>NC_081360.1:57728668-58100783 GCF_030684315.1 Stegostoma tigrinum
TCTCCCTCTCTCTCTCTCTCTCTCACTCTCGCTCTCATTCTCACTCTCTCACTCTCCCTGTCTCTCCCACTCTCTTACTCACACTCTCATTCTCACTCTCACACTCTCTCTCTCCCACTCTCTCACTCTCGCTCTCATTCTCACTCTCTCACTCTCTCTCTCTCCCACTCGCTCCCACTCTCTCCCACACTCTCTCTCATTCTCACTCTCTCACTCTCCCTCTCTCTCCCACTCTCACGCTCATTCTCACTCTCTCACCCACTCTCTTACTCTCACTCTCATTCTCCCACTCTCTCCCACTCTCTCCCACTCTCATTCTCACTCTCTCTCCCATTCTCCCACTCACTCTCTCTCATTCTCACACTCTCATTCTACCTCTCACTCTCTCTCTCTCACTCTCTCTCTCACTCTCACTCTCTCTCACTCTCTCTCACTCTCTCACTCTCTCGCTCACTCTCTCGCTCACTCTCTCGCTCTCTCTCTCGCTCTCTCTCTCACTCACTCTCCCACTCTCCCACTCTCCCACCCTCCCACTCTCTCCCACACTCTCTCTCACTCTCTCACACTCTCTCACACTCTCCCACTCTCTCTCCCACTCTCACTCACACTCTCTCACTCTCACTCACACTCGCTCACTCGCTCACTCTCTCACTCGCTCACTCGCTCACTCTCTCGCTCACTCTCTCGCTCACTCTCTCGCTCTCTCTCGCTCTCTCTCGCTCTCTCACTCGCTCTCCCACTCTCTCCCACTCTCTCTCCCTCTCTCTCTCTCTCACTCTCACTCTCTCACTCTCCCTGTCTCTCCCACTCTCTTACTCACACTCTCATTCTCACTCTCACACTCTCTCTCTCCCACTCTCTCACTCTCACTCTCTCTCTCTCTCCCACTCTCTCCCACTCTCTCTCTCATTCTCACTCTCTCACTCTCCCTCTCTCTCCTACTCTCACGCTCATTCTCACTCTCTCACCCACTCTCTTACTCTCACTCTCATTCTCCCACTCTCTCCCACTCTCCCCCACTCTCTCCCATTCTCATTCTCACTCTCTCTCCCACTCTCCCACTCGCTCTCTCACTCTCTCTCATTCTCACACTCTCATTCTACCTCTCACTCTCTCTCTCTCACTCTCTCTCTCACTCTCACTCTCTCACACTCTCTCACTCTCTCACTGTCTCTCACTCTCTCTCACTCTCTCTCACTCTCTCTCACTCTCTCACCCACTCTCCCACTCTCTTACTCTCACTCTCATTCTCAGTCTCTCTCCCACTCTCTCACTCTCTCTCACTCTCTCTCCCACTCACTTCCTCTCACTCTCATTCTCAATCTCTCACCCACTCTCCCATTCGCTCTCTCATTCTCACACTCTCATTCTCACTCTCTCTCTCTCACTCACTCTTCCACTCTCTTACTCTCGCTCTCATTCTCAGTCTCTCACTCTCTCACCCACTCTCCAACTCTCTTACTCTCGCTCTCATTCTCACTCTCTCACTCTCTCACTCACTCTCGCTCCCACTCTCTTACTCTCACTCTCTCTCTCACTCACACTCTCTCACTCTCTCTCCCACTCTCTCCCACTCTCACTCTCTCACTCTCATTCTCACTCTCACACTCTCTCTCTCACTCACTCTCTCACTCACTTTCTCTCTCACTCTCTCTCACTCTCTCTCACTCTCTCACCCACTCTCCCACTCTCTTACTCTCACTCTCTTTCTCACTCACTCTCCCGCTCTCCCACTCTCTCGCTCTCCCACTCATTCTCATTCTCACTCTCACACTCTCTCACTCTCACTCACTCTCCTCCTCTCTTACTCTCCCTCTCTCACTCTCACTCCCTCTCCCACTCTCCCACTCTCCCTCTCTCCCTCTCTCCCTCTCTCCCACTCTCCCACTCTCCCACTCTCCCACTCTCCCTCTCTCCCACTCTCCCTCGCTCTCTCACTCTCCCACTCTCTCACTCTCATTCTCTCACTCCCACTCTCTCTCACTCTCCCACTCTCCCACTCTCCCACTCTCTCACTCTCATTCTCTCACTCCCACTCTCTCTCACTCTCACTCTCTCACTCACTCTCGCTCTCATTCTCACTCACTCTCGCTCTCATTCTCACTCACTCTCGCTCTCACTCTCCCACTCTCTTACTCTCGCTCTCATTCTCACTCTCACTCTCTCACTCACTCTCGCTCGCATTCTCACTCACTCTCACTCTCCCACTCACTCTCCCACTCTCTTACTCTCGCTCTCATTCTCACTCTCTCACTCACTCTCGCTCTCATTCTCACTCACTCTCCCACTCACTCTCCCACTCTCTTACTCTCATTCTCACTCTCCCACTCACTCTCCTCTCACTCTCCCACTCTCTTACACTCGCTGTCATTCTCACTCTCTCACTCCCACTCTCTCACTCCCACTCTCTCACTCTCACTCTCGCTCTCACTCTCACTCTCGCTCTCACTCACTCTCACTCTCATTCTCACTCTCCCACACTCTCACTCTCCCACACTCTCACTCTCCCACTCTCCCACTCTCACTCACTCTCCCACTCGCTCTCATTCTCACTCTCTCACTCTCACTCACTCTCCCATTCTCTTACTCTCACTCTCACTCTCCCACTCTCCAACTCTCCCACTCTCCAACTCTCCCACTCTCCAACTCTCCCACTCTCCAACTCTCCCACTCTCCCTCTCTCCCACTCTCCCTCTCTCCCACTCTCCCTCACTCTCTCACTCTCCCTCACTCTCTCACTCTCTCACTCTCCCACTCTCCCACTCTCTCACTCTCCCGCTCTCACTCACTCTCGCTCTCATTCTCACTCTCTCACTCTCTCACTCACTCTCGCTCTCATTCTCACTCACTCTCACTCTCATTCTCACTCACTCTCGCTCTCACTCTCCCACTCACTCTCCCACTCTCTTACTCTCGCTCTCATTCTCACTCTCTCACTCACTCTCGCTCTCATTCTCACTCACTCTCCCACTCACTCTCCCACTCTCTTACTCTCATTCTCACTCTCCCACTCACTCTCCTCTCACTCTCCCACTCTCTTACACTCGCTGTCATTCTCACTCTCCCACTCTCCCACTCTCACTCACTCTCCCACTCGCTCTCATTCTCACTCTCTCACTCTCACTCATTCTCCCATTCTCTTACTCTGAATCTCACTCTCCCACTCTCCCTCTCTCCCACTCTCCCTCTCTCCCACTCTCCCTCGCTCTCTCACTCTCCCTCGCTCTCACTCTCCCACTCTCATTCTCTCACTCCCACTCTCTCTCACTCTCACTCTCATTCTCTCACTCCCACTCTCTCTCACTCGCACTCTCTCACTCTCTCACTCACTCTCGTTCTCATTCTCACTCACTCTCGCTCTCACTCTCCCACTCACTTTCCCACTCTCTAACTCTCGCTCTCATTCTTACTCTCTCACTCTCTCACTCACTCTCGCTCTCATTCTCACTCTCCCAATCACTCTTCCATTCACTCTCCCACTCACTCTCCCACTCTCCCACTCACCCACTCTCCCACTCTCTCACTCTCATTCTCTCACTCCCACTCTCTCTCACTCTCACTCTCTCACTCTCTCACTCACTCTCGCTCTCATTCTCACTCACTCTCGCTCTCATTCTCACTCACTCTCGCTCTCACTCTCCCACTCACTTTCCCACTCTCTTACTCTCATTCTCACTCTCTCACTCACTCTCTCACTCTCATTCTCACTCTCCCACTCTCCCACTCTCTTACTCTCACTCTCATTCTCACTCTCTCACTCAGTCTCCCACTCTCTCACTCTCACTCTCACTCTCACTCTCGCTCTCACTCACTCTCGCTCTCACTCACTCTCCCACTCACTCTCTCTCACTCACTCTCCCACTCTCACTCTCCCACTCTCACTCTCCCACTCTCACTCTCTCACTCTCTCACTCACTCTCGCTCTCATTCTCACTCACTCTCGCTCTCATTCTCACTCACTCTCGCTCTCACTCTCCCACTCACTCTCCCACTCTCTTACTCTCCCACTCACTCTCCCACTCTCACTCACTCTCGCTCTCATTCTCACTCACTCTCCCACTCACTCTCCCACTCTCTTACTCTCATTCTCACTCTCCCACTCACTCTCCTCTCACTCTCCCACTCTCTTACACTCGCTGTCATTCTCACTCTCTCACTCTCCCACTCTCCCACTCTCACTCACTCTCCCACTCGCTCTCATTCTCACTCTCTCACTCTCACTCACTCTCCCATTCTCTTACTCTGACTCTCACTCTCCCACTCTCCCACTCTCCCTCTCTCCCTCTCTCCCACTCTCCCTCGCTCTCTCACTCTCCCACTCTCATTCTCTCACTCCCACTCACTCTCACTCTCCCACTCTCTCACTCATTCTCTCACTCCCACTCTCTCTCACTCTCACTCTCTCACTCTCTCACTCACTCTCGCTCTCATTGTCACTCACTCTCGCTCTCATTCTCACTCACTCTCGCTGTCATTCTCACTCACTCTCGCTCTCACTCTCCCACTCACTTTCCCACTCTCTTACTCTCGCTCTCATTCTCACTCTCTCTCTCTCACTCACTCTCGCTCTCATTCTCACTCTCCCACTCACTCTTCCACTCACTCTCCCACTCTCTTACTCTCATTCTCACTCTCTCACTCACTCTCTCACTCTCTCGCTCTCATTCTCACTCTCCCACTCTCCCACTCACTCTCCCACTCTCCCACTCTCCCACTCTCTCTCCCTCTCTCTTTTTCCCACTCTCTTACTCTCACTCTCATTCTCACTCTCTCACTCAGTCTCCCACTCTATCACTCTCACTCTCGCTCTCACTCACTCTCGCTCTCACTCACTCTCGCTCTCACTCACTCTCCCACTCACTCTCTCTCACTCACTCTCCCACTCTCACTCTCCCACTCTCACTCTCTCACTCACTCTCGCTCTCATTCTCACTCACTCTCGCTCTCACTCTCCCACTCACTTTCCCACTCTCTAACTCTCGCTCTCATTCTTACTCTCTCACTCTCTCACTCACTCTCGCTCTCATTCTCACTCTCCCAATCACTCTTCCATTCACTCTCCCACTCACTCTCCCACTCTCCCACTCACCCACTCTCCCACTCTCTCACTCTCATTCTCTCACTCCCACTCTCTCTCACTCTCACTCTCTCACTCTCTCACTCACTCTCGCTCTCATTCTCACTCACTCTCGCTCTCATTCTCACTCACTCTCGCTCTCACTCTCCCACTCACTTTCCCACTCTCTTACTCTCATTCTCACTCTCTCACTCACTCTCTCACTCTCATTCTCACTCTCCCACTCTCCCACTCTCTTACTCTCACTCTCATTCTCACTCTCTCACTCAGTCTCCCACTCTCTCACTCTCACTCTCACTCTCACTCTCGCTCTCACTCACTCTCGCTCTCACTCACTCTCCCACTCACTCTCTCTCACTCACTCTCCCACTCTCACTCTCCCACTCTCACTCTCCCACTCTCACTCTCTCACTCTCTCACTCACTCTCGCTCTCATTCTCACTCACTCTCGCTCTCATTCTCACTCACTCTCGCTCTCACTCTCCCACTCACTCTCCCACTCTCTTACTCTCCCACTCACTCTCCCACTCTCACTCACTCTCGCTCTCATTCTCACTCACTCTCCCACTCACTCTCCCACTCTCTTACTCTCATTCTCACTCTCCCACTCACTCTCCTCTCACTCTCCCACTCTCTTACACTCGCTGTCATTCTCACTCTCTCACTCTCCCACTCTCCCACTCTCACTCACTCTCCCACTCGCTCTCATTCTCACTCTCTCACTCTCACTCACTCTCCCATTCTCTTACTCTGACTCTCACTCTCCCACTCTCCCACTCTCCCTCTCTCCCTCTCTCCCACTCTCCCTCGCTCTCTCACTCTCCCACTCTCATTCTCTCACTCCCACTCACTCTCACTCTCCCACTCTCTCACTCATTCTCTCACTCCCACTCTCTCTCACTCTCACTCTCTCACTCTCTCACTCACTCTCGCTCTCATTGTCACTCACTCTCGCTCTCATTCTCACTCACTCTCGCTGTCATTCTCACTCACTCTCGCTCTCACTCTCCCACTCACTTTCCCACTCTCTTACTCTCGCTCTCATTCTCACTCTCTCTCTCTCACTCACTCTCGCTCTCATTCTCACTCTCCCACTCACTCTTCCACTCACTCTCCCACTCTCTTACTCTCATTCTCACTCTCTCACTCACTCTCTCACTCTCTCGCTCTCATTCTCACTCTCCCACTCTCCCACTCACTCTCCCACTCTCCCACTCTCCCACTCTCTCTCCCTCTCTCTTTTTCCCACTCTCTTACTCTCACTCTCATTCTCACTCTCTCACTCAGTCTCCCACTCTATCACTCTCACTCTCGCTCTCACTCACTCTCGCTCTCACTCACTCTCGCTCTCACTCACTCTCCCACTCACTCTCTCTCACTCACTCTCCCACTCTCACTCTCCCACTCTCACTCTCTCACTCACTCTCGCTCTCATTCTCACTCACTCTCGCTCTCACTCTCCCACTCACTCTCCCACTCTCTTACTCTCGCTCTCATTCTCACTCTCTCACTCTCTCACTCACTCTCGCTCTCATTCTCACTCTCCCACTCACTCTCCCACTCACTCTCCCACTCACTCACCTACTCTCACTCTCTCACACCCACTCTCTCACTCCCACTCTCTCACTCACTCTCACTTTCATTCCCACTCTCCCACTCTCCCACTCTCTCTCCCTCTCTCTCTCTCCCACTCTCTTACTCTCACTCTCACTCTCTCACTCTCGCTCTCACTCTCACTCTCGCTCTCATTCTCACTCTCCCACTCTCACTCTCTCACTCCCACTCTCTCACTCCCACTCTCTCACTCACTCTTGCTCTCATTCCCACTCTCCCACTCTCCCACACTCTCACTCTCCCACACTCTCACTCTCTCACTCTCTCACTCTCCCACTCTCCCACTCTCCCACTCTCCCACTTCCCACTCTCCCACTCTCTTACTCTCACTCTCACTCTATCACTCACTCTCGCTCTCACTCACTCTCGCTCTCATTCTCACTCTCCCACTCTCTCTCTCTCTCACTCTCTCTCCCACTCTCACTCTCCCACTCACTCTCGCTCTCATTCTCACTCACTCACTCACTCTCGCTCTCATTCTCACTCACTCTCTCTCTCTCTCACTCACTCTCCCACTCACTCTCCCACTCTCTTAATCTCACTCTCATTCTCACTCTCTCTCCCACTCTCCCACTCTCTTACTCTCGCTCTCATTCTCACTCTCACACTCTCTCACTCACACTCCCTCTCCTCCTCTCTTACTCTCACTCTCACTCTCACTCCCACTCTCCCACTGTCTCACTCTCCCACTCTCTCCCACTCACACTCTCTCGCTCTCCCGCTCCCCCGCTCCCCCGCTCCCCCGCTCCCCCGCTCCCCCGCTCTCCCGCTCCCCCGCTCTCCCGCTCTCTCGCTCTCCCGCTCTCCCGCTCTCTCGCTCACTCTCACTCTCATTCTCACTCTCTCTCACTCACTCTCACTCTCACTCACTCTCCCACTCTCTTAATCTCACTCTCTTTCTCACTCTCTCGCTCTCTCACTCTCCCACTCTCTTACTCTCACTCTCTTTCTCACTCTCTCGCTCTCTCACTCTCTCAGTCTCCCACTCACTCTCATTCTCACTCTCCCACTCTCTCTCTCTCTCACTCACTCTCCCACTCTCACTCTTCCACTCCCACTCTCCCCCTCCCACTCTCCCTCTCCCACTCTTCCACTCCCACTCTCTCACTCCCACTCTCTCACTCCCACTCTCTCACTCACTCTCGCTCTCATTCCCACTCTCCCACTCTCCCACTCACTCTCGCTCTCACTCTCACTCTCTCACTCATTCTCCCACTCTCTTACTCTCATTCTCACTCTCCCACTCACTCTCCCACTCTCTTTCTCTCACTCTCATTCTCACTCACTCTCCCGCTCTCCCGCTCTCTCGCTCTCTCGCTCTCCCACTCATTCTCATTCTCACTCTCACACTCTCTCACTCTCACTCACTCTCCTCCTCTCTTACTCTCCATCTCTCACTCTCACTCCCTCTCCCACTCTCCCTCTCTCCCACTCTCCCACTCTGCCTCTCTCCCACTCTCCCTCTCTCCCTCTCTCCCTCTCTCCCTCTCTCCCACTCTCCCTCTCTCCCTCTCTCTCCCACTCTCCCACTCTCCCTCTCTCCCACTCTCCCTCTCTCCCTCTCTCCCACTCTCCCTCTCTCCCTCTCTCCCACTCTCCCTCTCTCCCTCTCTCCATCGCTCTCTCACTCTCCCATTCTCCAACTCTCTCACTCTCATTCTCTCACTCCCACTCTCTCTCACTCTCTCACTCTCCCACACTCCCACTCTCTCACTCTCATTCTCTCACTCCCACTCTCTCTCACTCTCTCACTCACTCTCGCTCTCATTCTCACTCACTCTCGCTCTCATTCTCACTCACTCTCGCTCTCACTCTCCCACTCTCTTACTCTCGCTCTCATTCTCACTCTCTCACTCTCACACTCTCACACTCACTCTCACACTCACTCTCTCACTCACTCTCACTCTCATTCTCACTCTCTCACTCACTCTCCCACTCACTCTCCCACTCTCTTACACTCGCTCTCATTCTCACTCTCTCACTCTCTCGCTCTCATTCCCACTCTCCCACTCTCCCTCTCTCTCTCCCTCTCTCTTACTCTCACTCTCATTCTCACTCTCTCACTCACTCTCCCACTCTCTTACACTCGCTCTCATTCTCACTCTCTCACTCTCTCACTCACTCTCACACTCTCACTCTCACTCTCTCACTCTCTCACTCACTCTCGCTCTCATTCTCACTCACTCTCGCTCTCTCACTCACTCTCACTCTCATTCTCACACTCTCTCTCTCTCTCTCACTCACTCTCCCACTCACTCTCCCACTCTCTTACTCTCACTCTCATTCTCACTCTCTCTCCCACTCTCCCACTCTCCCACTCTCTTACTCTCCCACTCTCTTACTCTCGCTCTCATTCTCACTGTCACACTCTCTCACTCACTCTCCTCCTCTCTTACTCTCACTCTCACTCCCACTCTCCCACTGTCTCACTCTCCCACTCTCTCCCACTCACGCTCTCCCGCTCTCCCACGCACTCTCACTCTTATTCTCACTCTCTCTCTCTCTCACTCACTCTCTCTCTCACTCACTCTCTCTCTCACTCACTGTCTCCCTCACTCACTCTCACTCTCATTCTCACTCTCTCTCCCACGCTCCCACTCTCCCACTCTCTTACTCTCCCACTCTCCCACTCTCCCACTCTCTTACTCTCACTCTCATTCTCACTCTCACACTCTTTCACTCACTTTCCGCCTCTCTTATTCTCTCTCTCTCGCTCTCTCCCACTCTCTTACTCTCACTCTCACTCTCACTCCCACTCTCCCACTGTCTCACTCTCCCACTCTCTCCCACTCACGCTCTCCCGCTCTCCCACTCACTCTCACTCTCATTCTCACTCTCTCACTCTCACTCACTCACTCTCTCTCTCTCACTCACTCTCGCTCTCACTCACTCTCGCTCTCATTCTCACTCTCTCACTCCCTCACTCACTCTCCCACTCTCTTACTCTCATTCTCACTCTCTCGCTCTCATTCTCACTCACTCTCGCTCTCATTCTCACTCACTCTCGCTCTCATTCTCACTCACTCTCACTCTCATTCTCACTCTCCCACTCACTCTCCCACTCACTCTCCCACTCACTCTCCCACTCTCTTAATCTCACTCTCATTCTCACTCTCTCACTCTCTCTCCCACTCTCCCACTCACTCTCGCTCTCATTTTCACTCTCTCACTCTCACTCTCCATCTCATTCTCCCACTCTCCCACTCTCCCACTCTCCCATTCTCCCACTCTCTCTCTCTCTTACTCTTACTCTCATTCTCACTCTCACACTCTCTCACTCTCACTCACTCTACCCCTCTCTTACACTCACTCTCGCTCTCTCACTCTCTCGCTCTCCAGCTCTTCCGATCTCCCACTCACTCTTGCTCTCATTCTCACTCTCTCACTCTCACTCTCCATCTCCCTCTCCCACTCTCCCACTCTCTCTCTCTCACTCTCTTGATCTCACTCTCTTAATCTCACTCTCATTCTCACTCTCTCACTCTCTCTCCCACTCTCCCACTCTCACTCTCATTCTCTCACTCACTCTCGCTCTCATTCTCACTCAGTCTCGCTCTCTCACTCACTCTCGCTCTCATTCTCACTCACTCTCTCTCTCTCTCTCCCACTCACTCTCCCACTCACTCTCCCACTCTCTTACTCTCACTCTCTCTCCCACTCTCCCACTCTCCCACTCTCCCACTCTCCCACTCTCCCACTCTCTTACTCTCCCACTCTCCCACTCTCTTACTCTCGCTCTCATTCTCACTCTCACACTCTCTCACTCACTCTCCTCCTCTCTTACTCTCACTCTCGCTCTCTCGCTCTCTCCCACTCTCTTACTCTCACTCTCACTCCCACTCCCACTCTCCCACTGTCTCAGTCTCCCACTCTCTCCCACTCACGCTCTCCCGCTCTCCCGCTCTCACACTCACTCTCACTCTCATTCTCACTCTCTCACTCTGTCTCTCACTCACTCTCTCTCTCACTCACTCTCGCTCTCATTCTCACTCTCTCACTCCCTCACTCACTCTCCCACTCTCTTACTCTCATTCTCACTCTCTCGCTCTCATTCTCACTCTCTCGCTCTCATTCTCACTCACTCTCGCTCTCATTCTCACTCTCTAACTCCCACTCACTCTCCCACTCACTCTCCCACTCACTCTCCCACTCTCTTAATCTCACTCTCATTCTCACTCTCTCACTCTCTCTCCCACTCACTCTCGCTCTCATTTTCACTCTCTCACTCTCACTCTCCATCTCACTCTCCCACTCTCCCATTCTCCCACTCTCTCTCTCTCTTACTCTCACTCTCATTCTCACTCTCACACTCTCTCACTCTCACTCACTCTCCCCCTCTCTTTCACTCACTCTCGCTCTCTCGCTCTCTCGCTCTCTCACTCTCTCACTCTCTCGCTCTCTCGCTCTCCCGATCTCCCACTCTCCCACTCACTCTCGCTCTCATTCTCACTCTCACTCTCTCACTCTCACTCTCCATCTCCCTCTCCCACTCTCCCACTCTCTCTCTCTCTCACTCTCTTGATCTCACTCTCTTAATCTCACTCTCATTCTCACTCTCTCACTCTCTCTCCCACTCTCCCACTCTCTCCCTCTCTCTCTTACTCTCACTCTCATTCTCACTCTCACTCACTCTCCCCCTCTCTTACTCCCACTCTCCCACTCTCTCCCACTCTCTCCCACTCTGTTACTCTCACTCTCATTCTCACTCTCTCTCTCTCACTCTCTCTCCCACTCTCTTACTCTCGCTCTCATTCTCACTCTCTCATTCTCTCACTCTCACTCACTCTCCCACTCTCTTACTCTCACTCCCACGCTCCCACGCTCCCACGCTCCCACTCTCTCTCACTCCCTCACTCTCTCTCATTCTCACACTCTCATTCTCACTCTCTCACTCTCACTCTTTTACTCTCACTCTCACTCACTCTCCCCCTCTCTTACTCCCACTCTCCCACTCTCTCCCACTCTCTCCCACTCTGTTACTCTCACTCTCATTCTCACTCTCTCTCTCTCCCACTCTCACTCTCTCTCCCACTCTCTTACTCTCGCTCTCATTCTCACTCTCTCACTCTCACTCACACTCGCACTCTCTTACTCGCACTCCCACGCTCCCACTCTCTCTCTCCCTCACTCTCTCTCATTCTCACACTCTCATTCTCACTCTCTCACTCTCACTCTTTTACTCTCACTCTCTTTCTCACTCTCCCACTCTCTTACTCTCATTCTCACTCTTTTACTCTCACTCTTTTACTCTCACTTTCTTTCTCACTCTCCCACTCTCTCACTCTCACTCTCACTCTTTTACTCTCACTCTCTTTCTCACTCTCCCACTCTCTCACTCTCTTACTCTCTCACTCTCTCACAGTGAGAGAGTGAGATACTCTGTCACTCTGTCACTCTGTCACTCCGTCACTCTCACATTCACACTCTCCCACATGCACACACTGTCCCACGCATTCACACTCACACATACTCTTTCTCTTTCTCTCTCTCCCCACGTGTGATGGTGGTGTCCATGTTGATGATTCGACATTTCTTGCAGAGGTTGCCATTACAGGGTTGTATATAGTGTTGTGATCGATGTTGTCCTGAAAGCTAGGTAGTTTCCTGAGAACAATGGTCTATTTAAGGTTTGGTGGTTGTTTGAAGGCAAGAAGTGGAGGCATGAGGAACGTCATGGCAAGGTGCTCATCATCATCAATAATGTGTTGATGGCTGCAAAGAACTCTATCTCTCTCTCTCTCTCTCGCGCTCTCTCTCTCTCTCTCTTCCCCCCCCCCCCTTCACACACACACTCTCTCTCCCCCAACACGTGCACACACACATGCACATATGTTTTCCCCCATTCTCTCTCTCTCTCACACACACACACACACACACACACACACACACACACACACACACACACACACACACACACACACACACACACACACACACGTGAATGTATAATATGAATTTATATTTGCAGATACATTCTATTTTGTTCAAAAAGCACACAATTTATAGACAGTCAGTCAATGCGGCGTTTTAAAAATTCCTACTTTAGAAATAAAACCAGTCTGACTCCAAAGCAAAACACAAACAGATTCCAAACAAGGCCTCACACCTAACATGCATTGTCTGCCCTAAGCTGTCATCTCTTCTTTACACTGATAAGACCTTTAGTTCTCTCAGGACAGTGACTTCAATGGAATTTGGGGATTTACATATACATATTAATCAATTAAAACCTTCTAACTGATTAAAGATTGAACAGCATCTTAGCTTTTTTTAGTACATCCTCATCAGTCGTGTGGCCCTTTGATCTTTTATTTATAAAATCTGTCTGATACCACCTCTGTTACTAACACCTGAAGAAGTAATACCACTCTGAAATCTTGTGTTTTCAAAAAAAAAGCCATTGGGTTATAACCTAGTTTTAGACATAAATAGAGATTAGAGAAACATCCATAAGTTAGCTTTGCTGGCAAGAGTTCAAGTGTTTCTTTTGATGATGAAGCATTTCAAGGAGAAAATACATGAGATAAGAGAAGATGATGACAATAAAGTCTGCTTAGGCCAGGACAGAAGTTGTTCATGAGGATTTGTGAGTCTGACGGCTAGCAAATGGATAACATTAAGGTGAGCTTTTACTTGATTTAGGCAAAGAATTCAACATTTGTGTGTGGCAGTAGTAGTGAAGGAAATTTTTATAGAACAATAAAGTCCTATTGATCATCCAATCAGGTCCACCCCTGAAAAATGGTTTCAAATAAGATTTTGGGGAATCGCAGTGCAGTAGACAGTAGCCAGAAATATTGAAAGGTAAATTCATGCTAGGATTGTTGAATAGTTTGCCATGATTTAAAAAATATGACACAGAAAGAAAAGGTATGAAAGATCCTTTTGCCTGTATACCTTCTCTACTGATTGGTGGTACATTTCAGACATGTGAGGAAGCACTTAAAATCTTAATTAAAAGTTGACTATTGGTTATCTAGTGTTAATATTTCAAAGTTATAATTATCTGTCAGCACAGTCCCTTTTCTAAGGAAAAATATACTTGCATTGGAGAACATCTGGAGACGGTTAACTAGCCTGATCTCGGATATAGGGGAACTGTTTTATGAGAAGCAGTTTAGTAGGTTTGGTCTATGCGTATTGGAGTTTAGAAGAATGAAAAGCAACCTTATTGAAACATACAATGTTCGTTGGGGACTTCACAACATAGATGTCAAAAGGTTGTTTCCCCAAGTGGGAGAGTCTAAGGCAAGAGGACATGATCATAGAATAAGTGATTGCACATTTAAGACAGAGATGAGGAGGAATTGCTTCTCACTGAGGGTAGTGAATCTGTGGAACTCTTTACTGAAGAGGCTGTCAGGGCTGGATCATTAAAAATATTCAAGGCTGAGACAGGCAGATTTTTAATGAGGAAGGGAGTCAAGATTTATGAAGAAAAGGGAGGAAAATGAAGTTGAGGATAAGCAGATTAGTCATGATCCCATTGAATGGTGAAGCAGACTCAATGGGCCAAATCACCTACATTTGCTCCTATATCTTATGATTTTATAGACCAATATTTTTTAATGCAATATTGTTGTTTATTTCACACTCACAGCATGTAGGATGATTCAGGGGAATGGAACTGTAGGAAGGTAATGTTGTTCCTACAATGTCAGGAAGGCAGAAGCAAGTTGAGTTAAGCAAAACCTATAGAATTCTATCCAGTGCACAAAATAATGTTAACTATCCCTATATTTTGTGCTTACTGTGGTGATACCAGAATTAGCTGACCTAGAGAGACTATTACTTCTGGCTATGTGTTGACAAATCTTTAAAACCATTAGTCATCAGTATTGTGTACAGGCTTTAGGAATCTGAAGCAAACTTGCAATGATGCCACAAAGCTGCTCCTCACTATTAATAAATAGCCAAAGAGAAAAACACACAGGTAAGACAGGAGTATGAAGTCTAGCCACATGAATGTTAGAAACACGTGCAGAGTCTCATGTGGTGAAGACCAATCTGCATTAAGTGACAGACTTTATGGAACAGTCTTTCTATAATTTAACAGTAATATTGGTATTTCTCTGAATATCTTGTATTTAATATTTTGCCTTAGTATGTAATGTAATAAGCAATGTTAAGAAGCCCAAGCCTGAAGTTCTTGATCTCACCTTCTCCTCAACCAATCTGGTTTCAACTCAGACTCAATAATGTGAGCATAAAACATTCAACAAAATAACTCGTTTGGGTCAATTTAAAGTTTGCATCCATCACTGTCTTGCTTCATGTCAAGCATTTTATTTCAGAAAAAAATTCAGAAAAAAGCATTTCTCTCATGCTCAGTCTGTAACTTTCAACATATCTAACAATTTTAGAGAGGAGCTGCGAGTGCTGGTAATTGAATCCATTTAACCAAAATAATGGTATTGTAAATGTTTTTATTTAGTAACGTTCGGTAAAAGATTCAGAGTTAAGACAAACTATAAACATCCTTTCAACCATTTGATTAATTTGGGCTGAAAGCTATTTTTTACCTTGTGTGCCAATTATTTCCATATGGAGATGTGCTAGTCCACTAGCAATAGAGATGGCAAACTTCAGCATACTATCAACAGTCACAATGTATCTCTTTAGGTAGTCATTCAGTGAACCATTCTCATGGTAATCGGACACAAGCCAAAGCTGAGTCCACGTGCCAGTATCTGACAGGAAAGGAACATTTAACCAATATTATAATTATCAATAGACAATATTTTATTTAAGAACTCATCATTTTAGAATCTATCATTAATGTACTTTTTTCTTAAGTGTGTTCTTTCCAGTTACATTCATAACTATTCAACATTTAAATCATGGAGGGATTTCTTAAAAATTTGCTCAGAATATTCTTATTTAACTGAAGTATTACTTTCAGGCCATCAAAATACACCTACAATTGGATTACTCTGTACCCGTGAAGAATAAATCCAATTTCAAACATGGTAAATAAATAATGTCTGTTGAGATACAACATGGGTTTTTGAAAATAATAAAGGGACAAGGAATAATATCAATTGTTCTGGTCTCTAAAATTGTAATCTATTTCTGATAGTGAACCAGTTTGGTTATACTATTCAAATCACCCCCAGATACTACACACAGTTTTTTGATTACTATGTAGAATCAATGTGAGGAACAGCATGGGTTTGATTTCTTTCAGTTTGTGTTTCCAATTAACTCAAAATTTTAACCCTCATGCAGTTGACAAAAACTTGGTTCCCTTTACCATTCTCCTGTGAATTTCAAAGTCTACCAGTGCAGAAGTAGCTATCACAGGAAATCATTACTAGCACATGAAGAAAAATGCAAGTGAGCCACTTCCTACAGGGCCACATACAGACTTACACAAGAACTTTCCTTTTCAATAATTTATCTGTTACAAGACAAAAATTGGACAAAGATCAGTTGCAGATTTTGAGTAGAATCAAAAGTTCCATGATACCACTGTTCATTTGTTTTTATGATTCTAGTTTCAGCATGAAGACTCTGAAGGATGTTGCAATGAAGTAATCAAAGTAATAGAACACATGGTCAAAGATAGATGATGAGATACTTTGAATGCTATTTAAGAAATCACTAAGAATTTAATCCATTACTTAGAATATGTTGTGACCTTGTGGACTACTACAGCCAGTTTAAATTGCTTCCCTTCTTTCGAATCTCTTCACATCACTCAGTTATAATCATTTAAATTTGGAACAAAAGGAGAAATCTAATGGATTTAAGAATTTCAATTAAGCTCAGAACTCACCAATATTTGTTACTCTATTATTTTCATACGATCATTTTAAATTCTAATGTGCATAAGGAAAACAATAGCAAGTCAAATCAAATTCTACCTTTTGCCTTCATTTACTTGTTCAAATATTGAACTGGATCCAAATTTCCTCTTAGAAAAACTAACAAGATTAAGAAGTGTTTTCAAGGGGATTCAAGGACCTTGACAAAGAAGCCAGAAGGCTTGTTTGGTAAATAAAACACAAAGGATTACTCAATTTTAAAAAAAGAATAGATACTACAGGGAATATTATGGCTAGCATTTTCCAGAGCTGTGTACGAATGAAGAATCAGGCACTAAAATATGATGAACTGTATTTCCAAGAAGTGGCAATGCCTTGCAGATTGCTAATCCATCACTTCATTGCTGACACAAAATTCTGCTCAGGCCTCCTTGAGAACTGCACAGTTGTACTTCAATTCTGTCAGTACTTCCACAGTGTAGAAATGGCAGAGAAAAGAATATCATATCCCCTTTTCACCGCAGTCAGTTACCATGTTCTGTATGTTAAATCACAGGCTGAGGCGGAACTGATCCTGGGGGGCGAGTAAGAGAGAGGCAGATGCAGATCAAGTCTGGAATGGGGTAAGAGGGACGGCTGAAGAAGTGGAGAGCAGATGTGGAACCAGAGATCAGCTCCCGGGAGGTGAAGGGGAAGGTCAAGTGAAGACTGGAAGAAAGAGGGGTTCAATTCACGAAGGATTAGGTGCAGAGCACGGGAAAAGGTGAGTCTGCTACCTGGAAGGAGAGTGGGCAGAGGTATATGTGGAGTCGATTGAATAGTCACTTAGGAGTTAGGCTGGTGTTTAATCATCTAACTCTGTCTAACTCTTAATTCCATCAGAACTCTCCGAATTTAATGGATACTTTCAGAATTTCAAGTATAGAAGAATTGCCCAGTGGAACCTTCAATTTCCCAGACATCAGAGTCTGCTATGACAGGAATTCCATAGGAACCCATGCATATCTCCCACCTATGCTGGATAAACAACTATCTGGCCATCAGAAAATCTGGGCCAATTAGTAATGTAATAGATATAATACAATCTTTATCCTTCATCGCATGCAATTGGTATAAGAAATTGATAAACAAACCTCATCAGTGTATTATTTATTTGAGTGGACATTTCCTTCTAGAAGTAATTTCTTTGGCATTTGAATTACCTTTAGTGTCAGCAGCAATGAAACCCAGGATATTTTCATGTCGTAGCATGCAAGTTTGATAGATTTCTACTTCTCTGAACCAGGACCACTCTTTAAACGAGGAGAAAATTTTTACTGCTACGTCATTTCCATGCCACTTTCCGTGCCATACTTCACCAAACTGCCCTTTTCCCACAATTTCATGAAGAACAATTGTTCTGGCAATGGTCCTTTGGATAAGAAGTGGCAAGCCTGTCAATAAATTATTACAGACTAAGTATGGAAACTTTTTTCAGTTTTGGCATTCATGAAAGGTTGCACAAAAATATTTTGTTTAGATTCTGAGGAGTAAAATCTTCAGCATTCTTAATTATTCGATTTTTTTTTAGAAAAACAATGTTTGTTGCATGTCCAACAACCACTGAAGAAAAATGCTTCAAGTACATAAAGCAGAAAATACTGAAAATGTACAAAAAAGGCAGGTTTAAGTTACATGTAGAAACCTTTTAGAGAGTAAGAGAATTAAAAGCACAGCAGGACTAAACAAAGCAGAAACTATAGGTCAATATCAAAAATTACATGTAATTTTACAGAGGAGTAAAATATGATAAACTATGAAATGCAGAACTTTGATGTCACAAACTTTTAATTAAGTAGCTCATGAAGTGTAAAATGCTGATGATAAATAATATTCAGCAATGACAATCAAAGGGATTCAAAATAATTAAAGGTGAATCAGACAGCTACAAAATTGTCAAAATGGAGGGGGAAAAAAGTGAATTTCAAATGATTATATTTGCCTAAACTTTCTCTATCAGGGTCTGAAGTTTCTGTAGAATTTCCCATTCTTCTTGCTTTTCTTACTTTTCTCAGCTTACTCCATCTTTAGTGTCTACTCTGATGACCTAATTTTCTGAACAACATACCTAAGTATTCTTTTTCCTCTATTGAGGTCACTTAGTTCCTGTATCTGTCCAATTATAACTAGACAGCTTCAACTTTAAACCTGTCATCTTCATTTTCAATTCCCTTTAAGGCTTTGCACTCTTTCTGTCATTGTTAGCTCATCTAGCTCTCTTCCTATCTGCGATATCTGCACTCTTGAATTCCAGGCTTCTGGGGGTCCCTGATTTCAATTGCTCCATTTGGAATTTGGTCCCCAAAGTCCTTTTCTTTCTTTTAAGTTGTTCATCACATACAAGCAAATAAACAAATTATTCCAAACGTGAGATTTTATTTGCAGCGACCAAAAGTGAACATTAGCAAATTGAATAGGTGATGGCAGTTGACCACCACAATGCAAACCAATTGCTGGCATCATGATCGACTACTAATTAACATTCCATGATTGTCTGTTGTACCCAGCTCTTACCCACTGGAAGTGGGCATCAATCAGGTCCTGTATGGTTCATAGTGTCTGATGCAGCTGAGTTCTGTCCTGAACAATGCTGGCAAATAGATGGTCCAAATTTGGGCCAGTGGTCACTTGACTGGACTGGGTGGAGCTAATCTTTGTTCCAGCTCAATTTCTGTTAAGTACTCAGTTTATGTAGCCAGCAGCAACATGTATTTATTTATACATTTTGCTTGATTGCTTACAAAGGTCTCTTGTGCAACTCAGATGTAATGTAACTAGCTATTAAGGGTCATGTGATGAACCTGTTCAGTTTGTCAACTCTGAGCTTCTCGTCTGCTAAAGATGTCATGTGAACATCTTTCCTAAGTTGGTATCAGTAGCTTAAATTAATGCCCCCATAAAAAGGATTGGTGACAACGAGCCTACCCAAAGCATCTCTGATGCTTCTGAGGGATATAAACGCGACAGGTTCTATACTGGCAGAGCTAGTAAGCCACAACATACCAGTTGTTCTGGGCTACTTCAAGTGCATATCAAGGTCATAATTCACTCAACTGCACCAGGGCTTGTGCTTGATTTAAATGTAGGTGTGGCCTCAAAAATCATTAAATTCTCTTTAGGATAAAAATGGCTGACTAACCAGAGTTCTCCAAAAATCAGAACAGAACCGGGATTATGCTATGTCATTGAAATATTTAAAATATTTAATAGAAGGAATTATTTTAAAATAGATTTCAAATAAAAACCTTAATTCAAATCATTTTGATCTTTTTTATTCATTCACAGCATGTGGCTATCGCTGGCTGGGCCAGCATTCATTACCCATGCCGAATCAACCAGAGGGCAGTTAAAAGTCAACCGTGTTGCTGTGGATCTGGAGTTACATGTAGGCCATACCAGGTAAGCAGGTCAACATCCTTCCTTCAAGGACATTATTGAACCTAGGCCCCGAAACGTCAGCTTTCCTGCTCCTATGATGCTGCTTGGCCTGCTGTGTTCATCCAGCTCTACACCTTGTTAGCTCACATTATTGAACCAGATGGGTTTGTCCTAACAATTGACTCATTATTCCAAATTTTTGTTTTTAGTTAAATTCAAATTCCACCATTTGCTGTGGCAAGATTTGAACCTGAGTCCCAGAATACTATCCGGGTTATTGAATTAGTAATCTAGCAATAATATCACTAGACCAGCACCACCAGCACCACCACCACCCCCAAACCCTACTGGCTACTCCACCAGATAACAATGCAGAAACATAAGTAAAGCAGGCAGTTTTGTTATCTCAGGAAGCATTTGTTTTTTGCCATTTCTATGACGTCATCATAAAGTAGTTTGAAGTGGCGTCTAGAAATCTGGGGTGCATTTTGTATGTTGGGGGCATGAGAGTGTCAGGGAGTTAATGGCTTTGCCCTCGAACATAAGTCAGAGGCAGGTATGCCTGCACATTGCCATCTTCTGGTTCAGCTATTTAATGGCTGTTAGAGCATTCAATGGTTTGAGTTGGGCTTTTTTAACCCCTTTGGAGAGTAAGTTGCACCTCCAAGAACTATTGGAAATGTTAAGAAATTAGCTGCAGCATCTTGTCCCTGGAGTGCTCCTGGAAGTATGGCCAACGATGAGGACCAATGTACTTGGGGTTAGGGCTCTTGTTAGGTCAGGTTAGCAGGCTCCAAAAAGGTATGGAGGTGCAGAAGGATTCACAGGATAGTGGGATGGCAGGAGGTGAGGGAATTGGGGTAGGTGGGGAGAAATGAGGGGAAGGGAAGCACTGAGGGAGAAATACTTTGTCAGGGAGGTCTCAAGGGAGGATACCCCACTGTCTCCCAGGCCCAGTCTCAACGCCATCAGGTTTCACTTTGCAACCCAGACCTCCCTTACTATGGGAAGAATTCCACCTTAGGCAGGAAGAGTCCCTTAAGTGAGTATTGATTGACCACTTAAGGACCTCAATTGGCCAATGTATCAGTGCGCTGCCTGGCTTTTCTTCCTGCTGTAGGTATAATGCTGTTACCAGGCCCCCTAATATATGACACTTCCCCATTCTCTGCCTGCCTTCACTTCGTCTGGAGAGTCTAAAATTTGAGTTTGAACTCAAATGGCCTCAAATGGTGTGCAAGCTATTTATGATGTGTTTTCTTATTTCTATTACTATTTGACATTTCCATTCATCTTTCTGTTTTCCTCAACGTACTCCATCTCCTGTTCTTTCTTTTCCTGATTACATTTTGAAATCATCACACTAATTCATCTTCTCTCTGTCCTTCCCCTGTATATTTCTAAATCTCACGGATTAAAGGGATAAGGCCAGTGGTCCCATTGTGCTGTTAGCAGCATATATTTCCAGCAAACTGAAGTACACATTATTTAAAGGTAAAGCTTCAGGTACACATCTAAGTAATGCAGCATGGCACAAGCTGCCCCTCTCCAACAAATTCTGGACTATCAAGCAATTTTGAAGAGCTGAACAACAAAATGTGTGAAGCTGTTTTAATGTTCATGATGTTTTAATGGTCAGGTAGATAATGAGTGAAAATAGTACAATGAATTTAATGTTCTTACTACTGGTCATGCTTCACTACCTGAACTGAAATCACAAAGTAATTGGGCCATGGGCACCCGCATGGGCCCCAGCTATGCCTGCCTCTTTGTAGGTTACGTGGAACAGTCCATCTTCCGCACCTACACAGGCCCCAAACCCCACCTCTTCCTCCGGTACATTGATGACTGTATCGGCGCCGCCTCTTGCTCCCCAGAGGAGCTCGAACAGTTCATCCACTTCACCAACACCTTCCACCCCAACCTTCAGTTCACCTGGGCCATCTCCAGCACATCCCTCACCTTCCTGGACCTCTCAGTCTCCATCTCAGGCAACCAGCTTGTAACTGATGTCCATTTCAAGCCCACCGACTCCCACAGCTACCTAGAATACACCTCCTCCCACCCACCCTCCTGCAAAAATTCCATCCCCTATTCCCAATTCCTCCGCCTCCGCCGCATCTGCTCCCACGATAAGACATTCCACTCCCGCACATCCCAGATGTCCAAGTTCTTTAAGGACCGCAACTTCCCCCCCACGGTGATTGAGAACGCCCTTGACCGCGTCTCCCGCATTTCCCGCGACACATCCCTCACACCCCGCCCCTGCCACAACCGCCCCAAGAGGATCCCCCTCGTTCTCACACACCACCCTACCAACCTCCGGATACAACGCATTATCCTCCGACACTTCCGCCATTTACAATCCGACCCCACCACCCAAGACATTTTTCCATCCCCACCCCTGTCTGCTTTCCGGAGAGACCACTCTCTCCGTGACTCCCTTGTTCGCTCCACACTGCCCTCCAACCCCACCACACCCGGCACCTTCCCCTGCAACCGCAGGAAATGCTACACTTGTCCCCACACCTCCTCCCTCACCCCCATCCCAGGCCCCAAGATGACATTCCACATTAAGCAGAGGTTCACCTGCACATCTGCCAATGTGGTATACTGCATCCACTGTACCCGGTGCGGCTTTCTCTACATTGGGGAAACCAAGCGGAGGCTTGGGGACCGCTTTGCAGAACACCTCCGCTCAGTTCGCAACAAACAACTGCACCTCCCAGTCGCAAACCATTTCCACTCCCCCTCCCATTCTCTTGATGACATGTCCATCATGGGCCTCCTGCACTGCCACAATGATGCCACCCGAAGGTTGCAGGAACAGCAACTCATATTCCGCCTGGGAACCCTGCAGCCATATGGTATCAATGTGGACTTCACCAGTTTCAAAATCTCCCCTTCCCCCACTGCATCCCTAAACCAGCCCAGTTCATCCCCTCCCCCCACTGCACCACACAACCAGCCCAGCTCTTCCCCCCCACCCACTGCATCCCAAAACCAGTCCAACCTGTCTCTGCCTCCCTAACCGGTTCTTCCTCTCACCCATCCCTTCCTCCCACCCCAAGCCGCACCCCCAGCTACCTACTAACCTCATCCCACCTCCTTGACCTGTCCGTCTTCCCTGGACTGACCTATCCCCTCCCTACCTCCCCACCTACACCCTCTCCACCTATCTTCTTTACTCTCCATCTTCGGTCCGCCTCCCCCTCTCTCCCTATTTATTCCAGTTCCCTCCCCCCATCCCCCTCTCTGATGAAGGGTCTAGGCCCGAAACGTCAGCTTTTGTGCTCCTGAGATGCTGCTTGGCCTGCTGTGTTCATCCAGCCTCACATTTTATTATCTTGGAGTCTCCAGCATCTGCAGTTCCCATTATCTCTCACAAAGTAATTGGATTTCTTTGTGAGAATATAGCATTTTAAAATGATGTTGTGGTGAAACAGCCTATACAGATCAATGTCAAGGGTATAACAGAATGTAGTAATGAGGTTTATGAAGGATTTTAAGTTATTTCCCTACATGAAACCCAATAAAATGAGTGATTTTAAAAGTGAAGATAATTGCCAGATAACAGTTAATTTGAGAAAACTCAAAAGGAAACAAAAGATAGAGATAAACCCAAAGTATATAATAACACATTGACCTACCAGAGTCCGATCCTACAGTCATATCTGTGAGGTGATCCTTCAGTGTTTTACTCTCTGCAACAATGCTACAAACAGAATCCTTTTCATTCTTCTTTTCTTTCACATAGGCACACACTGCATGACTTTTGTAGGCAACAGCCACTAATAGGGCCAAGCATAAGAAACTGATAAGTCCAGTTATTATAGCCGCTAGCACTTTGGGTCCCCAGACTGATTTCCTGGGATGGTTTCCTACCAACAGAGAAAATTGAAAACACCACTTAGTACATCTTTTAAATATACAATACATTAAATGTATCCTTTAAGATGTCATTCTTTCTCGTTAAGAAAATGTCTCAGGTTAGATCCTATAAGCAATACATAATGTCGTCAAAGAGTGATACAACACGGAAACATACCCTTTGGTCCCACCAGTCTGTGCCAAACCTAATCCAAAACCAAATTAGTCCCACTTGCCTGCTCCTGGACCGTATCCCTCCAAACCTTTTCTAGTCATATATCTATCCAAATATCTTTTAAACTTATTTGTACCCACATCCACCACTTCATCAGGAAGTCCATTTCATATGTGAACCACCTTCTGTGTAAAACAAAAAGCCTCATGTCTTTTTTAAATCTCTCTCCTCTCACGTTAAAAATGTGTGCCCTAGTCTTGAAATTCCCATTTTAGGGAAAAGACAGCTACCATCAACTCTACCTATACCTCTCAATATTTTATAAACTTCTATTAGGTCATCTCTTGACCTCCTACTCTCCAGTGAAAAAAGTCCCAGCCTATTCGGCCTCGCCCTATAACTCTAACCTTCCATGTCTGGCAACATCCTGGTAAACCTCTTCTGAACCTTCTCCTGCTTAATAATATCCTTCCTATAACTGGGTGACTGGAACTGGACACAGTATTCCAGAAGAAGCCTCACCAATGTCCTGAACAACCTCAACATAACATTCTTTGAAAAACTGGTTATTCTTCTTAAAACTATTCTATTCATCTCTGTGACTAACAACAGAGGAGGAGATTGTTCTACATTCTTGTGACTGGGCATCAAATTTTCCTTATCGGTCCCATGAGCAACTACTCAATGCCAAACTCTTCCAAATAGTGGCAATCACATGCAAACTGCAACTCAATTGTTTCTATTTTTTAATAAAAGAATAAAACTCCACATTTCTGGCAGAGATTCTAGAACCAAAGATGTGGGATATTGGATTATAAATGTCAACTCTATTTCCATACCCACAGATGCTACTAACCTGCTACGTTTCTCCAGCATTTTCTAATTTTCTTTCAGATTTCCAGCACCAGCAGTATTTTGCTTCTATTTCGGAGTGGTAGTGCCCAGAATATGGAAGATGAAAAACTGTTGTTTGAACGTAAGGTCCTGGACGGAGACTCCTGCTAGTCATATTTTAAAATCTAAACTTTTCGGTGCCTGTGGCTACCGAGAGACCAACCCAATAAAAACAAAAAGAACTGCAGATACTATGAATCAGAAACAGAAACAGAAGTTTCTGGAAAAGCTCAACAGGTCTGGCAGAATCTATGAAGAGAAATCAGAGTTAACACTTCAGGTCCAGTGGCCCTTCCTCAGTAGACCAACCCAGTTTTGTATGGGGGTCATCAAAATGATCCCCTGATCTGCACATCGAATAAACCTAATGCTTGTTTCAGTCACAGGTCCTGAATGTCTTTATTCATGTTTATCTTTACCAGGATTATAATGGGTTCAATTCCAGTTTGTAATGGATAGCTGCTTCCTGCTCATTGTATCCCAGGCTTAAGAACCTGTGTTACCATATCGAAAAGTTTTGAATTTTTACATTTATTTTTCCCTCACTGTACAGTTCACATTTTTCAAAGCTAACCAGCCAGAAAATGAGCAGGTTGGACTTGATCTCAGGCCTACTGGATCAGAGGCAGCGGCACTGCCGCACAACCCCTTTCATGTATTTGTATCCTTTATTTCAGAGTTCTGCTAAAATCAGCATTTGGTTGCCAGTTCTATGTATCTGGAAAAATGACTGCCATTGTAGAGTATATTTCAAATTCAGTACTGTCTAAAATTGTCAACTCCAATGTGATGTATTCTTAAGATTTTATCACATAACAGTGATCATTAACATGTAATCATGTGATACTACACTGAAAAAAGTGACCTTATTTCACAACAAATGAAGAACCAATTATAAATCAAAGCACACATGACAATAAAATGATTTAAAGGATAAGTAATAATTATAAGCACAAATCATAGCTTTAAATCGAGGGGTGAAAGATATAGGACAGATGTCAGAGGTAGTTTCTTTACTCAGAGTAGTAAGGGAATGGAACGCTTTGCCTGCAACGGTAGTAGATTCGCCAACTTTAGGTACATTTAAGTCCTCATTAGATAAGCATATGGACGTACATGGAATAGTATAGGTTAGATGGGCTTCAGATTAGTCTGACAGGTCGGCACAACATCGAGGGCCGAAGGGCCTGTACTGTGCTGTAATGTTCTATGCTGTATATGTTCTATGTTCAAATACCACAGATTCAACCGAGATATCGATGTAAGTACAACAGTAGTGATATTTTACAACAGATAGTTATAAAAAATAACTAAATGAATCACTTGGGACGCACAGAATTTGAGTTTTGTTCCTAAAAGAGACATGCTGCCACAGCATGGCAAAAGCAAGCATGCCAAAGTGCAAAGGTAGCAACAACATATGCTATGAGGGAAAAGTACTGATTGGCTAAGGTGTTGATATGGAAATTGCACCAGGCAACTGCTGGCCCTATAAAAATCATTACAATCCAACCAGAGCTGCACAGGTAAATGAAGAAAGGATGTTCCTGATGGCTGGGGAAACCGGGGTCACAGTTTAAGTAGCTGAGATAGGCCATTCAGAACTGCAATACAGATAGATTTCTTCACCCAGAGAATGGTGAACCATGGAATTTGGCCACAGAAAGCAGTTGAGGCCAAATGTTGATTAATTTCAAGATCGAGTGGGATATAATTCATGGGGCTAAAGGGATCAAAGGGTCATGGGAGAAAGCAAGAACAGAGTACTGAATTGGACAATCAGCCATGATTGTATAGAATGGCTCAGCAGGCTTGAAGGGCCGAATGGCCTTTTCCTGTTCCTATTTTCTATGTTTCTATGTACTCCGCTCTTAATTTTGTTTGATTCAAAACAAGACACAATGCATGGACTTGGTCATTTTTTTTCCTGCAGAGGACAGGTGTCAGCACGTGAATATATGTAGTTTAATTTTCTTCTTGTATTATCTCCCCAGAGACAGTCCAATCCACAGCACCATGATCTCTAGCACTGGTAGAGCAATGAACCAGGTCCCAAATGTACCCCAGGCAGAACTGTGATCAAATCCTCATTGATCCACAATGGTCAATCAGGCACTAAGCCAATCTGTCCCAAGAGTCCAAGCTGTTGCGGTAGCATGTCCTTCATCACACATGCTGTAGGCCAAAGCTATAGATGATGTTGGCAGAGGTTCCAACATTCTTTCCTGCACATGGCTGATTAGGAACATCTCCCAGCCTGACCACATACCATTAGTATATGTTAGAAGAATCTACTTTTGATACTCAATTTGTGTGTCTGCACTTGAAAACCCCTTCCTTGACCTTGAAGTCCAGGAGTAGGATCTGAAATGCAGGGGCAGGGACATTACCCATTGCACTACAACACTTTACCTATTTTTAGCAAGCATAGGTAAACCATTTCTTGAGCCTGACTGATCATTTTAAATTGATCATTAGTGTAGTTCCTAGCACAATCAACTTTGTTCACCAAAGTGTTTAATTGTGAATCACAACCATAGTCAACCAGTTAAAGCTTGCAAAACTCAGAAAATAATACCCTATGTTAGATTTGTATACATGATGCATATGTGTCAAAGCATAATCTGAAAGACCTTGGTTTTCAAAACATATCTTTCAAACACAAAAACAGAAATTGCTGTAGAAACCCAGCAGATCTCACAGTGTCTTGTGGAGAGAAAGCAGAGTTAACATTTTGAGTCCACTGGCCCCTCTTCAGAGTAGCTTCTTTTAGTACTTTGACTAATTGGAATAAAATGTTCAACATAGAAATATTTCACCTTTTTCTGGTGTCAATTACGTCAAACAACGATGTTAATCCCCATTGTAACCTCACCTCACTTCACCAAACACCTTAATTTTGGCACAAAGAATGAATATTTTGGTTTCCAATCAGAAAAGTGTCTGAGCATTGGCATCTGAAAGGCATGATTCTCCAACATCCGTGAAAATATCTATTTTTTTTGGAAGCTCCCAGTTTTAGCTATTCACTATCCCACAGTTCAACTTGATTAGTGACTCCATTTTGGGGACACTCTGAAAGTAATTTCTGGTTATCTTGCTTTTCCAGACCAAATTAATTGAATAACAATTAAATTCTACCTGCTCCTTGAGCGAAAGCACCCCCTCTCACAGATTATCCCTCTTCCTCAACATCGCTTTGGAAAAGAAACCAATAACTCTTTGCATTTAAAGGTATTTAGTGCAAGCCAATCTGGAATATAATCATTTATGACAATTGACATGGAAGACAACTTGCAAAGTTTCAAAGAGTAGTTGTTCTCTCTTACCATTAGTAGTTCCTTTGGCTTTAGCTCTGGTACTTCTTTGCCATATGTGCCACTTGTTCCTTTTTCCCTTCCTTACCAACACCCTGACACTCCAATATCGCTCCCCCCCCGCCAGTCCACATTTATCTATAGCATAAAAGCCATCTATTTTCCAGCCCCCTTCAACTACAAAGAAAGTCATTCTGGACCTGAAGCATTAACTCTGTTTATCTCTCCACAGATGCTGCCAGACCTGTTGACTTTTCTCCAGAGCTTTCTGTTTTTGTTTCAGATCACCAGCATCCACAATACTTTGTTTTTATTGCTGTAACATAATATTCATTGCCATCTGTTTCCAATTACAACCAAAATATTTAGATTTGTTTCCTGACGTTTGGTAACTTTTCAAGTCATGTTAATTGACATTTCTGTGGAATTATTTTCTAATTCTGTACCAAGATGCAATAACACAGAGGCATGCATTCTTACCTTTAGGTTGTGGTAGGTCTACATCAGCGCTGTTACAGTAGTCTGTGTCACAACAGGTGGTTTTGGACACATTTTTCATACTGGCACAGATGAAGGGGTTCCCTGGCGGAATCATTTGCTGGCGATGCACACAACTCTTCCACTGTTTTACTGCTCCATCGGTAAGAAAGGCAGAAGCCAAGCAAACACCATCTGTTTCACATGTGTTATTTTTATATACACAATTGATGCACAAACATTTCAGGCCTACAGAAATGAAAATGAACCAGTGTTAGAATGTGAAAACTTAAAGAAGGTGAAAGAAAAGGGAAAAAAAAATGCAAAAGGGAGCGGGGGGAGTAGAGACAAGAAAAAAGGCATCTTGTGACAAAATTCAGACAAGTTAAGCTTCAAATGGGAATGACTGTCTTTAATCCTGAACTGGAGATGATCACAGCACACAGAAGTAAAAGGAAAATTAACTCTACACCTATAAAAGCAGCCACTGTCCCGCATGGCCATTTATCAGCACATCCCTCAACTTGGCAACATTAACAGAATCTTACGAACCATTGAACAACGTGAGTATTGGGCGAAAGGTGGGAAATCACTTGAAATCAGCAGTAAGTAGTTTCCTGCGTTGAGAGCAAAAAGTTCAATTTTTCAACCAAGTATTGAACGAGTTGAGATTTATGTTTGTGACCAGAGAAAGGCCTACTTGCCTGCATTAATATTATGTCATTTAGCCTCAATGACATGTATTTTCTCATTCTCCCACCCAGTAAATAGAAACTAGACAGTGACAATTCCTGAAATGAAAGTCAGAATAGTAACTTTGTGACTTCAGTTTGCCTCTTTCACCTTTGGCCTTCCAGGCGCCAACAGCTCAGGGCATGCTGCATGGGCAGCAACCAAAAATGCACAAGACTGCTCAGTCCCTGTCGGTATCCTTGACATGGCTGAGTCAATTGACAGGAACCGAGGAGGGCAGCTGCAGACAGCCCACACCTTACCAGTGTACAACTGGCCTTTAAAGCTGGCATCACCCTCAGGATCCTTGGTGTTCCCAGCAGTGGCCGGCAATTCCACCTGTGTTGAGGGGCAGAGTACACATAGCGAGCCAAGGTGTGAGGTACACATAGATAATGAAATGAGTCTGTGAAGATATCGTGAGGTTTCAATGAGAGAATCCCTCACTGAAACTGACCAAAACGGACAAGTAGTTGATTTCAGCCCTGCCTATAATGAGTTCCATGGCATTGTTGACAGGCATTTTGGATATGAAAGGTGATGCAAGTCCTCTCCCTGATAATGACAGCTCTCATCACTTTCTTTCTTGTTGTCCAGTATCACTGTTTTATTGTCACTGCTTTATTGCATAGTTGAATTTCAGACTGTTTTGTTTTCCAAAAGTATGCTGCTCAAGTCCGTGATCTTTTAATACATGTACACTATATTTATGCATGTTTCATCTACATACAAGCTTTTCTCCCTTTCCGGATCTCCTGAATTGCTCACATGGCATCATGTTCTGATTTTAGCTCCAACTGTGTACAACCCAATTCAAGAATGTGCATCATTACACTCTTCAGCTGCAGGGCTGAGAATTTATTCTCCTTTGCTGGGGTAGACTCAAACATTGTGCATATAAAAGACATTCCTGCTCGTTCTCAACCAAAGAGCATACATAAAACTACAGATACTGTTGGATAAGGGCACAAGGATCTAATGGGGCTAATATTCAAGAGTGCCTTAAGCACCACTCACAATGATAATGTTTTATAGACTTGAGGAGACAACAGTCTTGGAGGAGTAAAATCCAACATCCAGGTCCTCCTCATAGACTTGGATTGTGTCAAGTTTCTTCAGTGTTCTTGGAGCTGCACCCATCCACTTAAATGTGGAATATTCCTTCACATCCCTAACTTGTTGCTTGTACATGATGGGCAGGCTTTGGGGAGTCAAGAGGATAGGTACTTGCCACTGTATGCCTTGCCTCTGACCTGCTCTTGTTGCCTTTCTGTTTATGCAGCAATTCCAATGGAGTTTCTGGTCAACGTTAATTCCAAGGTTGTTGATAGTGATGATAACACCATTAAATGTCAAGGAGTAGTAGTTAGATTGTCTCTTCTTGGAGATAGTCATTGCCTGGCATTTGTGTGGTGCAAATACTACTTGCCACGAGCCAGCCCAAGCCTGGATATTGTCCAGATCTTGTTGAATTTGAACACGGACTGCTTCAGTATCTGAGGAATCGTGAATGGTGTTGAACGTTGTGTAATCATCGGCAAATATACCTAATTCTGACCTTGTGATGGAAGGAAGGTCATTGAAGAATTGAAGATAGTTGGCCTACGATACTACCCTGAGGAATCTAGCAGAGATGTCCTGGATCTGAGATAACTAACCTCCAATAACCGAAACCACCTTCCTACATGCCAGGTATGACTCTAACCAGCAGAGTGTTTGTCCCTCATACCTATTGATTCCAGTTTTGCTAGGGCTCCTTGATGCCACTCTCAGTTGAATGCAGCCTTGATGTTAAGGGCTGTCACTCTCACCTCACCTCTGAACTCAGCTATTTTGTCCCTGTTTAAACTATGGCTATAATGAGGTCAAGAGCTGAGTAGCCCTGGCGGAACCCAAACTGGGCATTACTCAACAGGTTATTACTGAGCAGGTATTGCTTGCTAGCACTGTTGATAACACCTTCCCTCACTTTACTGATGTTTGAGAGTACACCCATGGGGTGGTAGTTGGCCAAGTTGGATATGCCCTGCTTTTTATGTACAGGACATATCTGGGCAATTTTCCACACTGCTGCATAGGTGTCTGTGTTGTAACTGTCTTGGAAAAGCTTGGTTAGAGGAGTACTAGAGCTTAAGTCTTCATTGTTCTTGCTGGAATGTTTCCAGGTCCCAAAGCCTTTGCACTATCCCATGCCTTCAAACATTTCTTGATATCATGTGGAGTGAATTGAATCTGTAGAAGACTGGTATCTGTGGTGCTGGAGACCACTGGATGAGGTAAAGATGGGTCATTCACTCACTACCTCTATTTGAAGATTGCTGTGTATTCTCCAGCATTACCTTTTGCACTGGTGTATTCGACTCTTCCATCATTGAAGATAAGGATAGTTGTGGAGCCTCCTGCAATGAGTTGTTTAACTGACCAACAGCATTCATGATGTGATGTGGCAGAACTGTAAATCTTAGATTTGATCCATCAGTTGGTGATCTCTTAGCTCTGTCTATCACTTGCTGCATTTGCTGTTTACTATGGAAGTAGACGTGTCTGGTAGCTTTATCAGGTTGACACCTATGTTTAGGTATGTCTCGTACTGCTCCTGGCATGCCCTCCTGCAGTCTCCGCTGAACCAGGGTTTATCTGGTTCAATGGACACTGCAGGATAGATGGTGTCTATCAACACAGTAGATGGTATCATCAATGTGAAGGTGGAACTTCATCTCCACAAGGACAGTGCGATGGTCACTCTTACCAATACCGTCATGGATATTAGTATGTGCAGCTGGCAGATTGGTATGCATGTGTTTCCCTCATGTCGGTTCCTTCGCCACCTGCAGCAGACACAATCTAGCAGCTATGTCCTTTAGGACCCGCCCAGCTTGCTTGGTGGTGACATTGAAGAAGCACCAAATGTACATTTTGCACTGTTGCCACCCTCAGTGCTTCCTCCAAGTGTTGTTTAACATGGAGAAATACTGAATCATCAGGCAAGAGAGGACAATACGTGGGAATCAGCAGGAGGTTTCCTTACCCATGTTTAAGCTGAAGCCATGAAACCGCATGGGGTCTGGAGTCAATGTTGACGTTTCCCAGAGCGATTCTCTCACAAATGTACAGCACTGTACCACCACTTCGGCTGGATCTGTCCTGTCAGTGGGACAGGACATGTGCAGGGATGGCGATGATGGAGTCTAGGATAGAGTCTGTAAGGTATGATTCTGTGAGTACGACTATGTCAGGCTGTTGCTTGACTAGTCTGTGAGGCAGCTCTCCCAATTTTGGCACGAACCCCCAGATGCTAGTGAGGAGGACTTTGTAGGTCGACAGGGCTGGTTTCTGCCTTTGTCTTTTCCAGTGCCCAGTTCAGTGCCAGGTGTTCTGCATCTGCCAGTACAAGTGTTAGGAGTTCCCTGGAGAAGGAGAATTAGCTATCACAAAGCAGGGGCGGTCTGCGTTAACTGGTAATGGTCTATGGGAGAAGTCCAGAGTCAGACAGCATGTGATGGAAGATAGTCTACAAATCAGTCTTAGCAGAAAGCGTTCTTGTTTTTAGGTAACAAAAACTTCATGGTACCAAAGTAACTGTTAGGCATATTAACTATGACTAACAACTGGTGAAGTCAGGGTTCAGCCAGATAGACAGCGAATTCTAGAAGCTTCATGAGTAAAGCATATATCTGCAATTGTCATGGGTATTATGGGCTGGGAATATGAAAAATAAAGAAATCCTGACAGCTCAGAGCAGGCTCAGGAACATTGCAAATCCAAAATTAAAGCAAAAAAGGAGCAAATTATAGTTCTAAGCAACCTTAGTCTAATGGACAAAGCAAGCTAGGAGACCCTAGTACAGCCACAAAATAGGTGGGAGGTCATTCATTCAAACTGCATAAATGCAGGATGCATTTATTAAACTCTGAGGAGCAGGAATCATCCAAGAATGAAGAGTGAAGAAGCAGTACATATTTTTTAATTGCAGTGAAAAGCAGAAGTTTTTAGACAAACCATTTTCTATTAAAGCTGCAGGCAATGAGATCCATTTAGTAAAACTGCTAAGGAAAGGCGAATCATTTACTAGGATTGAGTGAAGCTGCTGAAAACACGAGATTCATCCATATTAGCTACTAAAGACATGAATTCGTCATTAAGTTGTAAAAGGGTGGAATTCTCCATGTTAGCCATGAGAAGTTCAGAACACTCCATTTTAGCCACAGTATATTATTGCAAAAGGAAAATTGTTAATTAAGGAAAATAAATAATCGCATTATAGCTACAAAAAGAACATTGTCAAGAAGATTCAATTTCAGAAATAGACAAAACAGAACACACTTGGACATCTTGGAGAAAAGAATTCTTACTGCTATAGCATACATTCCCATTCAGCCCATCAAGTCTGCACTGACCCTCCGAAGAGCATCCCTCCCAAAACCAACCCCATTTTATCTCCATAACCCCTATCTACTATGGCTAACCCATCGAGCCTGCATATCCCTGGACACTATGAGACATTTTAACAGGACCCATGCACCTCCTTGGACTATGGGATAAAGCCAGAGTACCTGGAGGAAACTCACAGAAGGAGGGAGAATGTGCAAAATTCAAACAAAGAGGCTGGAATCAAACTGGGTCCATGGTGCTGTGAGGCAGCAGTGCTAACCACTGAGCCATCATACCACCCCAACTGACAATTAATCTCATAACGAGATTTTTGAAAGAACAAGATTTAATAGAAGAGTTCAGCGTTCAGGGGAATATATAGATTATTTCATTGATGGTTCCTACAGATTAGCCAAGAAATGTGACTATGGTGACTTCAAGTCAAAATTCATAAGAGGCAGAATTGATCAATCTTTGCCAAAGTTATTAGAATCAAAAGACAACTTGATTCTAGAGAAAGCCATTCAGATGCTGAGAGAAGCAGAGGTCAGGAAGCAGCAAATGGTCAATATTGGCACAGGAGATCAGTAGAGCTCATTTAACTCTTAAGGTACAAGACCATAAAAGGCATGAGAAACCCATACCACAGGTAGGACAGGCAATATGCACTAAAATTTCTTGTCAGTGCTGTAGAGCAAAATTCCTCATTCGGAATATGGTGCAATCCTAAAACACTTAGCCAGTGAGAGGGCTCACCCACAAGAACAAGTGTGAATTCTCCAAAAGAATCTATTCACTTCCCATTATCAACAGCAGTGGTACAAATGGCAGACCAGCAGAAAACTAAAACCATTACGGAGTTTTCAACTCCATTGTCAGATCAAGACCTCCAAAGATTGTCAGTCATGGTAAATCAGTTGGTGAAATTATGGTGTCAATTGGCATCCTCACGAACCCTTGAGACAACTCCTCAATGAAACAGATCCTGCTTGTCAGAGAATTAAGGATATATTGACAGTCACAGATGTTCTAGCCCTCTACAATGTGTCTTTTCCAATCATGACAGCAATTGCTGCTTCAGCTAAAGGCTTAACAGCAGTACTCTTCTAGGAGCAACGAAACTGTTGTCATAGCTGGATCATTACACATCACAGGCATTATAATACAGAAACATTATATACTGTGAGTCAGAAGAACAAATTTGCTAGACATTTTTAAATGTATTCTTGGACAGAAAGTGGTCATGGAAGTAGATCCCAAACCTCTAGTTATTTAACTGATTGAGAAAGAACTCGTAAGGATGCCTCCAAGAATAAAGAGTTTTTCTAATCCAATTTCATGAGATTCACATATGTTGGAATATATGTGCAGTTAAAATTGCAGACCATGGTGGATGTATTCTCCAGAGTGATGGTCAACAGCCACATAATATTGCATTTGTTCATGAAATTGCATCATACACTCAGTCTATAATGAGACAGTAGTCAAAAAGTCATAATCAACCCAACCAAATATGACAGAGCAGGAATGTCTCACCACTGGCTGGGTTGTGTTGAATGCCATTGAAGGATGGTCATGAAAACGTACTTTAAGTACCAACAGCATTTTACAATCACGGATGACAAGTTAGTGTCATTCCAGCCTCATTTCAGAAAAATGTCCTGGAGAAGCTGCAACCAAGGACACTTGAGGATCACCAAACACAGAGCCAAAATTCAGTCAATGGTGTGGTGGCCTTGAACCACCAAAGAAATTGAAATCATGGCTGACTACAAAACTTGTGTTATTCACAGACCAGACAAAACAAGAGCCACTGACACCCATCACATCCCCCACCAGAGCATGGAAACGTGTGGTAACAGACCTATTCATTTGATAGAAAATCTCATCTCTTCATCATTCATTATTTCTCACTGTAGTTAAATGTTAAAGTTGCACTCCATGACTCCAAAAGCAGTTATCTGAGTTCTATGAGATATTTGTAATTCATGGCGTCCCTGAAGTGGTCATTATGGACAACAGGCCACAGTTCACGAATGAGTGCTTCAGCAACTTGCAACGAATTCTGGATTTAAACATTTCACAAGATTGCCAACATAGCCACAATCCAATGGGGTGGCTGAGCCCATGATCAGGACAGCTAAGTTAGTTTTAGTGAAAAATTCTTCACTGCTAAATTACCGATCCATTCCACCCTAATGTGGTCTAGCATCAGAGTTGCTACTGACCAAGAAGCCGAATATTCAGCTCCCTATCCTACCAAAGAGGCTGACTCCACTTTCATGACGATGCCAAAGAACATAGCAGGCCAAGCAGCATCTTAGGAGCACAAAAGCTGACGCTTCAGGCCTACATCTGATGAAGGGTCTAGGCCCAAAACGTCAGCCTTTGTGCTCCTAAGATGCTGCTTAGCCTGCTCTGTTCATCCAGCTTCACACCTTGTTATCTCGAATTCTCCAGTATCTAGAGTTCCCATTGTCTTTCACTCATATTTATTTTCCTGTTTGTGTCTCTGTGTCTATACATGACTGGGAGTTGAAAAGGGGATCAAAATTTTAACTAGTAAAGTTATATGTCTGCAGTTCATAATTGTTTATCTGCAGCTAATGTAATAAATAGTGATAACATAGTGTGGAGCTGGAGGAACACAGCAGGGCAGGCAGCATCAGAGGAGTGTCTGGAACACGCTGTCAGAGGAGCCAGAAAGTTAACATTTTGGGTTGGAACCCTTCTTCTGAAGAAGGGTCCCGACCTGAAAGGTCAACTTTTCCTGGTCCTCTGATGCTGCCTGGCCTGCTGTGTTCCTTCAGCTCCACACTGTGTTGTCTCTAACTCCAGCATTTGCATTGCCTACTATCTCTCTGGAATAAATACTAATGCTTTCTGTCAAGCCGATCTGAAAAATCAGGGAAACTGGGGAATTGGTGCTTCTTTAAAGTCTTCAACTTTTATGACGACACTAGAAATAGTTCCCCCTCAAATGACTCACCAAAATGATTTGGAAAGATATTGCCATTTCTTTAGTGTCCCGAGGTCAAAATGCTGCAACTCCCTCCTTAACAGTATCATGGGTCTGGCTACAACAAATGGCCTGCAGTAGTTTAAAAAAGCAGCTCAGCACCACCTTCTCAAGGGCACTTAGGGATGGGTAATAAATGGTGGCACAGTAAGCAATGCCCAAGTTCCATGAATTTTTGTTTTTAAAGCTCTGTTTTTCAGATAACGTTATAAGATCAGCAGGAGAACAAAACTGAGATTAATACATCATCAAAATGCTGGCTCTTCCAAACATGCAGCAGCGCCTTGTTTATTGCACTGAAGTGTCAGCTGGATTTATGTACTCAAGTCCATGATTGGACATCAATGTAACACCTGCTAACATTACAGGATAGCTGGTTTCTAGAATATAGTATGCTTATATAAGAACAATTTCATTTTATACTTGTGTCTTTAAAAACTGAGGATTGCAAAAAGAAGCAACTTTTTTTTTAGAAGAAGAAACACATGGCCGCACAATTTCACAGTGAGAAACAAAGAAACAAAGAAACTTACAGCACAGAAACAGGCCCTTCGGCCCTCCAAGCCTGAGCCGATCAAGATCCTCTGTCTAACCTGTCATCTGTTTTCTAACGGTCTGTGTCCATTTGTTCCCTGCCCATCCATGTACCTGTCCAAAAATATCTTAAAAGACGTTAACGTGTCTGCGTCTACCACCTCTGCTGGCAACCCGTTCCAGGCGCCCACCACCCTCTGTGTAAAGAACTTTCCACGCATATCTCCCTTAAACTTTCCTCCTCTCACTTTGAACTCATGACCCCTAGTAATTGAGTCCCCCACTATGGGAAAAAGTTTTTTGCTATTCACCCTGTCTATACCCCTCATGAGAAATTTGATACCGAGTGTGATCTCTTTTGTGGCTGTGGATTCCTGCAATGTGCAAATGATCAAGAGCAAAGAACTGTTTAAAAGTGAAGCTGATTGATTGTCAGCTAACTGAGCAGGTTGGAACTGGAAACAAGTTATAGAGTCACACAGAGAGAAACACACAGAAATGCGTGCTGTTTATCTCACCAGCAAAAGCTGTCTGTTCTACCTAGTAAAAAAATTAAACTTGGAAAAAACCAGTTACCTTTCCTCTAGCATATGCTGTGAGCTTTAACTTTTGAATTGATAAATCAGAGACATTTTCTAAGTTAATCAATTATTCTGTACTTCTTACAAACCAGTGGAAACTTCCAGAGAGAGATATCTGAACACCAACAGACTTGGCTAGCAAAATAGGATCACTTCTGCATTGGAACAAAGCACAAAGACTCTAAACTGAGTTTCGTTTTTCACTACCTCCACCATATCTATTTCCCTATTGCTTTGTTTGCTTTTGTTTAAAGGCAGAGTTTATAAGGGAATTAGTTTTAATTAGAAGTATAATATGCTAATGATTTTATCTGTTACTTATGACTATGGTCTGATTACTTACAATAAATATTTTTTTAGATACACAAACTTGATCCTTGCATTCAATCAAGGTCAGGTAAGTTGATATAGTGAGCCCACCTCTTAAAAATACTTTAACATTTGTTATGATTCCAGGAATAGTGGGGCTCAATTATGGCATGTTACTACCCCAGTAAGGAAGGAAGCATATTAAAATCAAAAAAGTAAATGCAGTTGTTCAGACTAGATATGAACGGAAGAGTACACACGAATCATCACTTACAGGAGAAATCTTGAAACAACATTACTGGATGATCTCAATAGATTAGTATGTTGCATAAGAGGAATGCAAGTTCTCAATCTACACTTAAGGAAACATATCCCAACATTTTTTTCTGAAGAAGGGTCTCGGCCAGAAACATCAGCCTTCCCACTCCACTGATGCTGTTTGGCCTGCTGTGTTCATCCAGATCTACACCTTGTTATCTCATATCCCGAGCAAACCTTTTTTACATAATTCCACTAAATTTGTAAAAATCGGATGCAGACGAGACCAGAATGCATTTGGTACTCTAATGAAATTTAAATACAGTCTAAATTGTGTAGTCCAGAACTAAGTTGGACATGTGGTCTACTTATGCAAGAACTGAACCATTATATTGCAGATAGATTTTATTTGTCAAACTTGAAACTCACATCATGTAACGGTTACATTAGAAGAAAACAAGTAGTAAAGCAAATGAACATATAAATTAGGAGCAAGAGTAGGCAATTTGTTCCCTGAAGCCTGATTCACCTGTAAATCATGGATAAGTAATTTTGGCCTTAATTCCACTTTCCTGTCTGACCCCATATCACCTCACACTCGGAAAAATTACAGATTTGTTCAACTCAGCTTTCAGTATATTCAAAAACCTAGCCTTCACTGCTCTGTAGGAAGGAAACTCTAAATGCTATCAAACCTCAGAAGAAATTTGTCCTTGCTGCCATCTTAAATGGAAGAACCTTTATTATAAAATAATGTTCTCTACCCCAAAGGGAAAGCCTTCTTAGCACACACCCTATCAAGCTCCCTGAGAATTATATGTGCTTCAATAAGATCACCCCTCGTTCTTCTAAAGTGCAATGAGTACGTGTCAAACTCACTCAACCTTTCTTCAGAAGACAACTGCTTCATTCCAGGGATCAGCATTATGAATTTCCCTGAACTCTCTCCTGTGCAAGTAAATCTCTCTTTAAAGGAAGGTGATGAACACTGTACACGGTGCTACAAATGTGGTCTCACCGATACTTTGTTTAGTTGTAGCCAAGACACTGCTACTTTGAGACTTCATTCCTCATGCAATCAACATACTATATTAACTTCATTTTCTTTCAACGTCTTACGCTTTGCCTGCAACGGTAGTAGATTCGCCAACTTTGGGTACATTTAAGGTGTCATTGGATAAGCATATGGACGTACATGGAATAGAGTAGGTTAGATGGGCTTCAGATCGGTATGACAGGTCAGCACAACATCGAAGGCCGAAGGGCCTGTACTGTGCTGTAATGTTCTCTGTTCTACGTTCTATGTTCTATGTCCTTTTTTACAATAGCATAAAACTGAACATGTTTGACCTCTGTCTCTAAAGTTCCAAAGAAAAGTCATGTTGGATTTGAAATTTTAAGTCTGTTTCCCTTGACACAGATGCTGCCAGGTCTGCAGGGATTCTCCAGCATTTATTTTGTTATTTCAGCATTCCATTGCTTTCCCAATCAGCTGCTGTAACTGAAGTAAATTTTCGCGTTTTTTTTTAACAAGAACACCTGTGTCTTTCTGTACTACGGCTTTCTACAGTCACAATTTAAATAATATTCCACATTTAATCCATTTAGTGTCTATGGCACAGAAAGAGGCCATTCAGTTTATTGTGTCGGCAGTGGTGTAATAAACTGGCCATCCAGTCTAATCCCATTTAGCTCCTACTCTGTAGTCTATCAGGTTTCAGTGCTTCAGGTGCAGATCCAGGTTCCTTCCATAGGAGTTGAGGGTTTCCACCTCAACGATCAATTTGGGCAGCAAATTCCAGGCAATCACCTTCTGGATTAAAATGTACTTCATCATGACCTTCTAATCCTTCTCCCAAATCAGCTTAAATCCACGTCCCCTGGTCATTGATCACTTTGCCTGGAGAACACAAATCTTCCCAGTCAACTCTATGCAAACCCTTCACGACTTTTAAGTCTCCCCTTACCCTCAATGTTGTAAGAAGAGCAATTCTAGCCTATTCAATGTTCCTTATAACTGCAATTTTCAAGCCCTGACAACATTCACGTAAATCCCCTCATACTCTCTATACAGCAATTATATCTTTTCTGTAACGTGGTGAACAGAACTGTAAAGAAAGCTCCAACAAAAACAGTGTTTTCAGTGCCTCATCCAACGAAGAAAAGTAGCCCATAGGTCTTCTTTACTATCTTATCTACATGTCCTGCTAGCTTCAGAGGTCTGTGGACTCGCACTCCAAAGACTCTCACTCCCTCAACAGTTCTCAGTATTCTTGCTTTTTTTGTGCATTGTTTTTTTTTGTCCACCCCAATGTAAACTATACACTTCTCCAGACTGAATTCCTTTTCTCATTTTTCCATCCATTCAACCAAATCATTAATATCTTCCTGCAATTGAAAGCCACCCTCTTCTCCATCAACTGTTTTCCATTCCCAAAAAAGATTCAACTACTACCCTTTGTTTCCCACAACTAAGCCAAATTGGGATCCAACTTGTCAGATTCACCTGTATCCCATGCATTTGAATATTTCTAACCAGTCTGCCACGTGAAAGTCTGTAAAATGTTTACTAAAATCGACGTAGGCAATATCCACTGTGCTACCTCTTCATTACTGACAATTGAATTTTGAGGAAGACATAACCTTTCGTTAACCATAACATGCTGACTATGCCTGATTGAACCCTGCTCTTTCTAAGTAACAGTTAATTCTATTCCTGAATATTGATTCGAGTCATTTGCACAGGTCAGATATACTTAGCCTGTCCCTTTTTCGATAGTGGTACATTGTTCACAAACCTGCAGCAGTTCAAGAGGGCAGCTTATCATCATCTTCTGAAGGGCCAGTAGACATGGACAAAAAATGTTGACCCAGCCAGTGATGCCCACATCCATTGTTTGAATAAATGAAAGTCTCCAATCCTCTGATGTTTTCTGTATTTGGCGTGGATTAGAAAATGATCCTCGAAGTGCCCAATCTTTCCTCTATGGCTTCCTTCAACCTTCAACAGTCTAGGATACAACTCATTTGTACAAATAATTTACCCACCTCCAAGGAGGCCAGCCCCTCGAGTACTCCCCATCTCATTATATACATTTTATGTACTATTTCAAACTTCCCTTTATCTAGAATGTCTGCATCATCCCATTGCTTTGTGAAGACAGCGACAAAGCATTCATTAAGAACACTACACTCATCTTCTGCATCTATCTTTCCTCCCAAGGTGGACAAACTCACATTTTTCCATTTTATACTCCATCTGCCAATTTTTTTTCCCATCACTTAAACTACCTATTTCTCTACAGAGTCTTTGTACACTCTCACAATTCACTCTTCTACCTATTTTTGTACCAGCAGCAAATTTGGTTCTTTTATCCAGGTCATTAGACTTCATAATAGTTGATGTTCCAGCATTGATTCCTGAAGGACTCCAGTATTTTCCTAATCTGAAGATGGCCAATTTAACCTAGCTGTTTCCTTTTAGTTAGCCAGTTCCCCATCCATACCAACTTATCTCCCATAACAGAATGTATTCCTTTTTATGTGGCACCTTATAGAATACCTTCAGAAATCCAAGTATGCTTTATCCAAAATGTTCAAAGAACTCTCATAAATATATTACACATGATCTCCCTTTCACAAAACATGCTGAGTTTGCCTGATGGTATGATGATTTGATACATATCCTGCTATTAACTTTTTAATAAAGGATTTTGACATGTCCTGATTAAAGATGTCAGGCTAACCGGCCTATAGTTTCCTGTTTCTTGTCTCTCTTTTGAACAAAGGTATTACATTTGCAGTTTTCCCAAACCATTTGGACTCTTCTAGAATCTAAAGAATTTTGAAAGATTACAATGAATTCATTCACTTTCTCTGCAGATACTTCTGTTTAGTTGCTTTTACCTTTTTTATATATCTAGCTAGCTTTTGCTCACTCTCCTAATGTTCTGTTTTTAAATTGGACTGTTGGAATCAGAGTGGAAGATAAGCATCAAACACTGCAAATCCTGAAGACTGAACCGGGATGGGAAATGCATGGGAAGTTCATGCTTGCCTGCAATCCCTGATTCCCCATCCACCACCACCCCACCCTACATATAATACATCCTTCCCCAATCCCCATAAATGTCTCCAACTATGAGCTAAAGGTGGAATCTTGGGACAGAACCCAATGACTTGCCTGCTAAGCTACTGTGGAGATGTTAAGATAGTTTAAAACCCGCTATAATTCCTGGGTTACCTTAAACCAACTCCCAATCATTCTCCCCAAATCATCCAACTAACCTTAAGCCAGACACTGTTAAATCACAGCCTCCTCCCAAATACTCAGCTTATCCACTCAATCACTCATTCAGTAGCACAATCTCAAAGACAGGACCTTTAAATCTTCTGTGACTGTTGTAAATAATTGGTATGTCCCCTCTGGCCGGAGCTTAATTTCAGTCTGTTGAAGTTTCTTAGGAGATGCTGAGCCGCACACCTCTGCAAGTGATCACAAGATCCCAGAAGAAATGGACAGCGGTGTTGAGCAGGGAAAATCTTTCTGAGAAACAGTGTGGTGCACAGCAATCTACTGACTAGAAAATTCAGACAATTTCTTAGAAAGTCATTATTTGCTGGTACAGTATTATCAACAGCCCCTTGAACCAATTCAACCTATATACGTAACAGCTGATCTTCTGCACCCACTCTTACTTCGTACATTCTCTGGATTAGAATTTGTTTCTTGTAACCAGCCATGTCAGACCAGACTCGATCGGTCAAATGCCCAATTCTGCTACTATTTCTTACGCCTAAATATAATACATGATGCAGATTTGAGATCGGGGTCAAAGAGCAATTAGAAACAGCTATAGAAAAGGATCTTACTACAACGAAATACTGAGCCCTGGTTTCATTCTGTTAAACATGGTAGGCGCAGTGTCAAAGTTAAGTTCAAATGTACAATTGCCTTCACCGTTTTAACTTTAAAGAAAGGAGCGTCCCCGCGGTTTGATGAATATATGTATGTCCAAAAATGAAATTTCAGCTCCAGTGAAGAAACAACCTAAGCAAGGTGCATGTTTGCAGTAACTTCCCTTTGGCAACAATTACTGCTGCTTTTCAATTCAGCGTGAATTCACAGCAAGAAATTTAACTTTGGCGCTAGTATCGCCAGTACAATCCGAGGCTGAGAAGTTCCACTGACAGCTCTGGCGACATCAGTAAAACACGACAAAATATCGCAGCACAACTTACATTTTAAAAAAAAGCAAGTCAATTCAACACTTACATTTCGATCAAGTGCTTTGTTATGATGAACCAGGAGAAAGAAATGTATGCGATCACAGCATCTTACCGGTAGTTAGGTGAGTATAGCTGAGAAATAAAGCCCAAGGAACACACCCCAGCCTGGCCATTGCTGCGCATCAAGGAGCCGTGCTACCTAAAGCCTATTCATATTGTGGAGGTACTGCTCACTTCACCCATAAGAACGCAAAGAGTGCTCAACCTCTCCAAGCTCCATGCTTTGCTCAATGTCGAATGGTTGGGCAGAGAATTCATCTGTGCTTTCAGTCAGGTAGCCAAGCTCTCAGATCGACTGACGATAGTATTGAGAGGGGTGGGATCTGGTAAATCAGTGGAAATTAAGCCGGTCGGTGGTAGCGTTTAGGTTCTAGTATTTGTGTTTACAGAGAAAGGTCTTGACTTATGATACCATGAAGACTTTTAATACCTGATCTTACCTTTCTTTAAAAAAAGGCATAACTCTAATGTTTCAAAAGTTATGCCTGAAATAGTGGCTGGATCTCCGTGTAGTATTTGAATGTCTAATTGATTGTCAAATTGACTAATCGTAAAGCAGTAGGACAAATTTCAATATAAAATCAGTTATTGGTAGAATACCATGGTTACATCCGCATAGTCACCAGTATTGAGCTTGAAAACAGTAGAAGATGGCTACATAAGCAGTGCAAAGTAAAATTGAGAACTTGCTTTAAGCCGCAAAGTTGATTTTGCATGTAATTGCAAACATTTTTTGAACATTTGAAATGTTTGCATAAGATTAAACACATCAAAAACATATCCATTTTAGGTAATGTTTTGTACAATGTTGCAAATCCCTGTAAAACAATTACCTTAGGTAGGCTGAACTTCTTTCTGGAGATTTGGATAAAGTTTGAAGCCCATAGCTGGGGCCTCAGTTACTGACTGTTAGGCTGCAGCATCATTTGTGTTAATAGATTAGCTTAACATTGGTTGTAATTTTCCTGGCATGTAGATATTTGCTTATACCTATTCTTCAATTGATTCTTCAATGTGAAAACTCTGTACCTTGCTTGATTTCCCACTAGCTCATTTCTGATACTAATCAATCCTCACCGTTCATTTTCCTCTTCTCCTAAACCTACTTCCATGCTATTGGCTCTGCCCTAGTTCCCCTAACCATTCGTTCCTCCTTATCTCCTCAAACTTTCTCTTTCCTCTCCATTGCATCGATCCTCTTCCAGCCAAGCACCTGATAACTGGGGTTAATAACTCAAACCTGTTCTTGGATGGAGGCATAAAAAGGAAGAAAAAAATGAGAGTTTTTAAAAATTTATTCTTGCTAAGTATGCAACAACGACAGACAGAATTTCTTGCCTACATGCTTCTAATCTTGGACATGTAGGATAATGCGATGTAGGATTTTCAAATACATATGATATAATCTAGTGGGAGTTGATTAGCTTGGATGGCTGCTTTGCATGGCATAATGATGCCAACAGCATGGGTTCATAGGACATAGAACACTACAGCAAAATACAGGCCCTTTGGCCCTCGATGTTGTGCCAACCTGTGAAACCAAACAGAAGCCCCAACTGGGGCGGCACGGTGGCTCAGTGGTTAGCACTGCAGCCTCACAACACCAGGAACCCAGGTTCCATTCCAGCCTCGGGCAACTGCCTGTGTGGAGTTTGCACATTCTCCCTGTGCCTGCCTGGGTTTCCTCCAGGTGCTCCGGTTTCCTCCCACAGTCCAAAGATGTGCAGGCTAGGTGGATTAGCCATGCTAAATTGCCCGTAGTCTTCAGGGGTATGTGGGTTATAGGGGAATGGGTCTGGGTGGGATGCTTCTAGAGGCGGTGTGGACTTGTTGGGCCGAAAGGCCTGTTTCCACACTGTAGGGAATCTGATCTAATCTAACCTACACTATTCCATTATTATCATATGTTTATCTAATGACCATTTAAATGCCCTTAAATTTGGCGAGTCTACTACTGTTGCAGGCAGGGCATTCCACGTTCAATTCCTGCACAATCTGAGACTACCATGTAGGACTCTCCTTCTCAACCGGTCCCCTCTCCTGAGGCATGGTGACCCTAACCACCAGTCATCTCACTCACTCTCTAATGAGAATACAGCCCTGTGGTCTGGTAAAACTATAGCAACTGTATCTTTTATAATCTAGTACCCTACTGACTTCTTTTACTGGTGCTAGTTCTCAAAAGGTCAAACTTATTGGTTTTAATTTCACAATTGGAGGATGCAGACAAGAGTTACCTGGGACAATACAAATTTCTTCAGTTTTGTGGGAAGACCAAAGAGGTTGGGATTTGTTCTCCTTATGGTCAAGAAGAGCAAGGCATGATTTTATGGAGGTATTCAAAATTAATTGATAAGCTATATAGGGAGAAACACTTTCCACTGTCAGAAGGGTCAATAATAAGAGAATGCAGTTTACTGAATTGAATGGAAGCGTTAAAAAATCAAAAGACAGGTAAAATGTACTGCCGACTTATTAACACCAAATTTGCACTCTCGCTAGCCAAACTATACCTCAGGTTTTGAATCTGAATTACGTAAAAAGATTTTAAAGTCATAAAGAGGGCCATCCTGTTTTTGGATTTTTAAAACCAATCTATCCGATTTCAAAATGGACCCGAAAACATGCTACTACAGATGATTTGTAAAATTGGCATATCACTGCAAGAATCTAAGGGAATCTGAGATGAGAGTAGTAAAGTACTATTGCTGCACAAGACACAAAGTTTTAAGGAAAGATTTTCTGTCCTGTTATCTGTTGGATGGAATACAGAGAGAGAGAGAATAAACTGAAGTCATATATGATTATGCATTTATAATATTGCTACATTATGTTTAACTAATTCTTATAATCTATTGTTGTGCAGACTCAATTCAAATTCACAGAGTGTTAACTTGGTCTTTGTTAACTGGCCTTTGGTTTTCTGCTTTCTGCCTCCCTCCTTTCTTGCATGAAGATATTACACCTGTTATTTTCCAATCTGCTGCAACCCTTGCAGAGTGAATCTATTATCTGTGCCACCTGGTCTGTAATATGGTTTTGTTATAATTGGGAGAGTTGACCTGTGAACAGAGTTTAACATTAGAAAATTGTACATTTTCTTTTGATTACAGGCAACATCCATAGCTTGTGAAAATGCTTTTAGCTTTCAACTTGGCAGATTTTACAGAAGTTTTATCTGAAGTTGGATGTGTGAAAGAGTTGTCCTGACAAAAGTTGATTGTTTAGAACTGTAAGAAATAGCAGTTTAGGTTGCAAATTCCAAAGCAGATGTATTTAATTCCCACCCTAAATGAGTTATTTGAAGCTGAAGGGTCCAGGGAGAGGTCATCAGATTCTCTAAATGGTGAACCTGAAGCCGCAGTTAACTTAAGCCCTACAGACGTGAAAGAGAAGGAAATTCTCTCCAGTGTGAATACTTTAAAGGTGTGCTTTTGAGATTGTATTTTGCCACCTGTTTATAAATCTTTAAACTTGTATTATATGTAAATATTTCGCTTTATTCCATTTTGATTTTCATTTTATTACACAAAGTGAACTTCTTTTTATTTTGTTAAAACCAAATCTGCAGCATTGCTTAATTGTGTTTCAGTGAAAGATCACCTTATTAAAACTAAAAAGAAAGAAATATGGTGTATCAAGCCAGATTTCATTCTGGGATCTGACATGTTTAGTAATGATACCCTGTAAAATCATTACATTATTCCACACAATATAATGAACGGTATCCCAAAATAGAGCTTGCACTTTGTTTCAGATCCAGTTTAGCAGTTATGTTCTTTAGGGTTTGAACTGTCAGTGGTGGAGCTGCCAAGCCACTCTTGGACATTGAAATCCAAATACATTCAAAGTACATTCATGACGCTTATCACCATTAGTACTTCCTCCGACTGGTGTTCCAAACAGCAAAGGATCTTCAACTATGGTAGCTCAGAATATGGTCATCAGCAAAAGGATTCCTTGTCCAAGTTGACCTGGTGATGTCACACTTTATAGAGTCTAGAATCAAATTTGAATCTTCCAGGGAAACTCCTTCCCCATTATACACTGATAGGCCACTATCACTATTGATTCTGGCCTGCTAGTGGATTAGAAAATACCCAGGAATTGTGATGATATTGGCTGGAATATTTCAAGGTATATTTCCATAGGTACAACTATGCCAAGCTATTGTTAAATGAGTCTGTGAGACCACTCTCATAATCTTGTTACTAGCCCCAAACATCATTAAGGAGGGCTCACAGGGCTGTGTTGTCCTTTTGATGGCAGGTGTCCACCCGCTTTCATTTCTTTCTTTACACTTTGAAGCAGTTGATACAACTGAGTTGCTTGCCGTGCCATTTCAGAGGGCAGTTAAGACTCAACCACATTGCTGTTGGTTTGGAATCACATGTAGGCCAAGATGCCAGTTTCCAGCCCTAAATTCTTTTTAAATAACATTCAAAAATGAATTTTTAAAAATATTTTTTATTCATTCACGGAATGAGGACATTGCTGGCTAGGCCAGCATTTATTACTCATCCCAGATTGCCCAATGGACTGTTAAAGAGTCAACTACATTGCTGTGGGTTTGGAGTCACATGTAGGCCAGGCAGGTAAGGATGGCAATTTTCTTCCCAAAAGGGCATTAGTGAACCAGAAAGGTTTTTTCCGATAATCAACAATGGCTTCACTGTCATCATTAGACTCTTAGTTCCTGGCTTTTTTCTAGATTCTACCAGCTGTCTTGGCAGGATTTGTAGCCAAGTTCCCCAGAACATTACCTGGCTCTCTGGCTTAATAGCCCCGTGATTAAACCACTAGACCATTGCCTGCCCAATTCTCATGAAACTTCTGATTTCAGATTTTTAGCATTAAATTCAAATTACCCTACAATGGGGTTCAGACTCAGGTCCACAGAACGCTACCTGGGTCCAGCAACAGTGCCAGCAGACCAACAATTCCAAAGGCTTAACTGTTTCCATTGTAATAACATGGGACTGTTTGTTCAGAATGCTGGAAATTACGTGGAAAACTAATGGGACTGAATGGCATCACTCTTAAATGCACCAAAGAAGAAATTCTTAAGGAAAATATCATGGATTAAATTGCAGCTCTAATGACAATTAGGAAGCTAGAGGTAAACATTGCACCTCGAGCAGGAGAATCTAATAAGGTAGACAAGAGATATAAAGGATTTTTGTCAAAAGAAAAATTAACCTCTTTTTCATCAATTGATGTCACTAAATCCATAATCATATTATGGAGCCACTGAAACTCTATTGTTGGAGAAGGACTTAGTTATTCTTCCAGATAGTGCATTGAAAGCTAAAATGTGAATGAACGAGATAAGAAGGGAGTGCACCCTGGTTCTATGGTGCAAAGTGCAATGAAGTGTAATGTGTTATCCAGAACACTAATAGAAGCATTGTTAAGAAATTATCTGTAGACTGAGTCAAGTTATTCCAAGGGACTGATCTGGGTCAAGCAAAAGTTATTGATTCACCTATAATCGCAGAAAAGTCCAAGTAAGGTTAAAAAGATGAAACTGTTACAGAAATAAGTACCAAAATTTTTCCTGTCATTTGTAGTGACCAGAGAAATGGCTAAAGAAAATACAATCAGAGTTCAAAGTAATACCACAGGAAGATGCTGAAGTCAGAGAATTTTTCTTTACGGATAGGACATCTTCTTCAGTTGAAGCTCAGAAAGCCGATCTGGAGTTATGTACATTAGCACAGGCAGCTAACACTGAAGTTAAGCCTAAGCGTTGTTCTATTAAACACTGAGTCTTGATGAGGAAGGGGAGACATCCTCACAAACCTGCGGATGAGGAATGAGAATTGAATGTTCATCAAATAACGAAACTGCCAACATTTTGTCAGGAAATATTCGGAGTAGCACAAAATATGTAGGAACATTGAAAGCTCAAGTGTTGATAAGCTTGCATTTTACCAGGCCTTGCAGAAGAGGCAAATTTTCTCCATATGTTGAGACTTGCAGTTCCATTGCAACGTGCCTGTGCAGCACATACTTCAATTGGGCATTGCCCATAAGTGTTAGCTTGCATGACTAGATGCACCACTTACTTGATCACCCATCCTGTTCCTTTTTTTGATTGATTTGTAGAATGTGGGCATTACGGGCTGGCCAGCATTTATTGCCCATCCTTGGTTGTCCTTGAGAAGGTAGTGGTGAAATGCTTTCTTGAACTGCTGCAGTCCACCTGCTAATGGTTTGATCCACAAGGTCTTTAGGGAGGGAATTCCAGTATTTTGACCCAGCGATGGTGAAGGAATGGTGATATTTTGCTAAGTCAGTTTGGTGAATGGCTCGGAGTGGAACTTGAAGGTGGTGTTCTCATGTATCTGCTGCCCTTGTCCATATAGATGGAAGTGGTCATGGGTTTGGAAGGTGTTGTCTCTGATTTTTGGTGAATTTCTGCAGTGCATCTTGTAGTCAATACGCGCTGCTGCTAGAGTGTAGGTGGTAGAGGAATTGGATGCTTGTGGATGTAATGCCAATCAAGCAGGCTGCTTTGGCCTGGATGGCATAAAGCTTCTTGAATATTTTTGGGGCTGCACCCTCCAAGCAAGTCAGGAGTATTTAATCACACTCCTGACTTGTGCCTTTAGATGGTGGACTGGCTTTGGAAAGTCAGGAGGTGAATTCCATGCTGAAGTATTCATCACCTCCAATTTGCTGTTGTAGCCACTGTATTTATGTGGTGAGTCCAGTTGAGTTGCTGGTCAATGATAACCTCAAGGATGTTGATATTTGGAGATTCAGCGATGGTAACATCATTGAATGTCAAAGGGGCAGTGGTTAGATTATCTCTTACTGGGGATGGTCATAGCCTGACATTAGCATGGCACAGATGTTATTGCCACTTGGCGTCCCAAGCTTGAATACTGTCCAGATCTTGTTGCATTTGAACATAGTCATAAAACCATAGAATCCCCTATAGTGTGGGAACAGGTTATTCAGCCCATCGAGTCCACACTAATCCTCCAAAGAGCTTTCCACCCAGACACGCGTCCCTACCCTATTCCTGTAACCCTTCAATATATGAGGAGTTGCAAATGGTACTGAACATTGGAGAACCAATGATTCCACATTTATACTTCTGACATTATGATAGAAGGTAGATCATTGATGATGCAGCTGAATATGATTGGGCATTGACACTGCCCTGTGGAATTCCTGCATAGATGTCCTAGAGATGAAATACTGATCTCCACCAGCCACACCCATCTTCCTATGTACCAGATATGACTCCAACCAGCATAGAGTTTGTCCCCTTATATCCATTGATTCCAGGGCTCCGTGATGTCACACTTGGACGAATGAAGCCTTGATGTAATGGGCTGTCACTCTCACCTCACTTCTGGAATGCAGCTCTTTTGTGCATGTTTGAATCAAGGCTGCAATAAAGTCAAGAGCTGAGTGATCCTGGCAGAACCCAAACTGAGCATCACTGAGCAGGTTATTGATGAGCAGGTGCTGTTTGATAGCCCTGTTGATAACACCTACCATCACTTTACTGATAATCAAGAGTAGACTGATGGGGCAGTAATTGACTGGGTTGGATTTGTCCTGCTTTTGGTGTACAGGACATACCTGGACAATTTTCCACATTGTTGGGTAGATGCCAGTATTGTAACTGTACTGGAACAGCTTGCAGCTTGGAAGATCTTTCTGCACTGGATCCACCTCCTTCAGCGAGGCCATTAGCACTCGAATGCTTGGTACCTTACCCAGCCCACTGGGGTGTGATGGGAGGGCATCCTCCTGCCATTCCTGGAGAAGACAACCTTCCTTCCTTCTTTCAAAGACACATGTAAGGAGATATTCTGAGTAGCACATGGAATTCCTGTGGCAGGATATGTAAGAATATTGAAAACTCAAGTGTTGACAACCAGCTATTTTACCTGGCCAAGATTTCGTAATCACTGGCAATCACTCACAAGGGATCACTGAACATTGGGAGCAGTTTGTGTTTCCTCGGAGACATTTGCAGTGACTAACTCAGGCTCCAACAATGCTACAAGCTGGAAGTGAGTAAAGGTCTGCCCAAGTAGCCTTTAAAATATGACACACAAAGTCTGAAACACCCAGACACTTCCAGTAATGGGGTGAACTTCCTGGCCAGCCCATGATTCACTCTGTATTTCATGCAGCAACTTGCACGCATGCAGAGCTCAAGGGAGTTTCACTTGGTAATTTACGATGGTGTATTTTAGTTTTCAAATAATCTCCTTAGCTCATAATTACTAATCAACCACCATTTTACTATTCTTATATTTGACAAATATCTGTATTATAGTTTAAAAATCACATCTCAGCTTCTATCTTAAACCAATGTGCATATAGAACATAGAACATAGAACATAGAACAGTACAGCACAGAACAGGCCCTTCAGCCCACAATGTTGTGCCGACCATTGATCCTCATGGATGCACCCTCAAATTTCTGTGACCATATGCATGTCCAGCAGTCTCTTAAATGACCCCAATGACCTTGCTTCCACAACTGCTGCTGGCAACGCATTCCATGCTCTCACAACTCTCTGCGTAAAGAACCTGCCTCTGACATCCCCTCTATACTTTCCACCAACCAGCTTAAAACTATGACCCCTCGTGCTAGCCATTTCTGCCCTGGGAAATAGTCTCTGGCTATCGACTCTATCTATGCCTCTCATTATCTTGTATACCTCAATTAGGTCCCCTCTCCTCCTCCTTTTCTCCAATGAAAAGAGACCGAGCTCAGTCAACCTCTCTTCATAAGATAAGCCCTCCAGTCCAGGCAGCATCCTGGTAAACCTCCTCTGAACCCTCTCCAAAGCATCCACATCTTTCCTATAATAGGGCGCCCAGAACTGGACGCAGTATTCCAAGTGCGGCCTAACCAAAGTTTTATAGAGCTGCAACAAGATCTCACGACTCTTAAACTCAATCCCCCTGTTAATGAAAGCCAAAACACCATATGCTTTCTTAACAACCCTGTCCACTTGGGTGGCCATTTTAAGGGATCTATGTATCTGAATAAGTTATTTAATTTTCGGTAAAATGTTTAATTCATGAAAGAAAGCTGATGCATTTCACTCCCTGCTTGAGAAGCGAATATTTCAGTGTGATTGACTGTTTGACTAGGGAGTTTTGAGAAGATTTGTAGCTCACGTTGAGGTTCTGGATGTGAGTTTGCTCATTAAGCTGGAAGCTTAGTTTTCAGACGTTTCATCACCATTCTAGGTAACATCATCAGTGAGCCTCCGCTGAAGCCTCATAAGAAGCTCACTGATGATGTTACCTAGAATGATGACAAAATGTCTGAAACCTAACCTTCCAGCTCAGCGAGCAAACTCACATCCTGACAGTTTGACTGTTTACCTAGCTCGATTACATTATTGTTACTGAACTGCTGGAGATTCCCTGATCTCAGCACCAGGTTGAAACTGACAATCAAGAAAGGAGGTATTCACTTCAAACGTCACAAATCTTCAGTCATTGATAAGCACTTACACTTCACTGCTAATCATAAAATCCAAACTATTAGGGAAACAGCTGTAATGAATACTATTAAAGAAACAAATACTATATACAAATACTATAACAAATACTACATTGAATAGTACAGCATAGGAATGGGTCTTTCACCCACTATCTCCGAGTTGACCATAATGTCATCCCATCTAACTGTACATACTGTATCCCTCTATTCCCTGCCTGTTCATGTGTCTGTCAAACTTTGCTAGTGCCCCTGTTCTACCATCTCCCCTCCAAGTACCTACCCCATGTCTCACATAATTTGATGTGTACATGCCAGAGTTGGACTGGGGTGGACAAAGTCCGAAGTCACATGACACCAGGCTATAGTCCGACAGGTTTATTTGAAACCACTAACTTTCAGAGTGCTGCTCCTTCAAATTGTTCAAATAAATCTGTTGAACCGTAGCCTGGTGTCATGTGACTTCTGACTTCCTCATAATTTGATATACTTGTACCAGTCACCCCTCGGTCTCCAACGCTTTAGCAAAAACACCTCTTCTTGCAGTCAATACACTCCAACCCAGGGAACATCCTGGTAAACATTTGGCTGCAAAGCCTTCACACCCTTCCTAGTTTGGGGACCGAGCGCACACACACACGCGCATGTGCACTATCCCAAATGTAGCCTAAATAAAAGTCTCATACAGCTGCAAAACAACTTGCCAACTTTGTTGTACTCCAATGTCCCAGCCGATGAAGGCAAGCGTGCAATTTGGAGTCATGGAGATGTACAGCACGGAAACAAATCCTTCAGTCCAGCTCATCCATGGCTGACCAAATAGCCAACATTAAATCAAGCCCCATTTCCTAGCATTTGGCTCATATCCCTCCAAACCCTTCCTACTCTCATACCCATACAGATGCCTTTTAAATGTTGCAATTGTACCAGCCTCCACCACTTTTAGCGGTTCATTCCATACACGCACCATCCTCTAAGTTAAAAAGTTGCCCCTCAGGTCCTTTTTAAATCTTTCCCCTCTCACCTTAAAACCTACGTCCTCTAATTTTGGACTTCCCCTACACTGTGGAAGAGGCCTTGACTATTTAGCCTATCTATGCCCCTCATGATTTTATAAACTTCTGTTAAGGTCACCTCTCAGCCTCTGATGTTGCAGGGAAAATAGCCTCAGCTCATTCAGCCTCTCCCTATACCTCAAACTCTCCAACTCCAGCATCATCCTTGTAAATCGTTTCTGAACCCTTTCAAGTTTCACAACTTTCCTACAGCAGGAAGGCCAGAACTAAGTGCCATATTCTAAAAAAAATGGCCTAACCAGTGTCCTGTCCAGCTTCAACATGAACCTCCCAACTCCTATACTCAATGTACTGGCCAATAAAGGCAAGTGTAACAAACACTTTCTTCACTACCTATCTACCGGTGACTCCAATGCCAAGGAAACATGAACCTGGACCCCAAGGTCTCTTTGTTCAGCAACACTCCCTCGGACCTTAAGTGTATTAATCCCACCCTGATTGGCCCTACCAAAACGCAACATCTCAATTTTCAAGTCATCTGCAGGCTTAGTCAGACTACCTACACTTCCATCCAAATCATTTAGATGCTTTACAAACAAAGGAGGTCCCAACACTGATCTTGTGGAATACCACAGGTCATAGAACTCCAGTCAGAAAAACACCCCTCCATAACTACCCTCTGTCTTCTACAACCAAGCCAATTTTGTATCAAACTCGATAACTCACCATGGATCCCATACAACTGAAACAGAACACGTGGCTGCACTTATAAAATGTTTTATTTAAATTATACAAATATAAAATATATAGATTAAAACACAAATACAGTAGTTAATTCTCTGTAAGAGTTCATAATGTAGATTTTACCTTGGACCACTAAACGTTTTCACATTCAAAAAAAAAGTAACAGCATTTCACTGGTATGTAAGGTTACACAACTTGTAGATGAATTATTTTTGCTCCTGTGAAAGCATTTACAATATACAAATACAAGAATTTTTAAAAAAAATTTGTAGTTCATAAACTAATGCTGTACACAGAGTACTCATCACATTAAATGTAAACATTGTGAAAAGGAGAAGATCAATAATCTATCCATTTAAAAAATCAGTTGCAGTATTCTTTCATAATTATGGAAAACAATGGCATTATTGCAATAAATAACTCAAATTCAGTAAGGTAGGTGTGAAAACATTTGGGTTAACAGTGCATGTAGCATATACCAATATTTAAAGAAATTAGTTAGAGGTGGAGATTGTCTGTAATATGTAATTGCCACCCAATAGATGCTATATCATAAAAAATTTGTAATTTGGCTAGTTAGAAAGGTTTTAATGCACTTAAAACTATAACATATAGTGCATACAAGGAAACTCAAGTCACCAGTGCAAAATAAATCATGAAAGGCCACAATGACTATGACATTTGAATATAAATATTAAACCAAAATGTGGACATTGTCAAGATTTTAGAACAGAATATTTTCTTTCAAAGCCCCCAAGTTTATTTTTACTTCTGAGAGAAGTTTTTAAAATTTCAGTTTCCTTTCTGATTACAGATGTTTTATCTACAGTTAGATTTTTTCCAAATCTAAGCAAGTTCTCAATCTTTGTACTCCTGCAATTTTAACTTCTTAAATCAAGAGATGTTCCAAAAATAATCATATGGTGGATAAAACTGAAGTGAGTTGTGACAAGGATATGACCTGAAATGTTAATCATGTTATCTTCAGTTTCTAAGCAACAATCTGCTTATTTCCATTGTATCGAAGCATTTCAGAAAGCTATTTTTCTTCCATTATATTCCCATTTGTAGATGCACAGATAATAGACACTTTTCAGGAATAATCAACGGTCCATTTTAAACTTATCAAATGAGCTGTCAATTTTGGTCAGAGTCTTTCTAATACGTAGGGCAGTTAGTCTTGCTGATGGATTATGATACCAACATTCCTTCATCACCTTTGCAAGAGATGTTAATGTCTGTTGACAAAGATGTAGTAGAGGTTATCTTTAAACGTTCACCTTTGATGTTCTCGCAATTAATTTAAAAATTCTTTTCCAGAATCCTTGCATTTGAAACCAAGAATTAGATTTTCCTTTCTATACTATTCTTCCTGCCACTTACCTGATTAGCAAGAACTATGAAAATCCATTATATTGCTGCTCAAGGGAAGGCATTATAGCTTAACAGAGCAGTAGTGATGTCAAAATCAAGAACTGTGACAAACCGGTCACAGACTTAGAGAAACAAAACAGAAGTTGCTGGAAAAGCTCAGCAGGTCTGGCAGTATCTGTGAAGGGAAAAACCCAGAGTTAACATTTCAGGTCCAGTGACTGTTCCTCAAAACTGATGGTAGCTGGGAAAACATCAGTTTATATGCAGATAAAAGGGGGTGGGGGGGATGGGGTCAGGAGTAAATGATAGGATAGAGCCGAGCAGTTGGACAAACAAAGAGTTGATAATGATCAGGCTGGGAGGGTGATTAGCTGTTAATGGAGACTATTAGTTACTAATAGTGGGTACTGTGTAATGGCAGGTTCTGCAGTAATAGGGCCTGGTGTGTGGGATTGGGGGCTGGGACTTGGGAGAGTTTAGGCCCTAAAATTATTGAACTCGGTATTGAGTCCAGAGGGCTGCAGGATCATCCGCAGTTCTTTCATTTTTATCACAGATGCATAGAGATGCACAGCACAGAAAAAGGCCCTTCAAACTATTGCATCCACACAGTCACCTAATTATTCTAATCTCATTTGGCCTATTGCTTTGTATCCCACGTGCACATCTAAATACTTCTTAAATGTTAGGAAGATTTCTGCACACCCCTATAGACAATGAGTTACAACACCCTCTGAGTGAAAAACCTTTTCCTCAACTTACTCTAAACCTTCTACTCCTTATCTTAAATCTATGCCCCATTGTCATTGATGCCTCCATTAAGGGAGACAGTTTCGTTCTGCCTTCCCGATTTATGCCCCTCATAATTTTATACATCTTAATCATGTTCCCTCTCAATCCCTCCTGCTCAAAGCAAAACAACCCCAATCTGTCCAGTCTCCCTTCGTATCTGAAACTTTCCAGCCCAGGCAACATCCTAATAAATCTCAGAGATAGTAGGAACTGCCGATGCTGGGATCTGATATAACAAGGTGTGGAGCTGGATGAACACAGCAGGCCAGGCAGCATCAGAGGAGCAGGAAAGCTGACGTTTCGGGTCCGGACACTTCTTTTCTGAAGGGTCCGGACCCAAAACATCAGCTTTCCTGCACCTGTGATGCTGCCTGGCCTGCTGTGTTCATCCAGCTCCACACCTTGTGATCCTAATAAATCTTTCTGCACCCTTTCCATTGCTATTACGTCTCTTGTGTGGATCCCAGAACTGCGCACAATATTCTAGCTGTGGCTTAACCAATGTTTTGTACAGTTCCAGCATATCCTCCCTACTCTTAAATTCTGTGCCCTAGCTAATAACGTCAAGTATACCTTCTTAACCACTTCATCTACCTGTACTGCTACTTTAAGGGATCAGTGCACATGCACACCAAAGTCTCTCTGATTCTTGATGCTTCCCAGGGTCCTACCATTCATTGTGTATTCCTTTGCCTGGTTTATCCTGCCCAGGTACATCCCTGAGGAAAGAATTTCATTTAATAAATCCAGCTGATGCAGTGAATCAAACTGAGCATCACTTCAGTCAACAATAAAGATGTGCCAGATGGTGAAAAATGTCTCAAGAATGCTGCTCCAAAAGGTGAAATTTTTAAATATAGCCAAACAGAAAAAAGTAAAAATCGCCAAAAACAGAAATCACCAATTGCCTTGCCGAAAAAACTTCACATAGTGTTTGTTGTACACACCATGACATCAACACAATGAGCTTACAGAATTGGAGATGCCACCATGAATGGGAGTTGCAAACCCAAAGCAAATTCAGGCTAAATTCATTCATGTTCCTTCAATGGTGTCCAAGTCCACCCTAAAATAGCTAAGCCTGTTTCTTAAGCATATTGTACCTGACACAGAGGAAAAATCTGTTCAATTCTTATATTTTAACATTATGAAGTTATAGCTTTTTTTTTCTTTTTTCCTCATTGAATAACCCACAATTTTCTCATGAAATTTTTCCAGTACATGCCTAACGAATTTAAGTGGCATGACTTGCACACTCGAATCACATCTGCAGCACCACAAGTAGAATAGCTTTAAAGAGCAGGCCCAAGTACGTTCTCTGAACTGATTCTTGACAGAAGGGGTTTTTTTGGCAGAATTTCTGACTGTAACTGGTGTACATTGTATAACAGCCTAAAACTACAAAAGTTCTATAAAATTTTATTTTGGACCCTTATTTCATTTTTCTTTACATAAACTTCTTGTTTAAAGTAATTCGCAGATATTACTTGCATCAGTACATTTTACTGCAATAGATTCCAGTTAGTTTTCATAATACTACATTTTTTCCCCAGTTTTCTATTATGCATTAATTCAATTTTAACTTTGTACATCAAGAATATCCCAGAAGTATATTTTAATTTATACTAATTGAAGATAGATAATAAAGTGTATCAATTTACAGAGAATCAACTCTCAATATTGTATATTTTAATGGTTGTAGTAAAACAACTATACTAACCGGATCTGAAAACCATCTGTTGGGAATATTTGGTCTTTGTTGATCCAAACAAATCACTTTTTTCATATCATCAAAACCAGGATCATTAGGAACAAGGTCATAAAATGGAGGTTTATAATCTTCAACAATACCTAAACAAAAACATTATTTGATTAGAAAATTAAAGATGCATATTAAAATGGAAATGCTGCTGATCCAGCATTTCAATCTCCAAAAACCATTTTTTGTTCAAAAGCAAAAATCAGATCAGGCAACTAATTTTAGAATAGGACTACAAACCTGTCCAGTTTCCCTGGATGTTAAACTCTTCTGGCTGTCCACAGGGAAATTCACCTCTACCATCATTTCAAATATTGTAAACATTGAATTACTGGTCAATATTTGTGAAACAAATGTACAATGGACAGTATTTAGATGTCTGAATTTAATGATTTGAAAGTGAAACCAGAAACACAACACAAAAATCACTCATAGATAATAAAGTGTGAAGCTGATGAACACAGCAGGCCAAGCAGCATCTCAGGAGCACAAAAGCTGACGTTTCGGGCCTAGACCCTTCATCAGAGCCTGTTGTGTTCATCCAGCTTCACACTTTATTATCTTGGATTCTCCAGCATCTGCAGTTCCCATTATCACTGATACAAAAATCACTCATTTGGTTCTAAAATGAACATTTCAGTCTATCCAACAAGAACTTTTAAAATAAAAATCAATATATTGTGAATGCTGGAAATCTGAAACAAACAGAATGCTGGAGAAACTCAGCAGGTGTGGCAGCATTTGTGGAGTGAGAAACAGAATTAACCTTGTGAATCCAATATTAGTCTTCTTCAGAACTAAGGATGAAGGACTTTTAAAAACCCATGTAAAAATCTGGAAAACAGTGGAAACTAACCATACAATGTTTTAGCTAAATTAAGGTCATAATCCAGGCTCTGTAAGAAAAATCACTGAACTGAGCTGCTGATGGGTTCTCACTACTCTTACACCATAACCCTATGCAATTCTGTACGTTATGGACGAGAAAACCAGTCTAACTGGTGATGAATCAAGGCAGGAAAACACCATTTTTAAAAAAGCACCAGAGCAGGGGAAGATGGCACATGATCTTTGTGTGCCAGGAAAAATATGACAAAAATAATATAGGAGATAAATCCAATGCAAAATAAATTATAATATTTGAACCTAACTCCCTACTGACCAGAGGGCCAAAGCACAAGATGGCAGCTTATTTAGGTCTAATTGACAATAGCAGTTAGAGAGCCCATAAAGATGAACGGCATGAAGTGAAAATGTCATCCTAGTTGGAGCTGTGCAGGGTGCTCTTTAGGTATTGGGGATAAAAAATAAAATGGAAATCAGGAATCTTTACTTTGAGTTCTTAAGGAGTGTCATTAGATTCAAAACATTAGTTTTGTTTCTCTCTCCCACAGGTGCTGCCAGACTGGCCAAGTTTCTGCAATAATTTCTGTTTTTGTTTCTTTAGTCTGTAGCTGACAACCTGCTTAGACGATGCTTAATGCTGGTATTAAGTTCTTGAAAAGAAGTACCCCTGTGTGAACATGGCTTACCTTGAGAAGCACAAAGATTTATCAAAATATTTGAAGTTTACATGACATTCTATAATTGGAACCAAGAACCATGTAGTTGATAAATATGCCAATCATCACATTTATTTATACAATTTATTTCTCCAGTCTAAGCAATAATATGGTGAACCCCATCACCTTTCCCGAATGGGCAGATCTTTATTTTGTCATTAGCACCTACTATGGGTATACACCTTGTCTACTGTACACGCATTAATCCTCCCGTTGTTTTCTTTGTTCTATGATGCTTTGATCTCCAATCTTTCACTTTTCCCTCACGCATCCTCTGTTCCACTCCACCCACTTTTCCAATAACATAAAACCCATGCCTTCTACATTTCTCCATTTCCAAAGTTGAAAACAGTCAGCAAATTCATCCAGGCAAAGAGCCCTCGAGTTAACAGATAACGGTATTTTAAACCATGATGCTTCGCTGCTACAATAGGAAAATCTTCAAATTGGATTGGAAAATACTATTTCAAAAACAAAGGACAATGGCAACACAGTGTTAGCAGTTTGCTTCTGAATGTGCATCTAATGGCAAAATCTCCTTTCATTAATACGAATCATTAACAAGGCAGTTCTTGTCAGATTAGAATAACTAACACACCTAGGGAGAAAGCAAGTATGTACAATGTTCACCATCCACTACGTTTCCTATAAACCTTGGTGACCGATGTAGCAGTGGGTAAATTGTGTCTGCCCAAGTGATGTAACATGTGATGTGATATCTAATTCCAAAGATTCTGACAGATCACATTTTCAGCAAATTATTCTCGGCTCCATTTCAACACAGGCAATAAACAAACAATAATAATTGGTTTTAGCACAGCAAAATGATTATGTTGTGCAACTTCCAAAGCATGGTCCATGTATCGTAATGGTTGAAAATGCAAATATATACAACAGTTTCTTCCTTCTGCACAATGATAGATTAAAAACTAATTTTAAAAAATAAATGACAGAGCTCCAGCAAGGAAAAGTCTGTCAAATCAGTGAAGTGTTTTGTGGCCAGTAGTTTCTGGGAATTCTATTAAGTATAAAGCTTAACATTAACTTAAATTATAAATAGAACAGCAGATAAACCAACACAAGTCAGACATGCTATTTGCTAATTGTTGTATAAAAAGTCTGGAGAAGTCACTGTGCCCAATAAATTCTGAGAAATGCATGAAGCATAAAGCTTTTAAGTAAAATGGTAAACAGAACAACAGTTTTCTCTGAAATGACATTGCCTAATGCATCAGAGTTTAAACAAGGTAATAGAGACAGTACATACAGGAGATTTGGATGGAAGAAATGCAATCCATAGCTAATGCTTGAACAATGGTTGTGCTGCTGAAAATAAACACTCGACATCTGCTATTTCTGTGAACACTTAAAAATCACCTTCACCTTACGGATTGCTTCTAAATTAATTGAACATATTACTTCGATTAGATAAGATAAAAACAGATTTTCTCACATGGCCAATTTACATAAGCAGCAGCTCTGGGCATTATTAACATTTTGAGTAAAATTTTTTTTCTTATGATGAGGTTTAAGGTACAATCTGCAAGACCTTCAATCACGGCCTCTAGAAACTTTACACAACCTCTTTAATGTATGAATGATGGTTGCTGGGTGATAATTTCAAACTTCTCCTTCACTGACCTTGGGGAGAAAGAAATTCAAGTATGTACATTTTAACATGATTATTGTTACCTTAGAGAATCTTAGAGTTGTTTCTTCAAAATGCAAAGAGCTTTCCACATCATTGGGATCAAAGGCTTTGATATTTATGCAATCCATAAAACCACAGGAAATAGGAGCAAAAATAGGCTGTTCAACCACTTCAGCCTGCTCCCCTATTCAGTAGGACCATGGCCAGATCGAACACCCTTCACATCCATTTTCCTGCACTTTCTCCATAATCCTCAATTCCCAACTGATTAAGAATCTGTATATCTCAGCCATAAATATATGCAAAGATTCTGCTCCCACAACTCTCCGAAGAAAGGGGTTCCAAAGACTTTAAATTGGTGTCCCTTAATCCTGAAGCTATGCCATCTTGTCCTAGTCTCCCTCATGATGGGAAACGTCCTCTTAGCATTTACTCTGTTAATCTCCTTAAAAATCCTATTTGTTTCAATAAGATCACCTCCCACTCTCTAAAATCCAATCAGTAGAGTCCCAACCTATTTAGCCTTTGCTCAGAAGACAATCTCTCCACACCAAGATCATCCTAGTCAACATTCTCTAAACTGTTTCCAATGAAGTAATAGTTTTTCTTAATGCCCACAATACTCAAATGTGGTCTCACCAGTACCAGTACAGTTGCAGTAAGACTTCTCTATTTTTATACTCTGACCCTTATGAAATAAGGCTCCACATTCCATTAGCCTTCCTGATTACCATTTGCATCTGTGTGCTAGCTTTCTGTATTTCATGCACAAAAATCCCCAAGTCTCTTTGTGTTGTAGTTTTCAGTGATAGTATTCTCACAGTTGTTACAGTCAATGAAACCATGCAAGCACTCACCATTGCTAATTGTTCTCCTTGCTACTTCCCATAAGACGAGACCAAAGGCCCAGATGTCCACCCTCCTATAGGAGTCAAACAGATTCACTTGAATTGTTTCATCCAATATTTCAGGTGCCATATATCGCTTGGTCCCTACCCTGGGATTATTGCCAACATCCAAATGATTAGTACACTGGGAATGCATCACAGCAAGACCTGAAAAACAAATGCAAAACAAGTTACAATAAAACTTTGCAGAATACCATGAGGAATCAGAACAATGGGTCAATTTACTCAACAGTTCACTTAAAATTATTCTGAAGCATCGTTCACTTTTCGTCCTTCAGCACTTCTTTGCAGATAAGCCAAATGAACATGTGAACAACACTGTAACAATGGTTTCAGACATCGATATGCATTTTCTGCAGTCATTCTCACATATTTTATTGAACTGGGTTAGCTTTATTGTCATGTGTACTCAAATGAGTACAGTGAAAAGTTGCTAAGTCACCACTTACAGTGCCATTTCAAGTACAAAGGTACCTAGGTATAAATCTTAGTTGCGGAATAGAGAAGTGAAGAAAAAAAGTTACATTATAGCTAAAAGCAAAATAATCATTGGTCAGAAAAACAAGAAGTTAAAAAGGCAAATAGGCAGTGTCTCTCTGAGGGCTTTCCACAGCAGACCAGCACAGGGGGCCTCCACATGGTCTAACCACTGGCTGCCACCACTACACACCACACAGGGTGACTGGCATCATCGCTTTGGGCCGCCTACCACTACCCCTGCTTTGGAGGCCAAGGCCGTGTATCCAAGGTCATGAGAAGGGAGGTAAAGAGGAAGAAAAAGAATGGGTAGAGCAGAAGAACACCAGCGACAGGTCCTAATTTGCTGCCACCTTACCAGAAGAACACAGCATGGTTGCAATACTATAATACTTTAATCATAGCTAGAGAATGAAGGACTGCTTGGAAGAGGGGAATGGAGCACAGCGAGGACATGTAGTACTGGGTAATGAAGCAAATCAAGAAGGAAATCTGAAAGTAGCGGGCACTCTCTAATGTTACTCTTTTTCTAAAAGAACCAGCGATAAGGCTGTAAATTGTGTTAACACAGTCTGTAAGATGTCTGAGAAAATACCAAGAACTGAACTGGGATCTGTCCCTCACTTAAAAGACACTCAGTGGCTGATCATGGGATCGAACATCATCAGGATGGGAGTCACCCACTGAGAACCACCTCTGCCATTATGCCAAACTCCATCACAGGTATTCATAACTCATAAACCTCCTTTTACCTTTACTCACAAAGAGTCTGGGTCCTTCTGTGATCCTTGGCCTCAGGTGGGTACATTAACAGCCATTGCCTCCCGAATGATGTTTTGATCCGAGGAAGGCCTACACCTCCCCAGTTAAGGGGATGGCTTCCTCTATCCTCTTCATCATGGCAATTTAACCTTTGCATTCAAGTGAAAATGCTAAGTAGCTTTGATACCAAAACTCCTAGAATTGGACAGGTTAGTGCATAGCTTAGACATGTCTTTGTTCCATGAATTACTCTGATAATTTTCTCTATTAATAATTTGTTTTTGTCATCTTTTCCTCTCTACCCATTCATTTTCTAATATTGGGATGCATTGTGCATGCAAAATATTTGCTCAAAGCCTCTTCTTCTTTATCTTCCATTATTCACTCCTCAGTTTCACACTGTGAAGGACGAACACTCATGTTAACTGACCTCCTCCTTTTAATATATGTTGAAAAGTTTTTGCTGTTTCTTTATTTGCTGTTTCTTTATTTGCTAGCTTATTTTCATACTATAATTTCTCCCTATAAAATTCGTCGTCCTGTGCTTGTTTCTAAAATAGACCCCATCTTCAAGCCTACCATTAATTTTCTTTGCATTGTGCCCCTTTGCTTTCACTTTGGTACTATTGTTAAATTGCTTAGTTAACCACAGATATGGAATCAATTTTGAAAGGTCTTTCTTTCTTAATAAAATAGATCCTTGTTGGGCTTTGCAAACCTTCCATCATTATCCATATGGATAATGATGGAATAGTGTTGGGGGAGGGGCTTACATTAGTTCACAGGTTGGCGCAACATTGAGGGCCTGTTCTGCGCTGTATTGTTCTATGTTCTATCTATCACTGCTTCTCTCCCTTACCTTTTAAATGTATTTCCATGACCTCTTTAACCAACTCAATTCAAGAGCCTCGATTATTTATCATCGAAATTGATTTGGAGGAGGGATCAGACTGCAATGTATCTAATATGGCTGATGATGCAAGAGTAGGTGGGAGGGCAAGTTGCGATGAAGATGTAAGAAATCTGCACAAGCCGAGTGAGTGGGCAAAAGCTTGGCAGATGGAGGTTAATTCAGCAAAGTGTGAGGTCATGCACTTTCTTGGATGAATTATTTAAATTATTATTTAATTGAAGAAAAATTCCAAAAGAATTGCAGCACAAAGGGATCTGGGTATTTTGATACAACAAGTATTAAGCAAGAAAGTGGAATTCTGGCCATTATTGTGAGGGGATTAGGGTTTAAAAATACTAAAGTCTTGTTACAACCATACAGCCTGCCAGTGAGGCCACAACTGGAGTACTGTGTAAAGTTCTTTTCCCCATTTTTAAGATCATCGTTGGCACTCTCTAATGAGTATGATTGTCCACCTAGGAAATTCCATGTCACTGGTCATAGGTTCCTCGAGTCCTTGTGTAGCCAATTAGCCTGATCCTACAGCCACATCTCCAGACACACTTTTGGCAGGTGTTTCTGAGATAGAATTGATCCTTAGCCTTAAGATCATTGGCATTCCTTTGTGGTTCCTTATTTATACTTCCTCTTGCTGACTGGTGCTCTCAAAGAATTGTGTTCCTTCTCACGGGAGTTTCTTCCAAGTTGGTTGCTTCTGAACGATGTTAATGTTGCATTTCTTGAGGGAAGCCTTGAGGGAGTCTCTGAAATGCTTCTCTGTGTTCCTGTCATTACAGTGTGCCTTCCTTGAGTTAGGCAAAGATGATATGTGTATTGATTTGTAACAGCATTCCCATGTTAAAGGATATCCTACACAAGGCATTTTTCTTGACAAATTTAACCTCTCCTACCCCACACACAGAAAAAAAGATACAAGCTCTGTGGCAAGAGGTGACAGACATAGGACTGAGAGATCTGGAAGGCTCTAGCTTCAGACTGGCACATAGGCAGTGGAGTTTGACTCAGTTGTTTCGTTCTTGGAGTAGAAACAGCAGGGTGTTTCAGCAGCTTTCTTATTGACTGAGCAGCTCTCTTCAGGATCCACTCTGCCCACCTCAAACAGGGAAGGGGCTGGAAAAGGTATCCTAACATGAGTCTGTTCCATCACCAACCTGGCTGGAAAATCATATCCAGTGGGCTCATCTACCTGTTGTGTGAAAACCAAAGTGAAGCTCAGTCTTGGAGCCTACAATGTATGAACCCTACAAACAACGAGCAAAACAATCATCCAGGCAAATAACTGCCCCTGGTCGCCTGTGAACTCAGGCACTTCAACATTGAGATCACTACCCTCCCCAGACTCAAAGAGTAGGCAAAGGGCAGCTGAGGGAAGAAGGTAGTGGTTAAACCTGCTTCTGGAGAGGCAAATCCACAGAATCATAGAATTGGATTCGCTATCAAGGACAAACTCAACAACCAACTCTCGAAGCTCCCTGTTGGCATCAGTTATCACCTCATGACTCTCCATCTACAACTTGCCACGAAGTAGCAGGCAACAGTCATGAGTGCCTATGCTCCAGCCCTTAATACCACAGAGTCCAAAAAAGACTCCTACTCCACCCTGGACAGCATACTTACCAACATCTCCAAGGATGATAAACATATGATGTATTGGTATTGGAAGCTGTTCAAAAGAGATTCACTAGCCAACTCCTGGGATGAAGGTGTTGACTTACCCAGAATGGCTAGAAGGTTAGTCCTTTATCCATTAGAGTTTAGAAAAATGAGGCAGAGCCTTGTTGAAACACAAGATTTTGAAAGGGCCTGACAGGGTAGATGTTGAGTTGGAATTTCCACTAGTGGGGGAAATGTCAAACTAAAGGACATAGCAATAAAATAAGGGGCATTTAATTAAAACTGAGATGCAATGGAATTTATTTACCCACAGTGTAGTGACTCTATAGATTTCTCAACCCCAATGTATTATAGAGGGTGGATCATTGAAACTATTTCAAGAGGATGGAGATGGATTTTTAAAATAATCAAGGAGTTAGATGCAATGAGGAACTGGCACGAAAGAGGAGGTGAGGCCTGGAACAGATGAGCAATGATCTTATTGAATGACAGAGCGGGTCTGAAGGGATGAACATCCTCCTCTCTTACCTATTTCTTACGTCTCTATCTTTATAACTTGCTTTTATTTAAGTTTAAATCACTAGTTTCAGACCACATGTCTTACCCTAAAACTGAATGTGTACTTATTGTATGCTCATTCTTGCTTAGAGGATGCCTTTCTTGGAAGTAATTAAACAATAGCTTTTCATGATGTATTACCTACAATAAAATATCCATTAGTAGAACTTCCTATTGATATTCCAGACCAGGATTAAAACATATGAACATATTGACAAAAATTAAGATCAGCTGCAACCCAAGAAAGATTAAATCCTAAATTGGTTCTAAAGTACTTTGTGCTGCTTTTATATTATGTAAAAAAGACTGTAGGAAAGCTAATCATGCATCTCAATCTCAAGCAATAGCCCATGCCTTTGGTGAAATTTAAAATTCGTGAAATCTGGCATTGAAAGGTAGTGTCAATATGATGGCCATAAATCTACCATTGATTGGTGTCAAACCCAAGCAGTTTACCAATGTGTAGTCATGAAAGAAATCTGCCATCCTTACTTGGTCTAGCCAGTAGGTACCTCCAGATTCAAAGCAATGTGGTTTACTCCTGACTACCTGCAAGCCAGTCAGTTCAACAGTATTTCAACATGGGCAAAAAATGATGGCCTTTCCCATGAGAGAATAAACAAAATAACATTTTTCGTTTAGAAACAAACATTCCAAGCCCATTAATCTTAAAACTGTATCAGCACATTTATTTAAAATTGGTTAGCAACACAAATGGCTGTGGTTCAAATCTCACTGAAGACAGGATTGACAGCAAGAGCCTTCACAGTATACCAGAGGAAGAAGTACTTACCTAAATCTGCAATGCAGCACTGTCCATTCTCCTTAACAAGGATGTTTTTGCTTTTGAGATCTCGATGTGCAATTGCAACTTTCCCCTGTGTCCCAATGATTTCTGTATGCAAGTGTGTTAGACCACTAGCAGTAGACAATGATAATCGTAAGCATCCTACAGTGTCCAGAGTTGTGTGCTGTAGGTAGTCATAGAGTGACCCTGCCTCATGATAATGGGTAATCAGCCATAGCTGCGTGCTGGAATTTCTGGACGTCATGTCAGAGGCAATAAAACCTACAGGGGAAAGAAACAAAATGTATAATTTATAACTTGCGTAAAGACTGAACAAAGTTCCACAATAAATTTGAATAGTATATTAAGCTGATTTTATATGTTAAATAAATGCCACTTACACCTCTAATTACTCTAGAAGTATTATTATTTAACAAAGTACAAATAAAACTATTTCCATGAGGATTCAACAATGAAAGGAGGGAAGGAGCTATGGAGTGAGTTAATATAGAAACATAGCAGCAGTGTAGACCATTCGGTCCTTTGAGCCTGCTCTGCCAATCCATGTTACCCTGGGTTGTCATCCAACTCAGTACCCTGTTTTACTTCCTCCCCATACCTTGATCCCTTCTGCATGAAGAACTATATTTAACTCCTTCTTGAAAACATTCAATATTTTGGCCTGGATCACTTTCTGTGGCAGAAAATTCCATAGGTTCACCTCTCTCTGGGTGCAGAAATTCCTCTTCATCTTGGTCCTTAGCAGTCTCTGAATTACACTCTCTAACAAGAGGTATAATGGGAGGGTATAGGAGATTAATGTTTGGCTACAGATATAGTGCAGAAAAGAGAGCCTCAAATTCCTAGGACAATAGGACCACTTCTGTGGCAAGAGGACCCTGTTAAAGATGGAGAGACTGTACCTGAATAGAGTTGGCACTGATATCCTTGGCAGGTGGATAATGTGTACAAAGAAGACATAAGGTATACAAAGGATTGGGAGAGACAATTAGAGTTACAAAAAACTCAAAATTAGATCAGATCATTAAAAATTCAAAAGGAGGTCAAAATCTGGTTTGGAATGCAGATGTAAAGGCAAAATGTGGTTAGTACCATTGGTGAGGTGCAGTTGCAAATAACTAAGTGGGAACATGGGGAAGCAACAATAAGTGAGAGTCAGCTTCAAACATAAAGTAGAAGCTTTGACATTCCTTGGCTTAGTTACTCAGCAAAGAATGAGAAAGGGCAAGCATGAGGAGATGGTAGCAGTTTTGATTCAGGTATATATTAGTGCTAGAATGAATGCACTTGAGGGTCATTGATAAAAACATCTGTCATTGGAGTTTTAATAAATTGCAGGTCAGATATTAGAAATTCTGCACCGGGTAATCACCTAAAGTCTCTCCAGTACCTGACCAAAATCTACAAGGCATAAGTCAGGAGTGTAATGGAATACTCTCAACTTGCCTGGATGGGTACAGCTCCACTATTACTGAAGCAGCTAGCTTGATTGGCATCACATCACCATTCTCAATATTCATTGGTGAGAACTCGATTCTGACAGAGTTTTTTTACTCGAAGCAGCAATGTTGTCTCTCATAACATAAGAAACTAGGTGTGTACATTGCAGTATTGAAGAATCCAACAAGCATTTATTACCACTACCTACTACCTACAAACATTGCATTCTTCAAACACATACATGTCTGGGATAACAATAAGCTCTGAGGTTACGAACAACAAAGTGCTTCCAGGAGATTGTTAAGCCTCAAGTAATCAGAGGGAAGGTGGAGTACAAGATCTTTGTAGGATTGAGCAATTTTTCAACGATTAATCATTTTGATTTGGTTAAGCTAGTAAGGAATTAAATTACATTCTATATCAGTGGGGTTAGTTACAAATACTTCTTGTAAGGAAGAAAACCATTAACTTCAGATGAAATTGGTTTATGTTTTCATTGTTTTATCGCTCTGTTAGTCTAAACTTAGGCCAATACACAGGAGAATGCTCTGTGGCAAAGGGATTTTAGACAAGACACAGCTCTTTTTTAAAATATTTTAGTTTTTCAACTTCAAGTATTTAGCAGGTCCCTTCGATAACACAAGAAGCCTGATTGGTTTTTGGGAAATAGCTAAGGTACATATTTAAAAACATTTTTCCTCATAAAATGGATCAATGACTAGTGGAACAGGGGGTGGATGCAAAGATTTATGTTACAGTGTAGGAGGTTTGGAGGGGTAAGGTATCTGAAACCATAAGCCATAACACATAGGAGCAGGAATTAGGCCATTTGGCTCTTCGGGTCTGCTCCACCATTCATTCATGGCCAATACATTTTTCAACCCCATTCTCCTGCTTTCTCCCCATCACCCTTGATCCCCTTGATAATCAAGAACCTACCTATCTCTGTCTTAAATATACTCAATCACCTGGCCTCCATAGCCTTCTGTGGCAATGAATTTCATAGATTTACCACTCTCTGGCTGAACAGGTTTCTCCTGATCGCCATTCCAAAAAGTCTTCCCTTTAGTCTCAGACTGTGCCCTCAGGTCCGAGTCACTTCTACCAATGGAAACATCTTCTCAACATCCACCCTATCCAGGCCTTTCAGTATTCTCTAAGTTTCAATTAGATCTTCCCTCATCCTTCTAAACTCGATCAAGTATAGACCCAGAGACCTCAAACATTCCTTATATGTTAAGTCTTTCATTCCTGGGATTATTCTCATGAGCCTCCTGTTGACCCACTCCAGGGCCAGTACATCCTTCCTGAGGTATGGGGCTCAAAATTACTCACAATACTCCAAATGTGGTCTGACCAGAGCAGAGCAAACACACTACCTGAGAAGGGTGGTGTAAGCAGAAACCATCACGTTGAAGTAGTATTTAGATGATGTGCCAAATGCAAGAAAATGAGACTAGAATAGATAGATGCTTGATGACTTGAACAGACATGATGGGCCAAAGGGCCTCATTTCACATGACAAAACTCTGACTCTATCTCAACCTAGTCAATACAAAATTGCTTGTGATTATTCATACGTAAATAAGACAATTAGAGTCGCTGATCATGCACAGCGGATGGTGATTTGCAAGGGTCATTAAACAAATGATTCTTGGTGGCTTGGCACAGAAAAAAGATTGAAAGACAAGGGGGACTTCAGTCCACAACAAAAAAAGAGAACTGTGCTCTGTCTATCCCTTCAAGTAGGTTTCAATGAGATCACCTGTCATTCTTCGAAACTCCAGAGATCATAGGCCCAGTTTGCCCAATTCTTCTTCAAAGGACAATCCTGCCGCCTAGGAACATGTCCTTTGAAATTTCATTGCATTCCCTCTGTGACAATAATATCTTTCTTACAATCAAGTTTACCAAAACTTCACACAGTACTACAGGTATGATCTAACCAAGCTCCTATACAGTTGAAGAAAGGCTTCTCTGCACCTGTACCCTTGCATTCCACTAGCCTTCCTAATAGCTTTTTGGACTTGCATGTTAATCTTCAGTGACTTATTAACAAATATACCCGAGCCCCTTTACACATCTACACTTTCTAACCTGTCACCATTTAAGAAATTCTCTGCACATCTGTTTTTCCAACTAAAGTGGATACTTTTATATTTTTCTACATTATTTTCCATCTACCATGAAAATGCAAGAGCTCAGAGCTCAGCTCCTTTCTCAGTCGTAGTTGGAAAGAGAGGGTATAAAACACAATTTGTAAGCAGAAAGGTAACAACCGTAAAACTGTCAATGAATCTTTATTCAGTTTGGAAGGAGATTACTGATTAAAATGCGAAATCCAGGTTTCTTTCAAGTCATTGTCCTGAGATAACTAAAGGTTTTATCAATGTATACAACAGGTGACATCTCAGGTCAGACAATGCATTTTGTCTGAAGTCTAGCTTAGAATCTATGTTTTAAACTGCTGTCAGGTTTTTTTTGAGCAAAACAGAACATATTTGCAACTACACAAACATCTTGGATGAAATAATTCACGTGTGTCAGCAAAAGTGCCTGTGCGCGTGTGTGTGTGTGTGTGTGTGTGTGTGCGTGTGTGTGTGTATGAACACACATACTCACTTGAGAAAGTGCGAGTGTGAGAAATCACTGAAACAAATTTCATCCCACCAGACTTACCATGGCCTACCCTCTAGCATCAGTCTCATTCTTGGACGCAAGCACTTCCATCAAGGACAGACACCTTAGTACCTCACTCTACCGCAAAACCTACAGATAACTTTATGATCCTGCACTTCTCTAGCTTCCACCCTATACATATTAAAGAAATTATCCCCTACAGACAAGCCCCACACTTGAGGATATGCTCAAATGAGGGAGACACGTAATGGACACCTGAAGGTGCTCAAAGATGCCCTCATAAGAACAGCATATGATGCTCAACTCATTGATCACCAATTCTGTCATGTCACAGTGAAAAACCGTAATGAGCTTCTCAGAAGACAGACACAAGATACGATCAATGGGATACCTTCGTCGTCCAGTACTTCTCCAGAGCGGAGAAACTACATCATGTTCTTCGCAGCCCTCACCATCTTATCGATGACGATGAGCACCTCACCATGATCTTCCCCATGCCTCCACTTATCGCCTTCAAACATCTGCCAAACCTTAAACAGACTATTGTTCACGGCAAACTACCCAGTGTTCAGGAAAACATTGACCACAACACCATTTAACTGTGTCATGACAACCTCTGCGAGTCTTGCCAGATCATTGACATGGACACTACTATCACATGTGGGAACATGACCCACCCCGTGCACAGCTAATACTCATGTGATTCAGCCAGTGTTGTCTATCTCATACACTGCAGGCAAGGATGCCCAAAGCCATGGTACATTGGCGAGACCATGCAGACGCTATGACAACAGATGAATGGACACCAAACAACAATCGCCCTTCCAGTGGGAGCATTTCAGGGGTCATACGCAAACAGAAACACACACATGAAGTATTTAATTCAAGCTGTTTGTGCAGTTGTAGATATATTCTGTTTTGCTCAAAAATTAAACCTGACCCCAGTTTTAAACATAGACAGATTGTAAGCAAGGCCTCATACACAAAATGCATTGTCTGACCTGAGATGTCACCTCTTGTATACATTGATAAAGTCTTTAATTATCTCAGAAGAATGACATGAAAGGAATCTGGATTTTGTGTTTAAATCAGTAGTCTCCTTCTTAACTGATTAAAGATAATGAGAGGCGGCCAGTTTTAAGGCTGTTACCTTTCTGCTTATAAATTCTGTATCTTATATATTCTCTCTCACACACTAAGCTGAGAAAGGAGCTGAGCTTTGAAAGTTTGTGTTTTCAAATCAACCTGTTGGATTATAACTTGGTATCATGTAATTTTTGATTTTGTTTTCTGTCTGTTAGCCTGTCACTGATCCATGCCAGTATATTACCTCCTATCCTATGTGCTTTAATTTTTCTAACTAACCTCCAGTGAGTGATCTTATCAAAAGCCTTCTGCAAATCTAAGGACATTAGAGCTATTGATTCTCCTTGTATCAATTTTGTTCTTGGCATGTTCAAAATAATTGTTCAACAGGTTTGTCAAACACTTTTATTTCCCATCCACAGATCCATGCTGATGATGCACAATCAGATCATTATCAAGTCACATTCAGAACCTTTACAGTAGATTTGAGCATTTTTCCTGCTACTGATGTAAGGCTGACAGGTTTCTGGTTCCCAGCTTTCTCCCTCATTCCCTTAAAAGTGGGGGAACATTGACTCCTGTGGATTGGAAATTCACATTCATGAACCTATAGAATTTTAGAAGATAATGACCATTATATCAATTATCTCTACAGCCACCTTAATACTCCTGGATGTAGAATATCAGGCCCTGGGGATTTTATCAACTTTCAGGCCCATTAATTTCTCCAATGATAACAGAAAAGTAATCAGTTTGCTTGTCCACCATTTCTCTGGCCCCCTTTATAACTCTGCCTCACAATGGAGCCACTTTTATTTTAGTCAAATGTTCCTTGTTTACACACGTATAAAACTTCCACAGTCCTTTGTTTTGCTAGTTTGTTTTTGTATGCTATATTCCCTTTCCTTATTAGTTTCTTGGTCTTTCTTTACTGTGTTCTATACACCTTACATTTATTACTATTTCTTGCCATGTTATAGGCCTTTTCTTTTAATCTTGTACAATCCTGAACTTCCTTTGTCAGCCACAATTGACTGACCTATTCAAGTTTTTGTACCTTGATGAAATGTACAGTTGCTATAAAACACATAAAAGCCCTTTATTCTCATGTACATTTATATTTTTTAAATGTATTTTTGCAACCCACCCCAACCACTTTGTGCTTCATAATTTCATTTAAATGCAATACCTTTGCTTTACAATCAACTACTTCATTTTCAAGCATAATGTAAAATTCTATCACATTGTGGTCACCCATCCCAAGATTGTTAATTAGCAGCTTCTTATTACATAATACTAGATGTAAAGTAGCACTTCTTGTAGTTGCTTCTTAACATATTGCTGTAGAAAACCAACCCTAAAGTGCTTTAGAAAATAGTTATAGATATAGAAAATCTATAACTAAATCCAATCAAAGTCTGCTATCCCTAGCTGTTTCTTACCTCCAACCAAACAGATTCCATACAATATTCATCCAATCTGAGGCCTTCCCTTACTAATGTACTGATCCCATTCATTATTATCAGTGCAACTTCACTTTGTTTTCCTTCATGTCTGCCCTTTGTAAACGTTGCATATCCTTGAATATTCAGGTCAGTTGCACAGGAAAATATTAATAAAGACAAATGCAAGTCCCTTATACAGTCAGAAGCTGGAGCAATTATATTGGGGAGAGAAAGAAATGGCAGACGAATTGAAAACATACTTTGGTTCTGTTGTTACAAAAGAGAGCACAAATAATGTCCCAAAAATATTAGGGAACTAAGTGTCTTGTTGGCAGGCAGAATTGAAGGAAATTAGAATGAGTAAGAAAACAGTGTTGAGAAATTCAACAGTTAATGAATAACAAATTACTAGGGGCTGAAAAATTTAAGACCCCGAGTAAAACAAAGTGACCCTGAAAACATTAGATGCATTGGTGATCAACTTGGATGGCAAATAGAGCCTCACTGTTTAACAAGGGAGTTAGAGACAAAACAGAGAATTACAGACCAGTTAACCTGACATCAGTAATGAGAAAATGTTGGAGTTTATTATAAAATCTGTAATAACCAAACATTTGGCTAGCATTATTGGGATTAGACAAAGCCAGCTTGGGTTTATTAAAGGTAAATCATGCTTAACAATCTACTGCAGTATTCAGGAAATAACTAGGAGAATAGACAAGGGACAACTAGTGGGTGTAGGGTAATTGGATTTACAGAGGCTTTTGATAAGAGCAGTGGGCAAGATTAAAGCACATGGGATAGGGGTTAATATATCAGCATGGTTGAGAATTGGTTGGCAGACAGGAAATAGACAATGGCAATAAATGGATCTTTTTTGAAATGGTAAGCAGTGGTTAATAGGATACTGCAAGAATCAGTGTTTGCAACCCCAGCTATTCACAATGTATAGAAATTATTTGAATGCATAAACTAAGTGCAACATGTAATGACACAAAACTGGACAGGATTGAGAGCTGTGCGGGGTGTGCAAGGAGGCTTCAAAGTCATTTAAACAAATTGATTGAATGGGCAAATGTGAAAGATTTTGCACAAAGTTGTTAAATGTGAAACTATATTTTGCTGTGAGAAAAGTATTATGTAAATGGTGATATATTAAGAAATGTGGATATACAAAGGGATCTCAGTATCCTTGTACACCAGTCAATAAAACATACGCAGGTGCAGCCAGTAATTAGGAATGTATATTGGCTAAAATAAAGGCCAAGGATTTGAGTTCAGAATAGAGATGTCTTATGGCAGTTATATAGGGCCTTGGTGAGACCACACTGAAGTATTGCACGCAGTTTTAGTCTCCCTACCTAAGATAGACTATACCTGTCATAGTGGGAATGTGGCAGAGTTCACTAGACTTATATTGGGGATGACAGGACTATCCTATAAAGAGAGATTGGTTCAACTGGGTCTATTCAGTACAGTTTAGAAGTATCTAATTGCAACATATAGAATTCTAACAAGGCTGTACAGACTAGATGCAGGGAGAATGTTTTCCCTGTTTGGGGACTCTAGAACCAAAGAACAGGATATCAGATTGACCATTTAGGACTGAGGTGAGAAAACAGTTCCTCACTCAGAGGGTGGTGAAGCTGTAGAACTGTAGAATTCTGTACTAGAGAAGGCAATGGACGCCAAATCACTGCATATATCCAAGAAAGAAATAGATAAATGATTCTAGAGGCATTGAGGGGTACGAGGAAAAAGAGGATCAGTCATGATCACATTGAATAGTGGGGCAGGCTCAAAATAGCCACTCCTGTACCTAGTCTCTATGTTCCCAGTACTGGTCACCACATTAGTGGTGGTCTGTGATGGCAATTATATTGTACCTGTGTTTCTTAATTTGTGCCTTCATACTGCCACCCTTATTGTAAATATAGCATGTGTTCAGGCAGTGTGCCCTTAACTTGTTTTTGTCTGTTTGAAATAATTCCACTTTCGAACCATATTTGATGTTCTGCTTCATTTATTCTTTCTTCTAGGCTCCCTAGTATCTTTGACTCTCTCTTACCAACCTTTCCAATTTTGGCTGCCCTTTGAGTTTTTTAAAAAAGAAAATCAATGCAATTTTAATTTCAGACATTCCAGATGGTACAACTCACCTAAAATATTTTCATTTCTCAACAACACACTGTTATAGATTTCAGTCTCTCTGAACCAAGATCTTTCATCTCGGGAAGAAAATATCTTTACTGCCACGTTTTCCCCTTGCCACTGACCCCGCCAAACCTCTCCAAAGCGTCCCTTGCCTGTGAAACAGAACACAAAGGAAATGCCAAATTACATTAAAAGATAATTTGTACACGTCAACACGTTCACAAAACAGCACCTGACTATCACACTGATAACCGAATAAATTCACTCAGTGGAAGATGAGAAGTGAAGGCATAGAGATACAAGATCACAGTGACATTAAAGGTCACCTCCTGGCTCTGCTTGTGTTTTGCTTTAAGCGTCAGTATTCTCAGAAAATCACTAAGCCTCACGTCCTCACTGCCAAAACATCAAGTGTGCATTTAAAAATCATTCCTAATGTGCCCCGATCAGGTAACAGGAAGGAAATAAACTCTAAAGGAGGCCAAGTAATCATGTATTTAAAAAATAAGGTCAGACAGCATCCGAGAAACAGGAAAGTCACAGTAACTTGGAGACAATAAGAACTGCAGATGCTGGAAGCCAGAGTCTGGCTGAAATATCTGAATCCCAGAGTACTAAACAAAGTAGCCCTGGAAATATTGGACACATTGGTGATCATCTTCCAAAACTCCTTCGACTCTGGAGCAATTCTACAGTTTCGAGGATGGCTAACGTAACTTCCATTTAACAAGGAAGGTAGAGACAAAACAGAGAGTTATAGACCGGTTGGGGGGGCTGATGGCCTAGTGGTATTATCACTGGACTATTAACCCAGACACCTGGATGACATTCTGCAGGCCTTGGTTCAAATTTTGCCATGGCAGATGGTAGGATTTGAATTCAATAAATATCTGGAATTAAGAATCTAATGATGACCATGAATCCATTGTTGATTCTTAGGAAAATCCCATCTGGTTCAGTAATGTCCTTTAGGGAGGGAAACTGCCATCCTTCTGGTAATGGTTTGCATGTGATTCCAAATCCACAGCAATGTGGTTGACTCTTAACTTCCCTCTGGGGGCAATTAGGGATGGGTCAGAAAAGTTGCCTAGACAGAGGCACCCTCATTCCATGAATGAATAAAGGGGAAAAAAGTTAATCTGGCATCAGTTGTGGGAAAATGTTGGAGTCTATTATAAAATCTGTAATAACCAAACATTTAGTTAGCTTTAATGGGATTGGACAAAGCCAGCTTGGGTTTATTAAAGGTAAGTCATGCTTGACAAATCTACCGGAGTTTTCAAGAAGTAACTAGGAGAATAGACAAGGGACAACTAGTGGGTGTGGTGTAACTGGATTTACAGAAGCTTTTGAAGACTAGTGGGCAAGTTTAAAGCACACGGGATAGGGGTTTATATATTAGCATGGTTGAGAATTGGTTGACAGACAGGAAATAGACAATGGCAATAAATGGATCTTTTTTGAAGTGGTAAGCAGTGGTTAATAGGATACTGCAAGAATCAGTGTTGCACCCCCAGCTATTCACAATGTATAGAAATTATTTAGATGTGTGAACCAAATGCCCATGTAATGACACAAAACTGGACAGGATTGGGAGCTGTGAGGAGTGTGCAAGGAGGCTTCAAAGTAATTTAAACAAGTTGACTGAATAGGCAAACGTGACAGATTCTGTACAAAGTCGTTAAATGTGAAATTGTATATTTCACTGTGAAAAGAAGTATTATTTTAATAGTGATATATTGACAAATGTGGATGTACAAAGGGATCTCAGGACATTTTCATGGGTAGTCTTTCTGCTGTTTTTCTAAAATAAAAAAATCTGCTCGTACTCTGGATTTCTCATATTTGGTCATTGCTTTCTTAAACCTCTCTTCACAACCAATCCTAACAGCAGCTTGCATTCTGCAGACACCTCAACACAAACCGCGGCCTCTTTCAGTGCTGCATCGCGTGACTTATGACGGGACAATAGAAATTCCTTTCGCATACTCTGGGATGGAGGAAGGATTTTTTAAACAGTTTTTTTGAGATGCATTTTGAGGTCCATTAATGTACCTCTCACAGAGGCCTCTGGCATGTCAAAAGTCAGAGTAAACCACTCATGGCGTTTATCATCTAGAAGCCAATAAATATTTTGAAGTTACAGATTTCAAAAAAAAATGATAAAAGTAGTCTTTGTACAATAACGCTTGCCTTGTTTGAAACAGTGGATGACTGTAGAATTGGCATGTCTGCTTTTCTTTAGCAGGAAACAGGGCAGCTTTACATTTGTGGTAGGATTTCTGAACACTGACTGTAACATTCTTGAAATTAAATAATACTTCATTACACAGTCACCCTCATCCGTAAACTAACTTTAGTTTCAAAATTTTAAGTTAACTTGATGTAAGTGTTTTAGTGGGATCCAGGGCAAAGGAAAAAAACCCACATGCTACAAAAAAAGGACTGCTCTGTTTCACCACCAGATGGAGCACTTCACCACCATCCTGAAAGTCCAGCCCTCCAAAACCCGTATCCTATTTTTTGATCATAAAAGCTTCAAAAAGAAAAAATATATCAGAACAAAATCAGGAAAATCAGAATATCAGAAGCCACCAACCTTCATGGCCATTCTACCCTCTCCAGAATATGTACCAGTGAGGACCAGATTTATCAGGAAAAAAGCCCTTTCCCAAATCAAAAACTTTGGAACCTTTGGCAGTGATTTTAAGGGAGGGCTTTTCTTTTGGCAGGTGAGTTTTGATATTGTTTCCTTCTGCACCTGAATTGTGAACAATGTGTTTTTAAACTCTGGAATTAATTTGAATGCCATGAACTGACTTTGCAACAATTTCGGGCAGAAATGCTGAAAAACTTCCCACTGAAGAGCTGTGGTATGGGCCCCATGCCCTAGGAGTTCCTACAATCTGAGTTGGTGGTGGAAGCAGAATGAGATCAATGCAGAAAGATTTTCAATTTCACACGAAGCTCAGTGCAGTATTCCTGCTTCAACTGGAATCCACAAGGAAATAAAATCACATCTTTGGGTCTAATATAGTGCCAAGCTGAGCTGATGATTATTTCCCAATCAGGACTCCAAAGTTCAAATTTCAGTCAAAATACATATTCAATTAAGGATGGGCAGGGGCCCTAGCTTCCTGCCACTTTGACAGATAGATAAAATGCATCACGCTCAGCAGTTTTAGGATGGGGAGGTAGCTTAGCAATTTTAAACTATCTACTTGTTCATGCTTTCTACTTATAATGTAATTTTGTTTAATAACTTCAGTGGGTTGTAACTGCTAGCTGTAAAGGCTTAAGTTAAATTCATTTGTAAATTCTTAACAATTCACGCGAATCCCACCGGTTTGTCTACATCCACAGCCCATGACTGGATTTGTTTCATTGTTGAAAAAGCATTTTACCAGCAATGAAAGCAGGAATCCAGGATGAGACTCTGGCTTTTTTAAAAATTAATTTACTTATAGGATGGGGGCATCACTAACCAGGCCAGCAATTATTGCCCACCCCTAATTTCCCAGAGAACAGATTAAGAGTTCACCAGGTACAAGAGTTTAGACAGCAGTTTTCTTCTCTGAAAGATGTTCATGAACAAGATGGGTATTTCCCCAACATCAACAATGTTTTTATGGCCATCATCAGACTCCTGGTTCCAGATTCTGATAGAGTTTTAATTCTATCTAACACAGGTCCCCAGAGCATTAGAGATAACACGGTGTGAAGCTGGATGAACACAGCAGAGGAGCAGGAAAGCTTGGCATTTCACGTTGGGACCCTTCTTCTGAAGGAGGGTCCTGACCCGAAACGTCGAGCTTTCCTGCTCCTCTGATGCTGCTTGACCTGCTTTGTTCATCCAGCTTCACACCATGTTATCTCAGATTCTCCAGCATTGGCAGTTCCTACTGACTCCCCAGAGCATTACCTGGGTTGCTGGATTAACAGTCTAGTAATAGTCTTTCAGGGAGGTGATGACCTAGTGGTATCATCACTGGACTGTTAATCTAGAGACACAGGTAATATTCTGGGGAAAGCAGGAACTGCAGATGCTGGAGAATCTGAGATTTTTCAGAAGGGTCTAGGCCTGAAATGTCAGCCTTCCTACTCCTCTGATGCTGCTTGGCCTGCTGTGTTCATCCAGTTCTACATTTTGTTATCTCTAATATTCTGGGGACCTGGATTCAAATCCCGCCATGGCAGATGGTAGGATTCAAAACATTATTTTTAAAAATTCTTATTTTTAGTCATTATTTTTGAATTGTATTCAATAAAAATCTGGAACAAAGATGACCAAGAATGCACTGTTGGGAAATAAGCCATCTGGTTCACTAATGTCCTTTTGGGGTTTGGACAGGAAACTGCCATCCTTACATGGTCTGGTCTACCTGTGACACCAGTCCCACGGCAATGTGGTTAACTCTTAACATGGCCAATAAATGCACACCTAACCAGTGACACCCCCATCCTATGTCATGCTGCAACTGTACAAAACGCTAGTGCAGAGATAATGGGAACTGCAGATGCTGGAGATTCCAAGATAATAAAATGTGAGGCTGGATGAACACAGCAGGCCAAGCAGCATCTCAGGAGCACAAAAGCTGACGTATGCTGACGTCTGATGAAGGGTCTAGGCCCGAAACGTCAGCTTTTGTGCTCCTGAGATGCTGCTTGGCCTGCTGTGTTCATCCAGCCTCACATTTTATTAAAACGCTAGTGCAGCCTCATTTGGAATATTGCGTGCGGTTCTGGTCACCCCATTACAGGAAGGATGTGTAAGCATTGGAAAAGGTGCAGAGGAGATTTACCAGGATGTTGCCTGGTCTGGAGCGCAGGCCCTACGAAGAAAGGCTGAGGGACTTGGGTCTGTTCTCACTGGAGAGAAGGAGGCTAAGAGGGGATTTAATACAGACATACAAGATGATCAGAGGATTAGATAGGGTGGACAGTGAGAATCTTTTTCCGAGGATGATGACTTCAGCTTGTACAAGGGGGCATAGCTACAAATTGAGGGGTGATAGATTTAAGACAGATGTCAGAGGCAGGTTCTTTACTCAGAGAGTGGTAAGGGCGTGGAACGCCCTGCCTGCCAATGTAGTTAACTCAGCCACATGAGGGACATTTAAACAGTCTTTGGATAAGCATATGGATGATGATGGGATAGTGTAGGGGGAGGGGCTTAGATTAGTTCACAGGTTGGTGCAACATCGAGGGCCGAAGGGCTTGTTCTGCACTGTATGGTTCTATGTTCTATGTTCTAAACACAGTGACTTTGATTCACCATTCATGTTACAGGCTTGGTGGCATCCTATTCTGGCATCACTCCAGTCAATGTAAGACTGTTGCAGTGTTATTAATGGTGAATCAAAGAATTGTAGGGCTGGCAAAAAAATAATCCCAGACAGTGGTATTTCAGAGCAAGTTACAATATATGTATGGGATTGACTTTTCATATATTTTGACCACAACCCTGATTTATCACAGGCTATGTTGGGAGGTTGAGGGTCGCTTTCACTATTGTCCCCAGGTATTTTGTACCCTGACCATCTCCAAGACCAGTGAATCTTTTCCAGATTAAACATAGAGCTGCACATGGGGACTGAACCAGACCCTCTAGCATGTAAATATAACTTTCATGCCTTTGTATTTTAGCTCCAACGAGATCAAGATCAGCATTTTGTTATCAGTTTTGAGAAGTTTGTTACACTCTTTGCCACTGCCAAATCGCTTTGCTTCTCCACAAAGAGGATGTTCTCAGAACTAAGAAAACAAACAAATTCTCTTTCAAGGATCCAAAGTCATTCCCTCCCTTTGAACCCCCTTTGTTACAGAATTTGTCCTTTCACTTAATCTGATGTCCTTCTGCAACCCAATTCTTGTATCCAGACAAGCTTCCGGGCCTCCCAAACATGAAAAATTGGGTAAACAACAATCTATTCCTTCATTTAACACAAGGATATGCAAGATTAAAAAACTGAGGCTCTAATGCAATAAGTTTAAGTGTGGAACTGGATTGATTCCCTACCCTAATGAGAATCAAAAGTTGTCAGGAGTAGACGGGAGCATAGAATGCAAAAAACAAACATCGGTCATGATCTTACTATGTCATGCAGTAGGCTGGAGGAGCCAAATGACCTACTTCTGCTCCTAATTCATATGATCATTTGTACAAATCTCAGGAGAACTACTCATGTCCCATTAAGCTCAGTCAAACAAAGTTAAGTCAGGTTTCTGTATAATGGGGGTTGATTTAAATGATCAGTTTTGAATGTATTTTGAAGTTGCTAACCTCTTGCATTTCAAGGAAAACTATCTGAAAATAAATGTGATTTGTACTTAATTCTGTATTTTGTGACACACAATTGAGTTAACTCTGGGGTCAGGATTGTAAACAAAATCAACTCTGTATCCAAGATAATAAAATGTGAGGCTGGATGAACACAGCAGGCCAAGCAGCATCTCAGGAGCACAAAAGCTGACATTTCGGGCCTAGACCCTTCATCAGAGAGGGGGATGGGGGGAGGGAACTGGAATAAATAGGGAGAGAGGGGGAGGCGGACCGAAGATGGAGAGCAAAGAAGATAGGTGGAGAGGGTGTAGGTGGGGAGGTAGGGAGGGGATAGGTCAGTCCAGGGAAGACGGACAGGTCAAGGAGGTGGGATGAGGTTAGTAGGTAGCTGGGGGTGCGGCTGGGGGTGGGAGGAAGGGATGGGTGAGAGGAAGAACCGGTTAGGGAGGCAGAGACAGGTTGGACTGGTTTTGGGATGCAGTGGGTGGGGGGGAAGAGCTGGGCTGGTTGTGTGGTGCAGTGGGGGGAGGGGATGAACTGGGCTGGTTTAGGGATGCAGTGGGGGAAGGGGAGATTTTGAAACTGGTGAAGTCCACATTGATGCTTGGGGACCGCTTTGCAGAACACCTCCGCTCAGTTCGCAACATACAACTGCACCTCCCAGTCGCAAACCATTTCCACTCCCCCTCCCATTCTCTTGATGACATGTCCATCATGGGCCTCCTGCACTGCCACAATGATGCCACCCGAAGGTTGCAGGAACAGCAACTCATATTCCGCCTGGGAACCCTGCAGCCATAAGGTATCAATGTGGACTTCACCAGTTTCAAAATCTCCCCTTCCCCCACTGCATCCCTAAACCAGCCCAGTTCATCCCCTCCCCCCACTGCACCACACAACCAGCCCAGCTCTTCCCCCCCACCCACTGCATCCCAAAACCAGTCCAACCTGTCTCTGCCTCCCTAACCGGTTCTTCCTCTCACCCATCCCTTCCTCCCACCCCCAGCCGCACCCCCAGCTACCTACTAACCTCATCCCACCTCCTTGACCTGTCCGTCTTCCCTGGACTGACCTATCCCCTCCCTACCTCCCCACCTACACCCTCTCCACCTATCTTCTTTGCTCTCCATCTTCGGTCCGCCTCCCCCTCTCTCCCTATTTATTCCAGTTCCCTCCCCCCATCCCCCTCTCTGATGAAGGGTCTAGGCCCGAAACGTCAGCTTTTGTGCTCCTGAGATGCTGCTTGGCCTGCTGTGTTCATCCAGCCTCACATTTTATTATCTTGGAATCTCCAGCATCTGCAGTTCCCATTATCTCCAACTCTGTATCCAACCTAGGTCGGTATGTTGTGCTGAGTGCTGGAAAGCAATTGTTGGACAGTGGGTCAAAACAGAAGGCCCTGATGCCTTGCAATTCACTACACAGACTTCCACACGCAGGACAGAGGCCTACATGAGTGCTGACTACTCCAAATGGAATCATATCAAATATCAGCACCTACAGGAGAAAGAAAGCAGGATGGAGAATGGAATCAGGATCTTTCAAAGTGAAATGCATGAGAATGGTGATGGGAGTTGGGAGCAAATCATTGAGTTGGGAAGAAAATCTTAATTTGCTCTGGCTCTCTAGGTTTGGCTTCCTCCATAGACCACACACTATCACACATTAGTGCGGGGAACATGTTGTTTGGAGCCCTTCAACAAATGCTGCATAATTCAAATGTCTGACAAACAGGTCCTGTTTTGCTGAAGGCAAAGTTTGGAAAGCATATATTATGTCGAAAGAAGTTTGAAAACCTCCTTAAATAATAATGCTTTACAAATTCCAAGTGCTAATGCCTTGAGAGAAGATCTTTTACTAATGGGTACGGAAAGTGAAAGGGAAGCAAAATCAGACTGATTTCTTTTTCTCTTTGCCCCTCCCAAAAACAATAGTCACACAACACAATACACAGTCTGGAAACAGCAAAAATACACTCAATCACATTAACTCACCTACACATTCTACAAGGGTAATTTGCCGAGCCACTGTTCTTTGTATGAGGAAAGGAAGACCTGATCCACTGCCTGATGTGCAGGAATGATCCAACAGATCCTGTGGGAAAAGCAATTATCCTACAAAGTGAACCGCAATTATTTATTGTCAAGAAAACATTTTTAAGACTTAATATTTTTAAAAGGAGAAAGGTAAGATATTTTGCCTTGAAGACAGCTGCAGATACCAACTTCCTCATGCAATTATGTTCTTTCAACACAAGAACTGAGAAAGCATCTTCTGAACAAAGTCATCTGACATTACAGGAATTTTACTTGGAATTTGCCAGTGCATCATGTCATGTGCACAAATAGTGCTTATTGTATAAAATTTACAGCACAGTTCCTATTGACAGGATGATAGCTCATTAACTGAAACTTCTGCACATCAGATTTTTTCCAGTAGTTGTCCACATCTTAATGTGTGTAAGTGGTCCACAAAAAACTTTGAAAGTGTAAGTCCATTTTTGTGACACCACTTATGAACGCACATGACATATTATGTGCATTACTCCACAGTTGTAGTGCACCAATTTCCAAGTTTCTCAAAACCAAATTGTATATTATATTTTCTTGGAAATTCATTAGAATATTATTACTTTTTATCTTTCAAGTATTTTCTTAAAAAATGCTTGAGCTAGAAAAAGGTAGAAGTAGTATATTTATAAAATCAAGCTAGCTTTCAAACTAAACTAGTCAAATATTGAAGGCTTATTTGATATTAAAAAATGATGTTTGCAAAATGATGCATTTGACCAAAGATAGGGAAAACAATAAAAGTCTCAGGAATAAAACAGATAAATGAATAATCCTTACTGCTAAGGTGCTATCTCCAACATTTGAAGCAATCAGTCCATCAATGGCACCGTACTCAACCTCTCGAGCATTTAGTCTTTGCATTTGATTTTGGTGGAGTTTGCGTAATATCAGTACCGTCACCATGGAAGCGATGATCAGAACAATTACCGGACCAATAACAACAATAACCAGGGTTCTTACACTGTAACCCAACTCTGTTTCTTCCTGTGACTTTCCTTTAGAAATAAATAAAGGAAATTACTTTCAAAAATTAAAATATTTAATAATAACCAAGAATTATAGAATCCCTGCAGTTGTAAAGTAGTCATTCGGCCCATCAAGCCTGCATCTACCCTCTGAAGAGCATGCCACCCAGACCCAGTCCTCCACCCCATCCCCACAACCTCACATTACCATGGTTAATTCACCTAGCCTGTACATCTTTGGGCTGTGGGAGGGAACTGAAGCACTCGGTAGACTCCACAAAGTCATCTAAGGCTGGAATCAAACCAGGTCCCACTGTCAGGCAACAATGCTAATCACTGAGCCACCATGCCACCCTCAAACCTTTCCAAGGTTACATGAATATGTCACTAGCATCAAGTTTTTTTAAAATTATGATTAAATGCAGATGTTAAAAGGGATACAGAGATATTCTTTTAGAAAGCAGCAGTGACTTACCTATCTATCACCCTTATTCAAAAGCAGTATAATTAAACAAGCTTTCTCCACAAAAATCATTGAATTAACCCAATGAATTATTAACCCATAAAAACTAGTAGAGTCGCAGGTTAAAATTCAGGTTCATGTTGAGTTTGCTCACCTCAGCTGACAGCTGTTACAACACTAATGTAGCTTCACTATCATGGTTTGGCAAAGAGAGCAAGACAAAAAAAGCCAAAAGTCCCAAATAGATTCAAAATCAGCAATCTCCACTAATGTTTGCATATACAGGCATCAGGCAAAGGCATAACGAAATTTAGCTGTGATGCTCCTAGTAATTGAATTGTAGCAACATTCAGTGAAAAGTCACACATAAATGATGATTAATTGGTGAAAGATAAGACACAACAATGACTCTCAAACTGCCCTTTTAAGAAACTAAAGCCTGGAAGAATTCAATTTTCTACACAAATGCTGTCTGATCTACCAAGTATATTCAGCATTGTTTGTTTAGGTTTTAAATCTCCATTCACCACAGTATTTCGTCCATGTGAACAAATAAAATTTTAGTTTTAGTTTTCAAGATATACAATTCAATGTTGTTTGTAGTTTACATTTCCATTTATAAAGGGATTTCATGTTTAAACCTGAAGGAGTTGCACAACTTTTGCTAAAAAGGTAAGATTATTAGATATGCTCAAACCAGAATTGACAAATGTTGTCTTAAAATCCACAGCAAGGAAACAATAAGCGTGAGCTTACATTGAACAACTGTTTGGGGCATTTGAAACAACCTGTTATGTTATAAGGTCCAGTAAACAGGTCTATTCTTCATAATCCTCTGGCATAGCCTATGGGTGACAAGGCTGGCATTGAGAGTCTTGAACTTCAGAGAAGATACTTCATGAGTTGGAAAATAATTTGGGTTCCCTAATAGGCACGATGTAACCACATCTTAATTTAAGAACATAAAGACAGGATTAGAAGTAAGCCATTTGGCCTTTTAAAATTTGCTCTGGTATGCAATAGAATTACAGCTGATCTTCAGTTTGAAGGCCACCTTCCCACATAATCCCTACCTCCAAAAATCTACCAGTCAATCTTGCATATATTCAATACTGAGTAGCCACAGTGCTTTGGTGTAGAGTTTTCCAAAAGATCACAACACAGTTAAGGAATTTCACCTCCTCTCAGTCCTACTGGGCTGACCCACCACTAAGAGTGGCTTGGCAGCAGCACTATTGATCGAACTGGTCGACTCCGAAAGGACACAGCTGTTACACTAGATCTCCAGCAGGTGGGGTGAGAGCCAACAAGAGGGAAAAGCATACTTGACCTCATTGGTAAGAGCAATCAGTGCAGAGTTCTGGTGGAATTGAAGTCCTGCCTTCACATTCAGTACATGCTCCAATGTGTTGTGTGGCACTGTCATGTGCTAAATGGACAAGACTTCGAACAGATATAGCAGATCAAATCTGGGCATCCGTGGGGCACTCTGAGCCATCAGAAGCACCAGAATGGTACTCCAGCACAATCTACAAACTCTTGGCCCAGCATATCCCCCACTCAACTATAAGACCATAAGACACATAAACAGAAATTAGGCCATTTGGCCCATTGAGTCTACTCCACCAGTCAATCATGGCTGATAAGTTCCTCAACCCCATCCTCCTGCTTTCTCCTGATAACCCTTGATCCCCTTGATAATCAAGAACCTGTCTACCTCAATCTTAAATGTACTCAATGACCTGGCCTCCACAGCCTTCTGTGGCAGTGAATTCCATAGATTCTCCACTCTCTGGCTGAAGAAGTTTCTCCTTATCTCTGTTCCAAAAGGTCTTTCCTTTACTCTAAGGCTGTGCCCTCGGGTCCTAGTCTCTCCTACCAATGGAAGCATCTTCCCAAATCCACTCTGTCCAGGCCATTCAGTATTCTGTAAGTTTGAATTAGATCCCCCTCATCCTTCTAAACACCAATGAGTATAGTTCCAGAATCCTCAAACATTCCTCATATGTTAGGCTTTCCATTCTTGAGGTTATTCTCGTGAACCTCCTCTGAGCCTGCTCCAGGGCCAATACACTCTTCCTGAGATATTTGGCCCAAAACTGCACACAATACTCCAAATGTGACCTGACCAGAGCCTTATAAAGCCTCAGTATTACATCCTAAGCATCAATTGAAGGGATCAACGCTAGTTTAATAAAGAGTGCAGGAGGGCATGCCAGGAGTGGCACCAGGCATATGTAAAAATGAGGGGTCAACCTGGTGAATTTACTTGCATGCCAAATGGCGTTGGCAGCAAAAGCACAGCTAAATGATGGTACAACTAACTGAAGAGATCTCAACTCTACAGTCTTGCCACATCCAGTCGTGAATGATGTTGGACAATTGAACAGCTCACTGGAGGAAGCTCCAAAAATATCCTCATCCTCAATGATAGAACAGCCCAACACAAGTGCAAATATAAGGCTGAAGCAATCAAAGTAATCTTCAGAGGAAGTGCTAAATGGATGTTCTTGCTTGACCTCCTCCAGTGCTCTCCAGCATTATAGATACCAGTCTTCATGTAATTCGATTCACTCCACATGATATCAAGAAATGGTTGCAGACACTGGATACTGCAAAGGCTATGAGCCGTGGCAATAGTACTGAACACTTACCAAGCTCTTTCAGTACAGTTACAACATGAGTATCTATTTGATGATGTGGAAAATTGCCCAGATGTGTCGTGTACATAAAGAGCAGGACATATCCAACCTGGCCAATTATCACCCAATTAGTCTACTCTCAATCATCAGCAAAGTGACAGAAAGCATTTTTTAAATTCATTTATGGGATGTGGGCATCGCTGCTTAGTCAGCATTTCTTGCCCATCCCTAGTTGCCCTTGAGAAGGTGGTGGTCTTGAACCGTTCCTGAACCGCTGCAGTCCTCCTGCTGTGGGTTGGCCCACAATGCCATTAGGGAGAGAATTTCAGGATTTTGACCCAGCAATGGAGAAGGAACGGCAAGATATTTCTAAGTCAGGATAGTGAGTGGCTTGGAGGGGAGCTTGGAGGTGGTGGTATACCCATATATCTGATGCCCTTGTCCTTCTAGATGGAAGTGGTCGTGGGTCAAGGTGCTATCTGAAGATCTTTGGTGAATTTCTCCAGTGTATCTTGTAGATACTACATACTGCTGCTACTGAGCGTCAGTGGTGGAGTGAGTGGATGTTTGTGGATGTTATGCCAATCAAGCGGGCTGCTTTTCCCTGGATGATGTCTTGCTTCTTGAATGTTATTGGAGCTGCACTCATCCAGGCAAATGGGGAGTATTCAATCACAGTCCTGGCTTGTGCCTTATAGATGGTGGACAGGATTTGAGGAGTCACGAAGTGAGTTACTTGCAAGAGTATTCCTAGCTTCTAATGTGCTCTTGTAGCATCTGTCTTTATGTGGTGAGAGTTTCTGAGTGTCAGTAACAGTTCTATCAAGCAGCACATTCTCAGTGACACACAGTTTGGCTTCAACCAGGGCCACTCAGCTCCTGACCTCATTCCAGCCTTGGTTCAAACATGGACAAAAGTGCTGAATTCCAGAGATGAGTGAGAGTGACAGCTCCTGACATCAAGGCCACATTCGTCTGAGTGTGGCATCAAGTAACCCTAGTAAAAATGGAATCAATGAGCATCAAGTGCAATCTCTCTGCTGGTTGGAGTTGTATCAGTTCCGGTTGTTGGAGGTCAGTCGTCTCGAGGACATTTCTACAGGAGCTCACCAGGGTAGTGTGCTAAGTCCAACAATTTTCAGCGGCCTATCATAAAGTCAGAAATGGGGATGTTCGCCAATGACTGCACAAACGTTTAGCACCATTTGCATATCCTCAGATACTGAAGCAGCCCATGGTTCAAATGGAGCAAGATCTGGACAATATCCAGACTTGAGCTGACAAAAGACAAATAACTTTTGCACCATACAAATGCCAGGCTAATGACCATCTCCAATACGAGAAAATCTAATCTCTGCCCCTTAACATTCATTGGTGTTATCACCATTGAATCTCACGCTACCAATATCCTTGGGGTTACCACTGACCAGAAACTCAACTGGACTCACCACATAAATACAGTGGCTACAAGAGCAGGTCAAAGGCTAGTAATACTGTGGTGAGTAACTCTCCTCCTGACTCCCCAAAGCCTGTTCACCATCTACAGGGCCCAAGTCAGGCCTAAGATGGAATACTCCCCTTTGCCTGGATGGGTGCAGCCCCAACAACACCCAGGAAACTTGAACCATTCAGGACAACAACAACACTCAAGAAGCTTGATACCATCCAGTACAAAGCAACACGCTTGATTTGCACCACATCCACTTCTTCCACCACCGACACTCAGCACCAGCAGTGTGTACTATCTACAAGATGCACTGCGGAAATTCACCAAAGGTCCTTTGACAGCACTTTCCACACCCACAACCACCACCATCTAGAAGGACAAGAGCTGCAGATACATGGGAACACCACCACCTCCAAGCCACTCACCATCCTGACTTGGAAATATATCACCGTTCCTTCACTGTTACTGGTCAAATCCTAGAATTCCCTCTTTAAGGATATTGTGGGTCAATCTATCGCAGCTGTTCAAAGAAGGCAGCTCACCATCACCTCAAGGGCAGCTAGGGGTGGGCAAGAAATGCTGGCCAGCCAGCAATGCCCACATCCCAACAATAGTCACAGTCACAGTCAGACACCACAGAAACAGACCCTTCAGTTTAACCAATCCATGCCGAACATAATCCCAAACTAAATAAAAACCCAAAGAACTGCAGTTGCTGTAAATCAGAAACAAGTACAGAATTTGCTGGGAAAGGTCAGCAGGTCTGGCAGCATCCATGAAGATAAATCAGAGTTAATGTTTCAGGTCCAGTGACTGCGGAAGGGTCACCGGACCCAAAATGCTAACTCTGAATTCTCTTCACCGATGCTGCCAGACCTGCTGAGTTTTTCCAGCAATTTCTGTTTTTGTTTCACCAGAACACTCCCAGAAATGGAGCATTTCAGCTATGAAGAGAAACTAGATAAGCTCAGGTTATTTTCTTTGGAGAAATCCCAAACTAAACTAGTCGCAACTGCCTGCACCTGGCCCAGATCCCTCCAAACCTTTCCTATTCATGTACTTATCCAAGATTTAATAAAAGAAAACCTTATCCTAGCACTGATTCTCAAATCTTCAAGGATGGAAATATTCTTCCAAGAACTTGTCACATACCTGAAGGATTTGTCAACATTTCAATTCAAACATCTCTCATTCTTCTAGTTTCTGGGTAATATAGGCTATTTTACTCAACATCACCATAGGCCAAAACCCTTTTCCTTAGAATCAGTCTGCTGAACCTACTGGGCACCAGTATTCATTACTAAAGTACAAAGATCAAAACTGCACATTGAGTACACAAACAGTAGTCTCCTCAACTAATGAAATTGCAGTTACTCTCCTGTGCCAAATTATATACAATAAAGGCTAAGATACAATTTTCTTGCTGCATCTTAGTTAATTTTCAGCATCATGCATAATAGCACACATATCCCTCTGAATAAAAGGCTGCCTAAGCTTGCATCATGTGAGAAAAAAAAACTGTTCTATCTTTTCTTCCAAACTTCATACCTCCCCACATTATACTCAAATTGCACTGTCTTTACCCTCAAGCTATCTCCAGGCAGTCCCCAGTTTGTGAGTGGGTTCTGCTCTGGTGTCCATTAACAAGTCGGTTTGTACACAAATCGGAACAGAATGTTGGTCAATATGAACAAGCTGTTGTTGAGTACAGGAAATGTTTGCATGTCAGATCTTTAAATTTACACCCCTGTCTGAGATTGCAATCATAGAGCGTTCACAAGTCGGATGGTAAAACGTCAAGAAGGGTCCAGACCCTGCTCCTCTGATGCTGCCTGGACTGCTGTGTTCATCCAGCTCTACACCTTGTTATCTCAGACTCCAGAATCGGCAGTTCCTACTATTTCTGAGGGGCCTCCTGTATATCACTTTTCACCTCCTCAAACAACCATTTTGTTTACACCAATGCCCATTTTGTTGACGATATCTACTGTAATTTAGGTGCATCAAGTTTTCTTTGTGGAAAGGAATTCATGGAAAGCATGAGAATTTTGATGACTACATCATCTGGCCCCTGTATTTGCTTTTGTCATTTAATACGACTGCGGTAGATCAGATTGTGACCTTAACTCAATTCCAACGTATGTGCCCAATAGATTCTTGACAAAAAAAAAAGAGTTAAATGTTATGTACCTTAGAAGGTAAGTTCTGAGGAAGGGTCAATCGACCTGGAACATTCACTCTGACTTTCCCTCCATAGGCACGGTGGCTCAGTGGTTAGCACTGCAGCCTCACAGCACCAGGGACCCGGGTTTGATTCCAGCCTCGGGCGACTGTCTGTGTGGGGTCTGCACATTCTCCCTGTGTCTGCGTGGGTTTCCTCCGGGTGCTCCGGTTTCATCCCACAGTCCAAAGATGTGCAGGCTTTGTGGATTGGCCATGCTAAATTGCCCGTAGTGTTCAGGGATGTGTGGGTTATAGGGGGGTGGGTCTGAATGCGATGCTTCAAGGGGCGGTGTGGACTTGTTGGGCTGAAGGGCCTGTTTCCACACTGTAGGGAATTTAATCTAATCTAGGTGCTGCCAGACCTGCTGAGATATACCAGCAATTTATATTTTTGACTCTAGTTCCAGCCTCTCCCACACATCCTGTCAGCATCCATACTGTCAAGTTCCGTCAGAATCTTAAATGTTCCCCTAAGATTACATCAAGCTTTTCTGAACTTCAATGGATCTCATACGAAAATGTCTCCATTGGAGGAGTTGTCCTTGTCTGAACTGCATTTATATATTTTCTTACAGAGGACCCAAAACAGTATACAGTACAGCTCCATATCCTTCACAATGACAGAAAAATCCTACTTTTACAACAAAAACAAAGTTGCTGGGAAAGCTTAGTTAGTCTGGCAGCATCTGTGGAGGAGAAAACCGAGTTAACGTTTCGGGTCCAGTGACCCTTCCTCAGAGCCCTACTTTAACATTCCATTCCCCTCACAACAAATGAGAACATTCCATTTTCCTTCTTAAGTCGCTAACATCGTGATTCATGCATGAGGACACAAAATCCCTCTGCAAATCATAGAACATAGAACATTACAGCACAGTACAGGCCCTTCGGCCCTCGATGTTGTGCTGACCTGTCATACCAATCTGAAGCCCATCTAACCTACACTATTCCATGTACGTCCATATGCAAATCAGACTGCTGCAATCCTATTTAATATATTGCTTTTTTCATTCTTCCTGCTAAAGTGAACAAGGTCACATCCTTCAATATTATAAACAATCAATCAAGTATTTCCAACACACATATCCTGTCTACAGCTTGAGTATAGCTGAAAAAGGCATTTTGTCAAAATTTTTTATCTTGCACCCATCAGGGCACTCACAAGAATACCAATGCAAAGGGATCAACAGCTTTATAGCGTGTGAAAAGACGGTGTTGATTGGTTTGCAAATTAACTTTGAATGGTAAAGGCACTTCTGTGGAGAATTAGATTAGATTAGACTCCCTACAGTGTGGAAACAGACCCTTCAGCTCAACAAGTCCACATCGCCCGTTGAAGCATCCCACCCACACCCATCCCCCTATAACCCACAAACCCTGAACACTACAGCCAATCCAACTACACTGCACATCTTTGGACTGTTGGAGGAAATTGGAGCACCCGGAGAAAACCCATGAAGACACGGGGAGAATGTGCAAACTCCACACAGACAGTCACCTAAGGCTGGACTGGGTCCCTGGCACTGTAAGGCCACAGTGCTAACCACTGACCCACTGTGCCGCACTGAGAATGTGCCTGTTAAATTATGATTGACAGTTAACTGCTAGATTTTATATTAATTTAAATCAAGTAGGTCAACTCTGATTGACACTGACCAAAAACAACAAGCTACACTTGTAAAAACTTATAACAGTGTCAAGCCTTAGATGTGACTCCATGTTTGATGGAAGCCACTAAATTATCCTGTGTGCTCTGAGTAATGCTGACAACCAAAATCATCAGTCAAGATCGCAATGTAGCATATTTGTGCTTACTAGAAGCTGCATTTATTGATACACAGGGCTCTGTTCTTTGCAGACAGAAATAACGTGCCCACATTGTAGCTGTTTTAACTTAAAATAAGTGATTGTCATTGTTTGGTTTATTCCTCAGAGTAATGCTGTGACCAGAGTCAACCTGCATAACTTTATTTTAAACAAAGCTTTGCATTTAATTGTCATTCATTGTTATAAGATATAAGACATAAGAAATAAGTAGGCAATTCAGCCCATTGAATCTGCTCCGCCATTCAGTGAGATCATCAATCATCAAATTCCCCACTGACAACACCCTCGACTGGACTCACCATATAAATACAGTGGCAACAAGAGGAGGTCAGAAACTAGGAATACTGCATCATACTTCCTGTCTCCCCAGAATCTGTCCATCATCTACAAGGCACAAATTAGGAGTCTGATAGAATACTCCACACTTGCTTGGGTGGGTGCAGCTCCAACAACATTCAAAAAGCTTGACACCATTCAGGACAAAGCAGCCCACTTGATTTGCACCACATCAACAAGCATCCACTCCCTCCACCACTAATACTTAGTAGTAAGAGTGTACGCTATCTAGAAGATGCACTGCAGAAATTCAATGATCCTTAGGCAGCACCTTCCAAACTCACAACCACTTGCATCTAGAAGGACAAAGGCAGTCACCACCTGGAAGTTCCCGAGACCTCTCACCAATCTGAATTGGAAATATATCGCCATTCCCTCAATGTCACTGGGTCAAAATCCTGGAATTCCATCCTTAAAGACATTGAGTCAATCTGCAGCACATAGACTGCAGCAGTTCAAGAAGGAAGCTTATCATCACTTTCTCAAGGACAGGTAGGGACAGGCAATAAATGCTGGCTCAGCCAGCAACACCCACGTCCCATGAGTGAGTAATAAGACAAAACTTCCCTGCCTTTTTCCCTTAACTCTTGATTCCCTCACTGACTAAAAATCTGTCCGCCTTAACAGAATATATACTCTTAATAACCCAATACAGCCTCTGTGTTAAGGAATTTCACAGATTTATCAAACATCAGAAGAAATTCTTCCTCTGGTCCCAGACTCTTCCAAGGGGAAACAAACTTTCCATATCTACCCTGGTAAGTCTACTTAGAATCTTGTATGTTTCTATAAGGTCTCCTCTCATCCTTCTAAAATCCAGTAACTACAGGCCCAACCTACTCAACTTCTCCTCATAAGAAAATACCTCTATGTCTAGGTTCAGCTTAACGAACCTTTTCTGGACTGGTTCTAGTGCCAATATCTATTTCTTTAGACAAGGAAACCAAGACAGCTCATAGGATTCCAGCTGTGGTCTAACTAGTGCTTTATATAGTTTTAGCAAGAGCCCCCTATTTTTATATCCATTCTGTTTTAAAGATATCTGCATTCTTTATTTTCTGCATTTCGCTTTATTCTCAAAGACATCCCTCTACCACAGTCTCCTTGATGTTCCCCATTACATTGGAATTTTTACAAAGTGCTGCTGAGTGCAAAATGAAAAGCTTTCACAAAATGTTTTTCAGCAAAACTCAACTTCTAAACCACCAACTTACTACTTCTATCTATATCCTTTTGCAGACTCCTTGTGTCCTCTTCATGACTTACTTCTTTACCTATCTTTGTGTCATCAATTATGACAATCACATTTTGATTCTTTTCTCCAAGTCATCAACATAAATTGCAAATAGTTGAGGATCCGTAATATTGTGGCACTCTACGTGTCGCATCTTACGAACTGAAAGTGAGCACTTTATGTCTGTTTCTTGTTAGCTGATCAATCTTCTATCCAACATAACATGGTACACACTACAAGCTCTTAATGTGCAGTGTAAACTTTGACGTGGCACCTTGTCAAATCTAAGTGGAACACATCCTCAGGTCTCTTTCATCCACATTTATTCGAGGCTTTTCTTTGAGAAAGTAACAAGCAAATAGTCATGATTTCCCCTTCTCAAAACTGCATGTTTACATTGGCAATTTCTAAGTGCCCCGCTAAACCATGCTTAATAGTAGATTCCACTTTTTCCCCAATGACAGCTAACAAGCCTCTGTATCGTAACAGTCACATGCTAATGATACTGTAGTTTCATTGTTGTTAGCACTGTTCATTTTAATCTTCATATTTTCTTGACAACCTGCAGATTTCAAAACTAGGGGGCACAGTTCTAATGTGAGATGAGAGAGATTTTAAAAAGGACACGAGAGGCAATCTTTTTGCACAGAGAGTGGTTTGCCTGTGGAATGATGTTCCTGAGGAAGTGGTGGATGTAGGGACAATTACAACGTTTAAAAGACATTTGGATAAATACATGAATAGGAAAGGTCGGGAGGGATATGGGCCATGAGCAGGCAGGTGGGACTAGTTTATTTTAGGATTATGTTTGGCATGGACTGATTGGACTGAAGGGTCTATATCCGTGCTGTATGACTCTATAGCTATATCATGTAAATTAGATATGATAAAAGGCTGATTTATAACACTATTATATTTTGGAAAATACATCCGTGAAGAATGATTACATAATAAGCTATACATCTATCACAAAATTAAAGCTTTAGGCCAAAATTGAGAACAGTTTTGTCAATCAAAAAATGGAAAGACTCTCACAACCCATATCACCAAGTTAGGGAAGTAACTTTTACAAGCATCTAGTATCGCACTGTTTTGGATATATCCAGTGAACTTATCTCGATGCTTCATTGTCCCAAATCTCCAACACACAGTAATAACTACACAAAGTTGGCCATATTATTTCAATATCTACCCAAGCAGGAAATAGACTCTGGATTCTATTCCATGCATATCAGGTTGCTGAAGTAATCAAAATTGATATTACAAACCTAAAATACCACAGAGGCAGAAACAATTAGGGCTTAAGTTAGTTTATCAACTTACAAAATAAGGCATCACCTCAAATAATCACTCCTGTTGCACACCTACCACTATTATAAAGATACAAAGCTTAGAGAGAGGGGTTTGGTTCTGATGTTTGAAATTCCTACCAAAGGTACGTGATGATAAGGAGGAGACAAGATGGAAAGAAAGAGAAATGAAAATCCACCTGTAGACAGAATCAGAAGTTTCGCGTTCTACACAGGGGTACCATAACACAGCAGTCAGTCGATGTGCACTGAGAAAATGTATCTCTTCTAGCTGTTCTCAGTATAGTCTAAAATTTTACAAACAAGTGGAACAGGAATTAGTTATCTGGTACTATTTCATAACGCTACTGTCAGAAGTAGTCAATCAATCTCTGACAAGATCAAGGCTTATTAACACACGAGTGCCCTTACTAAGACAATGCCAGATATCCAAATCTAACAACTAAAACATACATTTCAACATTCTCCAATTTTCCAACACAACTGCAAACATAACCACCTATCTGCCTTCAATTATTTAAATAGTTTCTATAGTGGCATTTTCCCCCACATACAGCATTACCATTGCAATGTGCATGCAGAACCCTATCAGCAATTAAAATGATTCACATTACGTAAAACTTCTTTGTCTATAATTTAAAACCACTTGCACTGGAGTGGCCTAATCTTTAAAACATTTTGTTATTCACATACCTCATAAATACCTCATATACACAAAGGATAGCCACTTCTGACTTGCCATCATTTAATTTGACCTCTTTCTCTTCCCAGTGTTTGACATCCATACTTGGATGAATTACAATGTCATGCTGTCAATTGTTGTAAAGGTCAAAGTTGTTGCCTTTGACCCCTCAAGAAATTCCTCACCCTTACTACTAATTTGATCAGCCACTGCCCAAGGTTGACCCTGAATGTCATTTTTACCAGCTCACCTGTTGTTTGAAACATTGATCCACAACTTTATCACATATAGACTTGGCCAGTGCAATGGTCCCCTCACCAGCCTCTTACCCAATATACTCAATACACTTCAGCTCATCCAGCGCTTTGAATCCACATCCTATTGCATACCAAATTCTGCAGCACTTATGTTTTAAATTTTCATCTTCATATTGATATTCCTTTATGATTGGGACGCTACATCTTTGTACCCCAAGCAGGAGCATGTACAGTAATATAAAACTAGAAACAGTACAGCGAGCAACCATTCTTGATCTCTTTTCAAGAACAGAATTTTAACTTTTGTAATCTAAACAAAGGACTAAGAGTACCGCAACAGGCAGTGTACATTCAACCAACACAGGAAATACAATTGTGCATGTTTTAACAATACAAAAATACAAATAATTGCCAATGTTTTCGATTCCCCTACAAGTTCATACAATGAAGTCAAAGTACTTTGTAGCAAGTTTGCAATGGCAGAAAAGTGCAGTTTTGGAGATCACTGAGTTCATCCCATAATTCAGCTTGGGGCATTTTTTTTATGCACACATTTTTTCTTCACCTCTCTTCCCACACAATGTAGTTGGATCTGGCACATCAGCGTCTGTGAAACAGTTGGCAATTATAAAAGTAGATGTCAACAATTTGAAAGACCCCAGAGTTTGTTGAGAAAGCTTTACCTTTAGGTGGCAGTTGAGCTGTAATATTCATATTACACAAGTTGCCATGGCAACATTCTACTGTCTGATCTGCTGAGGGTGGAGTCTTGCATGTCAGCTTACTCTGTTCATAAACTTGGAAGCAGCCTTTTTGATAAACTGGGTGACCATCATTTATGCTCAGTGATGCGAAACACTGCTGCCCTACACACTGATCCTCTCCTCCACAAAACATCCCTTCACATACGCACTTATACAGGCCTGTGTTTAATTCTGGCTTCTCCTCTGAAAAATAAAGTTCAAAAGTCAGATGAGCCATTGGAAAAATCTTGAGAAACAGTCAATCAAACCCATGACAACAAGTAACAAAATAAACTATAAATCACCTTAATACAAAATGTACTAAAAGTCAATGATAACTGCCAGTGTGTATCCTTCATACAATAGTTCCAAATGTTTCAAACCTCAGAACCACAATACTTCCTGGTATTAGCGGGAGGTAATAGAGTAGTGGGTAATGTCTTCTAATTCAGAGATCAACGGGACACGGGTTCGAAGCTGACCATAGCAGATGGTGAAATGTGAATTCAATGAAAATCTGGAATTAAACATGAAACTAAAAGCAATTATGTAACCATTGTTGATTGTAGGAAATGCCATTTGGTTTAATACTGACCTTCAGGGAAGGAAAGCAGTCATCCTTGCTGGTTACGCCTACATGTGACTCCAGACCCACAGCAATGGGTAGAATAGAGAAGGCGGCATTTGGTATGCTTGCCTTTATTGGTCAGTGTATTAAATGTAGGAGTTGGGAGGTCATGATTCAGCTTTACAATAGACAAGGTCTTTTCCCCAGGGTAGGCGAGTCCAAAATTAGAGGGCATAGGGTTAAGGTGAGAGGAGAAAGATATAAAAGGGACCTAAGGGGCAACTTTTTCATGCAGAGGGTGGTGCATGCATGGAATGAGCTGCCAGAGGAAGTGATGAAGGCTGGTACGATTACAACATTTAAAAGGCACCTAGGATGGGTGTATAAATAGGAAGGGTTTAGAGGGAGATGGCCTAAATGCTGGTAAATGGGACTAGATTTATAAAGGACATCTGGTCAGCATGACAGATTATAGGAACTGCCGATGCTGGGGAATCTGAGACAACAACGTGTAGAGCTGGATGAATACAGCAGGCCAAGCAGCATCAGAGGTGCAGGGAAGCTGACGATTCGGGTCTAGACCCTTCTTCAGAAATCTGGTCAGCATGGACGAGTTGGACCGACGGGTCTGTTTCTGTGCTGTATATCTCTTCTTAACTGCCCTTTAAAATGGCACAATAAGCCATACAGTTCAAGGGCAATTAGGAATGGATAACAAATGCTGGTTCAGTAAAGTCACATTAAGAACTCTATTACAGTGATTGATTTTTTAAAACTTCACTATCAGTAAAGAAGCATCTACTACTGATCTCAAGCATATTTTTCCATTTCAGCAAGTGTAATTTATTGCATCTGCTGAAAGGTTATGCTTGCTGGAGTTTTAAATTGATCACTGTAACCTCTAAAAGTAGTGTCAGTGATCGGTACAAATAAATGCAGATTTATTTGAATTCCATCCTTCTGAGTCTTTGTTTTCACTTGAAATATTAGTGGGCAGAAAATCAAACGTTCAGAAGGCTTTTCCTTCAGTTGCATTCTAATTTCACCCTCTCCCAGTCTTGCCATTAAAGACTTAGCTTACAATATGTTTCTGAAGCCAGAATTAAAAACTGACTTCAAATGATCTATTTCCTTAACTCATTCTGCATTGTACACAATATAATTGCATGTAAGTTGACTTTACTGAGCAATTTGATATCTTGGCAAAATATAGCTGGCATTTTAAGAGAACTCACTTTTTGTGGGTGGGGTGGGGGGAAGAGACAATAAATTGAAAGAGAAATTGCAAGAAAGCTAAAAGACTAGGAGAGTTTTGCAACTTGGAAAAAAAAAATCAAATGAGGCAAATTTTTTAGTTATGGAAGACAACATTGCTTTTCAAAGCAATGAGCAAAATACCTTGAGTCTGAGTGACACAGGGAGTCTTTGGATTTAAGAAATTCTGCCGAATGACAGCCCTCTGATTGGTTGGGCTCTTGTTTGTGATAAAGCCGCAAGTGCAAAAGCAGCAGAAATATACAGAGCCTTTTAACTGAAAATAGCTCTCTCTCCCACTCTGTATGAGGAAAAGAAGATAGAACAGCCAAGAAAGTTTAAAAGAAGGAATTCTAATAAGAGAAGACCAATGTCTGCCACACCAACTACTGAAGCAAAGATAATCTTCGAGTTACCGACAGCATGTCATCAGCACTGAAAATCAAAACGAACTGAGAAGAGAAAATTTAACCCACCCTTAAATCTGGGCTTCTGATCTTCCAAATGTTGCTTATTCTATGTTCTTCTTCCATCATAATACCTGTGTCAAACCATCTGTCTTTGTTATGAATGACTGTATAGGTATTTTGGGATTTAAAAGGGGTATAGTTTTAAGTTATATAGTAGTAGATACATAACCTTCAGAGACAGTAGGAACTGCAGATGCTGGAGAATCTGAGATAACAAGGTGTAGAGCTGAATGAACACAGCAGGCCAAGCAGCATCAGAGGAGGAGGAAGGCTGATGATTCGGGCCTGGACCCTTCTTCAGAAAAAAAATGACACATAACCTTATCTTTTTACTGCCAGTTGTTAGATGTGTCACAATTAAAAGAGTTATTTTCAGTTAATGACAAAACTTGGTATGAATTTTTGTTGTTTTCAGTAGTAGTCAGTCAGGAAAAAAGCTTAATAATTCACTCAGAACTTTATATAACGTGATGGCTTATGGGACAATGGGGCACAATTATCAGTGCACTCGATCCAGAGAAATTGTGCCAATATCCATTAACTAATGTTTCCATTAAAATGTTTTTATTTATATTAACAAAATTTGAAATTGCTTCTTAAGTCTTTGCAGAGTATGCCTAATATTGGACATGTTAGGTATCTTCTTACACTTTTTCTAAAATGATCCAACACACTTGCCAGTTTCACCAATTTCATTTTTCTTTCCCAGTTCTCCTACTTTAAAGTCTCTTCAGGCCGTGCATTATTTGAATATTGGGGTTTTTCTTACAGGTTATAAACAAAATGGCCCCAAATTTAGCTTCAACACATTTCCAAAAGCATCTAAAACTACATTAAATGTATACCAGATGGAAGTGCCAATTTCTGCCACGTTCAGTTTATCCACTACAGCAGGATTCCCTTGTCATTAGAGTCGCAGATTTGATGCCCTGCAATAGACTAGTTTCCTAGTGATAGAATTTATTTGGAATGTTATGAAATCCATCCAATGCATACACAATGAAAATTTAAGATATGTTTACTCCAGTATATCTTATATCAAAGTATATCAAAGTGTATATCTTAGCAGTAAATTAAAAGAAATAAATTAGGGCTTCCACAGAATAGAAAGTTCTTTGATCAGGAAGGCATGGCCGAGTGTTATTAGCATTAGACTATTAATCCAAAATCACGGCTAATATTCTGGGGACCCAGGTTTGAATCCCACCGTGGCAAATAGTGGAATTTGAATCCAATGAGGAAAATAAATCTGGGATTAAAAATATACTGATGACCATGAAACCATTGCGAATTGTCCAAAAAATCCCATCTGGATCACTAAAGTCCTTTAAGAAAGGAAATCTGCGATCCTCACCTGCTCTGGCCTACATGTGAATCCAGCCCCACAGCAACATGGTTGACTCTCACATGCCCTCTGAAACAGCCTAGCAAGCCATTCAGTTGTACCAATCACTGCAAAGCCTCAAAGAATTGAAAATGGATGGATCACCTGGAATTGACCTAGGCAGCAAAAAAGAGAACGGGAGAAACAGCCCTGCTGACCCTGCAGAGTCCTCCTTATTAACACCTGGAGGCTGGTGCCAAAAATGGGAGTGCTACCTCACAGACTAGTAACATGCCTGTAAGGTATAAGTCCATGAGTGTGACTATGACCCAGACACCACCATCGCCATCCCCATCCCTGGGTATGTCCTGTCTAACCAGCAGGGCAGACCCAGCAGAGGGGGTGGCACAGTGATATACAGTTGGGAAGGAGTTGCCCTGGGAGTCCTCAATATTAACTCTGGACCCCCTGAAGTCTCATGGTTTCCAGTTAAACATGAGCAAGGAAACCTCCCTCAGCTAATGAATCGGTACTCCTCCTTGTTGAGCAACACTTAGAGGAAGCACTGAGGATGGCAAGGACCATAAATGTACTCAGTGAGGGATTTCAGTGTCCACCACTAAGGGTGGCTTGGCTGCAGTACCATTGATTGAGCTGGCCGGGTCCTACAGGACATAACTGCTAGAGTGGGTCTGTGGCAGTTGGTGTGGGAACCACCAAGAGGAAAAAAACATACTCAACCTCATCCTCAAATCTACCAGCTGCAGATGCATCTGTCCATGACAGTATCAGTAAGAGTGACCATCGCACAGTCCTTGTGGAGACAAAGTCCCACCTTCACATTCAGAATAAACTCTATTGTGTTGTTTAATACTATCGCTGTCTAAATGGGACAGACTTCAAACATACCCAACAGCTCAAGACTGGGCATCCATGTGGCACTATGAGCCATCAATAGCAGGAGAATTGTATTCCAGCACAATCTGTAATCTCATGGCCTGGCATATCCCCCATTCAAACTTTACCATCAAGCCAGGACATTGACACTGGTTCATTGGAGAGTACAGGAGGGCATGCCAGGAGCAGCATCTGAAGATGAGGCTTCAACCTGGTGAAGCCACCAAACAGAACTACTTGCATGCCAAACAGCATTAGCAGCAAGTGACAGACAGAGCTAAGCAATTCCACAACCAACGGACTAGATTCAGGCTCTGCAGGTCCTGCCACATCCTGTTGTGAATGGTAGTGGACAATTAAACAACTCACTGGAGGAGGTGAGGCTCCAGCAATATTCCCATCCTCAATGATGGAAGAGCCCAGCACATTGGTGCAAAAGATAAGGCTGAAGCTTTTGCAGCAATCTTCAGCAAGAAGTGCTAAGTGGGTAATCCATCTCAGCCTCCCCCAGTGGTCCCCAATATTACAGACACCAGTCATCAGCCAATTTGATTCACTCCGTGTGATATCAAGAAACAGGTGAAGACACTGGATAGAGCAAAGGCTTTGGGCTCCTGACAACATTCCCGCAATAGTACTGAAAACTTGTGCTCCAGAACTTGCCTCTCCCCTAGCCAAGCTGTTTCAGTGCAGTTTCAACACTGGAATCCACCCAGCAATGTGGAAAATCACCTAGGTATGTCCTGAACATAAAAAGGACAAATTCAACCAATCCAATTACTACCCCATCAGTCTACTCTAAAGCATCATGGAGGATGTCACCAATATAGCTATCAAGCAGCATCTGCTCAGAAATAACCTGCTCAGTGATATCTAGTTCAGGTTCTGCCAGGGCCACTCAGCTCCTGACCTCATTAAAGCCTTAGTTCAAACATGGCTAAAAGAACTGAATTCCAAAGCTGAGGTGAGAGTGACAGCCCTTGACGTCAAGACTGCATTCAACCAAGTGTGGCATCAAGGAGCCCTAGCAAAACTGGAATCAATAGGTATCAGGGAAAACTCTCCGCTGGTTGGAGTCATACCTGACACATAGGAAGGTGGTTGTGGTTGTTGAAGGTCAGCCATCTCAGATCCAGGGCATCTCTGCAGGAGTTCCTCAGCAAAGTGTCCTAGGCCCAACCACCTTCAATTGCTTCATCAATGACCTTCCCTCCATCATAAGATCAAAGTGGGGATGTTTGCTGACGATTGCACGATGTTCACCACCAATCATGACTCCTCAGATAATGAAGAAGTCCATATTCAAATGCAACAAGATCTGGACAATATCCAGGCTTGGGCTGACAAGTGGCAAGTAACATTTGTGCCACACAAATGTCACACTATGACCATTACCAATTAGAGACAATCTAGCCAGCGGCCCTTGACATTTAACTACCACTGAGCCATCCTCCCCACTCACCACCACCGCCACCACCCCCCCAACCCACTATCAACATCCTGGGGATTATCATCGACCAGAAACTCACCGAGACTCACCGCGTAAATACAGTGGCTACAAGAGCAGGTCAGAGGCTAGAATACTGTGGTGCATAACTCACCTCCTGACTCCCCAAAGCCTGTCCACCATCTACAAGTCGAAAGTCAGGACAGTGATGGAATACTCCCTACTTGCCTGGATGAGTGCAGCCCCAACGACCCTCAAGAAGCTTGACACTATCCAGGACAAAACAGCCCACTTGATTGGCACTACATCCACAAAGATCCAATGCCTCCAGCCCCAAGGCTCAGTAGCAGGAGTGATTACCATCTACAAAATGCACTGCAGAAATTCGCCTATGTCCTCTGACAGCACCTTCCAAACCTACGACCACTTCCAACTAGAAGGACAAGCTACTTACCATCCTGACCAGGACATATATCGCCATTCCTTCACTGTCGCTGGGTCAAAATTATGGAATTCTCTCCCTAACAGCATTGTGGGTCAACACACAGATGGACAGCAGCAGTTCAAGGAGGCAGCTCACCATCACCTTCTAAAAGGTGACTAGGGCTGGGTGAGAAATGTTGGTCAGCCAGCAATGCTCACATCCCATAAATGAATAAATAAAAAAAATTGAAACAGCATTGTAATAGCCAATAGATCGCCATTAAATGATATACTAAAATAAATTAGGAAAGCTCATTGACCTCTCATTTACATGGCACTTTTCGCATCCTCAGGAGTCTCCAAATGACATTCCAGCCATGGAGTGACTTTCACTGTCCATGATTTTATACATACACATGATGTGGAGGTTTTGGACTAGGATGGAAAATATCACAAGTTGCACGATACCAGGTTATAGTCCAACAGGTTTACTTAAAGTCAAAAACTTTCAGAGCACTGCTCCTTCAGGCAATGCTTCAAAAGCTTGTGATTTCAAATAAACCTGTTGGAGTATAATCTGCGCGCACACACACACACGCACACACACACACACACGCACACACACACAGGACTATAAAGAGCCACAAACAGCAAAGATGAAGAACAACTGGCAAAAATGTTCTAGCATCATTGGTCAAATAACGGCATGAGCACTCAAGAGAATAGCTGCTATTTTTGGAATGGGATCTTTTACTAAGTAGGTAGATGGGGCCTAATCTCATTGGAAAGATAGCATGGTCAACATAAGGAGCCAGCCTTGCCCCAGTCAGAGCACTTTTCATCTGAGACAGAAAGTTGTTGGCTAATAGCACAATTCTTAGATTTGACCTTATAATCCAGGCTGATATTTCAGTGTAGTACAGAGAAAGTGCTATTACAAGTTTACAAATGGTACAAAAATACGTGAGAAGGCAAGTACGTGAGAATGACACAGTATGCAGAGAGATACAGATGGGTTCAGCAAGTAAGCAAAAACATAAATGTAATCTCGTGGGGAAAATGACAGGTTATGCATCTCAGTAGGAATAATAAAGGAGCCAATTATTATTTAAATGAAGAGAGATTACTGAAACCTACAGAAAACGAGGATTTGGGAGCCCTCATTCATGAATCACCAAAAAAACTAACATTCAAGCTCACCAGGTACAGGGGAAGGCAAATGGAATGTTGGCCTTTATTCCAAAAGGAATAGTGTATGAAAGGCGGAAAATTTTGCAAAAAACTACATAAGGCACCAATCACGCCACAGCTGGAATTGTGTCAACAGTTGTGTGTGCTTATCCAGTGAAAGATCTCTGCCAGGGGAGGTAGTCCAGAGAAGGTTCATTAGACTGATCCCTGTATGGACAGACCATTTTATGAGGGGAGGTTGAGTAGGTTGAGTCTGTACTCATTTTAATTAAGAATGAGAGGCAACCTCATTGAAACTCAGTAGATTCTTAAAGGACTTGACAGGGCAGATGCGGAAACATTGCTGCCCCTGAGGAAGTATCTTGGTCCAGAGGACATAATCTCAGAACAAGGGATCACACATTTAAGACAGAGATAAGGAGAAACGGGGTAGTGAATCTTTGGGATCCTTTACCACAAGGGTTTGTTGGGGCTGGGTCTTTAAAGTATGCGATAGATGGAACACATTTTTAAATCAGTGGGGATGTCAAAGGATATGGCAAAAAGGCAAATTGGAATTTAGGATCAGGTCATGATTTCTCACGATTGGCAGAGCTGACTCGATTGACTAAATGGCCTATTTCTGGTTCTATGCCTTACAGTTTTATAGAGTAAAAATTCAATAATTACCATTCCTTACCTTCACAGCTAAAACTCGGAAAGGTCAATGTCATCAACACAGGAAGGATCATGGTACCAGTTAACATCATACAACTGAAACAAAACACACCACAATTAACATTACAATGTTTCTTTGTCTGGCCCATGCACATCTGATTTTTTTTATAGACAAAAATAGGCAGTGGGGAGAAAATACACAACTAAAAGAGGGAAACCAATCACAAACAAGCAGACAACAGTATACTTGAGCTATCCAAATACTCCCTAGCTCCAGGGCATTTCTGAAACCATAATTCTACTGAACCAACCCGCTTGCACACTGCACACTGGTGATTTTTTTCTCAAAATAGATTATCTGGCTCAATCAACACTATGTTTAGATAGCTGAAGTCAAGCCAACAATTTTGAAACATCAGCATTGTGCTGGATGTTTCTTTCCCATGAATGTGCTGAAAGTTACTGTATAAATTTTGTAATATATCTCCAAGAAACTGTAAACGGACATAGGAACGCAAAATCCTAAAAATGGAGAGGTGAGGGAGGGAGCTGGGGGGAAGCTAAGTAAACACTTTACAGGAGTTGCAAGGGAAAACTTTGAAAATTCCATTGCTTCTCTGACCAACAGAAATAACCTCTGTTTGCTGTGCTATAAAAAGGAAAAATGTTAGATCCCAAGGCCAGACTGCATGAGCAGAGACAGTGCTGCATTCTATTCAAATTACATGTCAGTTGATTGCTGGTTAATAATGAACATCTTGGCCTCACAAACCAGTTAAGGAGGCAAGCATGGTTGCCTGCCACTTTGCTGTTCCGACATAGTTTAACCACCGTGGGCTATAAAACAATAAGTCTCTGGGATAAACTGTTTCCTGTTGCAGAGATAATCCCTGAAAATATAGTTCTTCTGAAAAGAAACACTATGTTTGAAAGTCTTACGCCTGCCGGAGCCAGACATTTTTGTGGTTTCACTTCTTTAGCATAATTTAGAAGCCACCATCAGGGCCGTCTGGCAGGTTACACCCAGATACATATCAAAAAGCCAGCTTCTGCAACATCTTTATTTTTGCCATGACGAGGGTATGATGAGATTGTTCTAATTACAGGCTTCATTATTCATTGTCGTGGTGCTCACCATGATCAGGAGCCATGAATGCACATGCTGACAAAAACATGCTTGCGTCCAGACCTCCAACAGCAATGTACTATCATCATTTTACTACATGACATCGTCATCATCAACACACATTTAAAACTATAGATTTTTAACATAAAATGTCCCAAGGCACTGAGCCACATAATCGAATATATGGGCTAATGATCTGAAAGTTTGGGCTCTGGGTTATTTTTAAGCCGTACCTAAGGGAAAAAGAGAGGTAGAGTGCGAGGAGGTATAAGGAAGGTTTCTAGAGCTTCCAGTTTAAGCAACCAAAGGTTCAGCTAAACATCCAGAGATTAAAATCAGAATTTTCACAAGGCTAGAATTAGTGGATTCAGCTTTTGAAACAAATTATCACCTTACTTCTGTCTCTCACTCTTTCACATTGATAAAGTAACCCTCTGTGTATGCTCTTCTTAACGTAACGACCAGTTCAGAAAACATTTATGCCCAGAGAACTGAGATGCAAGACTCTGATTAAAAAGGCTCTTGATTCACAATGCATTTATTTTAATGTCACAATGCATGCACACAGACACATTGACTTTGTAAACACACTAAACCAATCTGAGATACCAAAATATAAAATTACATAAATTTGGAGATCAAGGAATCTGGGAAATGGTTATTCCTCACGAAGGTTAGAATTTGAATATTTATAGCATTTGCATTTTTGTACTGCTGATTGTTGAGCTGTGGCCCATAAAGTTTCTTTTCCGAAAGAGAACTGGATGGTTGCTTGAAACGAAAACGGAATTAAGGGATCAGGAGAGTAGGAAGAGTAGAATTGGGTTACATAGCTCACAAGAAGAAAAATGAATGTAGATATTAAGGACCAAACAGGCTATTTATATTTCTTAACAGTCCATAATTCTACATAAACCTTTAGTTTGAACCAAATCTTTGATATGTGGGAAAACTGAAACAAGAGTGTACATAAGAAAATATAATAATCTAGCAAACAGAGACCTGAAAATCATTGGAAACCTGGAGGTCAGAGGCATAGAGATATACAGCACGGAAACAGACCCTTTGATGCAACTTGTCTATGCCGACCAGATATCCTAAATTAAACTAGTCCCATTTGCCAGCATTTGGCCCATATCCCTCTAACCTCTTCCTATTCATATACCCATCCAAATGCCTTTTAAATGCTGTAATTGTACCAGCCTCCACCACTACCTTTGGCATCTCATTCCATACATTCACCACCCTCTACATGAAGAAGGTGCCCCTTAGGTCCCTATAAATCTTTCCCCTCTCACCTTAAACTGTTTAAGAAATTATGTTCTGCTATGAACAGTGAAGTTTAACTGTTCTACCCCTTGCTCTTCTGTCACTTAGCCAATTCTGGCTCTAATTGGCCAAAATTTCCTCTGCTATCAGTCTCTCATGTGGGACCTTATCAAAAGTTTTGCTGATGTCGAAGTCCAAAATTCAATCATGTTGGTCAGACATGACCTCTCCTTAACAAAATCATGCTATCTGTTCTTGATTAATCCCTGTCTCTCGAAATACAGATTAATTCTGGCTCTCAAAATTGCTTCAAATAGCTTCCCCACCACTGAGGTTAGATTGACTGCTAGCCTGTAGTTATCTGGTTTATCCCTTGCTCCCTTCTTGAATAAAGGCACCACATTGGCTGTCCTCCAGTCCTCTGGTATCTTTCCAGTGACCCGACAGGGATTGAAATACATTGCTCACACTTCTGCTATTTACTCCCTTGCCTCAATCAACAGCCTAGGATAGAGTTGATCTGGCACTGGATATTTATTTACTTTAAGACTGGCAGACCACTCAGAATCTTCTCTCTGTCTATGTTAATTTTTTAAAAATTTGATCATAGTCCTTCTCCCTGATAGCTAAAGCCGCAGATGAACACTGACCCAAAGTATTCATTTAGAATTCTACCTACCTCCTCCAGCTCTGCACACAAATTACTGCTGTGGTCCTTAACGGGTCCTAATCTTTCCCTAGTTATCCTGAAAGTACGTGTGAAATAACTTAGGACTTTTCTTTATTATATCTGCCATTATTTCTTCTTAGCCCTCTTTCTTCTCTCCTAATTTTGTTTTTAAGTTTCCCCTTGCAGTAGTCTCAGGTAGTAACTACACCAGGTTGCAACATCATTTTTTGATGCAAATGGTGCAACTCCTGGTGTGCACTCCTGCCATTTCGTTGAATTAGGGTTGTTCCCTAGCTTGGTGGCAATGATTGAGTGGTAGAGTGCTAGGTCATGAGGTTGCTGATTGTAATGAATACCAATATGCTGTTACCGATAGCTCATGGGAACTTATGATTCCCAGTCTTGTATTGTTCAATTTGTTTGAAATCTATCCTATTTAACATGGGTTGGCCTTGTTCCCTGAAGTGTCGGAGGAGGAGGGATGACCTTATAGAGATTTATAAAATCATGAGAGACATGGATTGGGGAATAGTCATGGTCTTTTCCCAGATTAGGCGAGTCCAAAACTAGAGGATGTAGGTTTAAGGTGAGAAGGGGAAAATTTTCACATAGAGGGTGGTGTAATGTATGCAATAAGCTGTGGTGGAGGCTGGTTCAATTACAACATTTACAAGGCATCTCAATAGGTACGTGAATACGAAGGGTTTAGAAGGACATGGGCCATACGCTGGCAAATGGGACTAGATTAATTTAGGATATCAGCTCAGCGGGGGCAAGTTGGACCAAAGATTCTGTTTACATGCTGTACATCTCTATGACTCCATGATTAGTGTCATGAAAATGAGAAAAATTTAGGAACAGAACAACAAGCAACTGAATTGACAAGAGATTTCTTGGAAGATTTAATATGCCGGTAATATGTGTTCCATAACCCTCAACCTTTTGTTGAAAAGCTGATTTAAAGTTTAGTGACACTGTAGCATTAATGTTAAAACAATCTTACTAGACTGGAATTTCAAAAATGCCTTTGAAAAGAAGAATCAAACATTGAAATAGGAGCTTAAGGCAGTTTCAGGATATGGCAATAAACTAGACAAAGAAGAACATAAAGAAAAATTTCACATGCAATCAGTTTTTTTTGGGTGGCAGGGTAAAAATGAAGATAAAATTATGAAAACATTTGATACTCTGCTTTAAGTAACAACTAACTCATTTACATTTATCAAGGGCAAATTCTGCTGGTTCTCAATGTCTGTGCACAGAAATCAAGTTTGGCTTGAGAATTTAATGTATTGGATAACTACAACATTTTCAATTAGCAAATACTGGACCAAATTCGAGTCCTTTCTTGCGCAGGTTCAGCTGAACAGTGAAAGCAGCAGCTTCAGTTGGCTGAGGCTCAGAACAGGAAAAATAGCCATGTTTCCTGCTCTTGATCACCATTCAGTAGCTTCTATGGGAACTAAGTGAGTTTAACACTGGGTTTGGCTGTGGTGCCCACTTGCATTGAATCACTCAGTTGAATAAAACATCAATTTGTCCTCTTCCATGTACTTGGTACCTGGCAAGAGACTTTTATTTGTTAAACAGCATTTAAAACTCTGTTTATTCAAGCAGTTAGAAACTGAGCCCAATGCAAACCTACAGCACTGATATGCTACCATTTTATTGCATATTAGGCGTGTCCTCAGATAAAGCCAGCTGTGGGAAGATCCATGTTAGTATAAATTTAGATGCATCACAGGCAATTCTGTTTGCCACTACAAAACGCTTCAGCACAGTGTTCTGATTTCTGCAAGTGTGATGATTGTTATTCTGCAATCATTTTTCAGACAAGGGTTACTGCTTGCTCTTTCTAACTCTATTCATTTTGCACTTGCAAATAAGCAAGGTTATCAGTCTACGTTTGAAACCTCCACAGATATAGTTTCATGGAGAGAAAGGCAATAGTGCATCAAAAGTCATGAGCTATAAATTATGAAAGCTTCTGAAATATGATTGTAGCCATCAGAATAACCAAGTTTGCCTTTCAATTCAAAGTGCAACATGAAGCTTTGAAATTTTACTTGATTATTTAACATTTCTTCATGCTTACGCTAACACAATATTTTAAGTGGTAATACAAATTATAACACCAAAAACAAAAGTAATCCTCATGACAAGCTTAAAAAATGGAATGCTTGCATAAGAATTAGGATGAGTTTTTATAATGTAAGAAAGCTAAAAACTAAGATTTTAATAATTTGCATTTCTGCTTTTCTTACCTCCAACAATACTACAACATAATTAATATCTCCTCATAGTAAAGAAAATGTTATTACTTATAATCCAAAATTTTTGATATTGTAAAGTATTTAAACTAGGCACTTGACCATCCAAAATTCAAAGTGATACATATGTCCTGTGATTTCCCACCTACAAGTTAATTATTTTCCTGTATTCTTATCAATTACAGATGAATTTAAATGTAACCACTCCAATTATAATGAACACTTCAAAAATCAAACATAAATAACATTGAAATTTCGAATCTGGTTTCAACGGAACACAGTTAAAAGAGTCTGAAAATTTGTGGCTATGATCATTCCCAAAAAATCCCAAAAACTAGCTGTCCAGCATTAAAAAAAAGCAAACAAATGGTAGAACATTGCATCATGAACACAAAGAAAAAAAGAAATCCATGGAACTGCCCAGAGTCAGCTTCAATCAAAACTTCTCAAATGCATTTAATATTTAGGCACAAGATCAGCCCCAGTCGAAACACTCTAAAGTCTCCACCAATGTTCAGGCTACCCTTTAACAGTCTGATTCTGAAAAACCACAAATGTAGCCTTGGTAACTGTCCAACAAGTGGTTCATACAAGTGATTCATATATCGGGGTCAAGTTGTACCACACTGCAGCTTGTCTACGACAATAATGTTAATTTGAAGTACACATTACAACTCTACAACAAGTGGAGAATTTCTTTCACTGAAGCTCTGAATAGTGCACCAGTCAATCATAATCAGTGACAAAATATACAACTACAATATTTGGCAACTTCCCTGAAATAGCACAAAATGAGTCAAATGAGTATGAGATATTATATTTACATATGCCTAGAGAATCATCTCAGGCAGAAAGGAAAAATCAAGGACAACATTTCACAGTGGTAAACAGAATGTATAATTCAACAAAGTATTTGTTACGCCAAATATTAAAAGTGCAAACTGATTCAAAACGGAACCACATTTCCAGTAGATTTCCAGCAGTCAAAAATTCACATACATGTTTTGATTTCAGGTTTCCTTTCACAGTAAAACTCCAGAAACAAGACATTTTCCACCGCCACCGTACATCACACTTGCAGCTGTGATTTAGGATTGTTCTGTGAGGGCTTCCTGCAGCTACCTTATGATTATGTCATAAAACTGCACATAACTGACCAGAGAAAAATGTTTGGGTATGGTTACAACTGATAACATTACAACACTCCAGACTAGACTGTGCTATAGTCCGGAATGGCAGAGTTTTAAGAACAAAATGGACATGATCACAAAAGGATAAATTAATCCTTAGTTATTGTAATTATAAGATCAGAGCTGGTATGTCTATGATTACTACATATAACAGAATTTAGTATGAAGGTATAATAAATAATGTTACTTTGAAGTCTAAGCCTAAAGACAGTTCTTGACCTTGCCTTCTCCTCAACCGGTTTCTCACAAACCTAAAGTCAATGTAGAATCAAACCTCATGATGAAAGAAGGATCATAAAGCTATTTATAGCATACTGATGTGCCAGTAAACTATGCACTCAGGAAGAACTAATAATTAAATTTTCAAGCTTCTTATACTTTATGTTTAAAACTATTCAACACAAGCATTGAATCTAAAGATGATTCAATTTGAGGGTGAGGTACTTCAAAAGACAACAAACTGCAACTTTCACATCCATTGCCACCACCCTAGCCATCTCCCCACTCTGTAATAAGATGGTTTACGATTGGCAGTGCAAAAGCACCAATGGAAGGAGACACATCTGAAATTCATACTGTACTGGAAATTAAATGCTAAGTTTTTTATGTTGGAAACATTCTCTCTTTTTAAAAAGAGGTACTTGGGTACATATATGTGTAAATTATTGAAGGTTGCAGAACAGGTTCAGTGCTTTACAAAGTATATAGCATTCTGGGCTTTGTCAACAGGGACGTAAAGTGCAAGAACAAGAAGGTTACATCAAACCTACATGGGATACTGCATCGATCTCAACTAGGTTTTAGAAGTGAGTTCTGGGAACCACACTTGGCACAGTTTATAAGACGTTAAGAGAGGATGCTGGAAAAATTCATAAAAGTAAGTTCTTCATTCCTGGAACCAGGAGAATGGAGAAGTTGAGGCCATTCTCCTTGGAGAAAGGAAGGTTGATAGGAAATTTGATACAGGTATTCAAAGTCTTGGTCTCTGGGCAAAGCAGAGAGGAAAAACATCCCCATTTGTTGGATGATCAAAACCAAAGGGGACAAATTGAAGGCTATCGGTTAAAGAAGTAATATCAAAATAAAAAGATTTTTCAGGCAGTGAACAGTTAAGGTCTGGATTGCACCGCCTGAGCTTACAGTGGAGGCAAAGCTGGGTCCCCTCAAAAACGGAAATGAATTGGCTGAAAAAATAAACATTTGTAGGACTTCAAGAGAAAAAACAGGCTGAATTCCATCTCGGAGTGCCAGCACAGACAATAAGGCCACTTCCTGCTGTGCTGTAACCATTCTATGATTCTATGTTAATCTGATAACAGCACTGTATGGGACTACTTTTAAAAAAGCTGGCGAAATTTACATCTGTTCTGGCAATAATGGATAATACTGAATCTGCAGACCATTAACACACCATTAGATTTTCTTCTGCACAGTTAAGACAACTAGGTTGCTGATTGACTAGCATCTATTTTGCATGCCGAAAGAAAAAGATTTATATTCCAGAGCTTTCCAAATTGAAATGAAAAATAGAGTGTTGGAAATATACAGTCATCGACATCTACTCAGGAACTTACTACTAACTGTACAAGTCCTGTCCTTCTTCAGTACCATTGTCTTAAAGTTACTGTTTTACACAAATTTTCAATGATTCTCATACTCGATGGCCTTTCAGTCCATTTTGTTCATGCCAGTCAAAGATCTGTCTATACTAACCCCATTTTACAGTTTTTCACCCATAGTGACAACAACCTGTGGCTATCTAAATACTGTGTAAACCTAATTTAGATTGTATTCCGTTTTCCATATTTTTAATCTAGGGTTGACTTGGTGGCACAGTGGTTGGTGCCAGGGACCCAGCCTTGGTGATTGTCTGTGTGGGGTTTGCACATTCTCCCCATGGCTGCATGGGTTTCCGCCCAGTGCTCTGATTTCCTCCCACAGTCCAAAAGGTGTGTAGGTGGATTGGCCATTCTATAATGGTCCGTAGAGTCCAGGGATGTGGAGGCTGAATGGGCTGGGGATGGGGGAAGGGAGTGCTCTTCGGAGGGTCTGTACAAACTCGATGGGCTAAATGGTTTCTATGTAAGGATTCTACGATTACGAGAATTTCTTACCCAACCACCTTGTCAGATAGTGAGTTCCGGACTCAGTCTGCCCTCTGGGTGAAAACATTTCTCCAACTCTCCTCAACCTTCCAACTCTTACTTTATATCTATGATTAACCATCTACTAATAGAAAAGGTGTCTTCCTATCCACATTATCTATGCCCCTCATCACCTTGCACACTTTCGTCAAGATCCATCTCAACCTTCACTGTTACAGGGAAAAAAACGCCAGCCTTGTTAATACTTCACTGCCTTGATCTCTTTTTAATTCATTTGTGGGATGTGGATGTCACTGGCTGGCCAGCATGCATTACCCATTCAAAATGGTGATGAGCTGCCTCCTTGAGCCACACTTGCTGTGGATTGACCCACTATGTCATTAAGGAAGGAATGCCAAGATTTTGACTCAGTGACACTGAAGGAACTGTGACATATTTCCAAGTCAGGACGGTTAATGGCTTGAAGGGGTACTCGAAGGTGATGGTGTACCCAAGTATCTGCTGCCTTTGTCCTTTTAGATGGTCATGATCCTGGCTTGGAAGGATAGGTCTGAGGATCTTTGGTGAACTTCTGCAGTGCATCTGGTAGATAGAACATTGCTGCTCCTGAGTATTGGTGGTGGAAGGAGTGATTGTTTGGGGTCTGGTGCCAGTCAAGTGAGCTGCTTTGTGCTGGATGGTGCCAAGCTTCTTGTGTGTTGTAGGAGCCGCATCCATCCAAACAAATGACGAGTATTCAATCACACTCCTGTCTTGTGCCTTGCAGATGATGGACATACAAACCACTCTCCATATAAAAATGTTGCCTCTCATAGCCTTTTTACATCTTTCTCCTCTCAGCTTAGAAATATGTCCCCGAGTTTTGAAAAACCCTAGTTTTGCAGCAGAATATAGATAGATTGGAAAGTTGGGAAGAGAAATGGCAAATGGAGTTCAATCCAGGCAAATGCAAGGTGATGCATTTTGGAAGACCCAATTCAAAAGCGAAATATATGGTAAATGGAAAAGCCCTGGGAAAAACTGATGTACAGAGAGATCTGGGTGTTCAGGTCCATTGTACCCTGAAGGTGGCAATGCAGGTCAATAAGAGTGGTCAAGGCAGCATACGGCATACTTTCATTAATCAGACGGGTATTGACTACAAGATTTGGCAGGCCATGTTGCAGTTGGATAGGACTTTGGTTCGACCACATTTGGAATACTGTGTACAGTTCTGGTTGCCACATTACCAAAAGGATGTGAATGTTTTGGAGAGGGTTCAAAGGAGGTTCACCAGGATGTTGCCTGATATGGAGCGTGCTAGAAATGAAATGAGGTTGAGTAGATTAGGATTATTTACATTAGAAAGGCAGAGGTTGAGGGGGGACCTGAATGAGGTCCACAAAATCGTGAGAGGTAGAGACAGGGTGGATAGCAAGAAGCTTCTTCCCAGAGTTGGGGACTCAATTAGGGGTCACGATTTCAAGGTGAGAGGGGAAAAGTTTAAGGGAGATATGCGTGGAAAGTTCTTTACACAGAGGGTGGTGGGTGCCTGGAACATGTTGCCAGTAGAGATGGTAGAGACGGGCATGATAGCGTCATTTAAGATGTATCTAGATGAATGGGCAGGGAGCAGAGGGATACAGATCCTTGGAAAATAGGCGACAGGTTTAGATAGAGGATGTGGATCGGTGCAGGCTTGGAGGGCCGAAGGGCCTGTTCCTGTGCTGAAATTTTTTTTGTTCTTTGTTCTAACTCCACCTTAGGGAGATGACACTTGCCATTCACCTTATCTGTGCCACTCATCACTTTATAAACCTCTATAAGGTCACCCCTTACCCTTCTATGCCCCAATGAAAAAGTTTGCAGTCTTGCCAGTCTATTTTTTACATCTCAAACCCTCTATTCCCAGCAATAGTCTGGTAAATCTCTTCCGAATCTAGTTTAATAATATCCTTCCAATAACAGGGCAGCCAGAATTGCAGACAGTGCTGATTGCCTTCTTAACCACCCAGTCTACCTGTGAGGCAAATTTCAAAGATTTATGCACCTGAACCTCAAGGTCTGTCTGTTCTACAACACTACTAAGGATCTTACCATGAATTGTGTAAATCCTGTCCTTCTTTGGTACCATTGCCAGAATGATGTCAAGGCCCATAAACATTGCAGTATCTTGTGTTGACAACCACTTCTTGATAGCACATGGAGTAACTCGAATTGGTTGAAGACCGGTATCTGTAATGCTGGGGTCCACTGGAGGAGGCCAAAATGGATCATCCATTCGGCACTTCTGGCTGATGATTACGGCGAATGCTTCAGCCTTATCTTTTGGACTGATGTGCTGGGCTCTTCCATCATTGAGGATGGGAATATTTGTGGAGCCTTCTCTTCCAGTGGAGTTGTTTAATCGTTAACTATCATTCACAACTGAATATGGCAAGACTGTAGAGCTAGATCTGATCCATTCGTTTTGGGATCACTTAGCTCTGTTTATCACTTGCTGCTTATGCTGTTTGGTGTGCAAGTAGTCCTGTTTGATAGCTTCACCAGGTTGACACCTTATATTACTAGTAGGTGCTTTTTATTTATTTTCAGCTTTTTCAATTTTTAAATTTATTTAAAAATGTAAAATGCTACATATCATACACCTTTTTATTTATAATAATTTATATATGTGTGTGTTTTCCTCTTAGTGGATTCACTGTTTCTTCCGATTTTTACCTTTTTGTGTTCCTGTTATTTATGCAATTGCAGCAGAATGGCAATGTAAATTACCAGAGCGATCTGCATTTACATGGGTACCTTACAGGCCTGTTTGCCAAGCATTTCACAGATTCAAATAAAATTTCACACCAATGACAACTTATTCACATGGCCATAGGGGTAGGATTCAACAGGATCTTAAATGAACATAGAACATAGAACAATACAGTGCAGAACAGGCCTTTCGGCCCTTGATGTTGCACCAATCTGTGAACTAATCTAAGCCCCTCCCCCTACACTGTCCCATCATCATCCATATGCTTATCCAAGGACTGTTTAAATGTCCCTAATGTGGCTGAGTTAACTACATTGGCAGGCAGGGTGTTCCACGCCCTTACCACTCCCTGAGTAAAGAACCTGCCTCTGAGACATCTATCTTAAATCTATCACCCCTCAATTGCGGCTATGCCCCCTTGTACATGCTGAAGTCATCATCCTCGGAAAAAGACTCTCACTGTCCACCCTATCTAATCATCTGATCATCTTGTATGTCTCTATTAAATCCCCTCTTAGCCTCCTTCTCTCCAATGAGAACAGACCCAAGTCCCTCAGCCTTTCTTCGTAGAGCCTGCGCTCCAGACCAGGCAACACCCTGGTAAATCTCCTCTGCACCTTTTCCAATGCTGACACATCCTTCCTGTAATGGGGTGACCAGAACTGCACGCAATATACACATATACATCCCTTGAGGAGTTCTGTTTAAATTGGAGGATTTCACTGACCTTTAATTAGGAGTGAGAATGATGGCAAAAATCAAAGAATTAGAGACTGAATGGATCCAAAATATCACCCTATTGGTTAAATGTTGGCCGATTCCTCCTCACAATCAGTTCCAGGTCAATGATTGCACTTGCAAGAAAAGGTACTGTCTGCATCCCTCAGGACATTCCTAGCTCCCCCACCAGTGAATAGCAATATGAATAAATGTTCAGTCATGCCAAAGGTTAATGTCTCTTCTGGAGATACAGGGAAGCTTTGAATTAAATTGTATGCTTAAGTTTACAAATGGGATGTGCATTCTCAAATCTCCGATTTAGATGTGAAAGTGCTATCTCTGAGACAAACAAAAGTCAGCATTAACTTGCAATCATTTGGAAAGTTGATCATAATCTTTCACAAAATTTCACACACCGATTTACTATACATTATACTAAATCTGACACTTTTTTAAAGCAAAATCAGCATTGTACTTGATACTAAATTCTTGGCTGTGAATGAAATAATATTTGATAAGCAGCGTCCCATTAATAAAACACAGCTGAAACCTAAGTACAAGAGTTGGTAATTAAATTGCCATTGCAATTCACATTTTCACTCAACTTTCACATGAATGAAAATAGTGTGAAGAAACTAATCTTTTCAGAGTTAGATTAAAAACTTCAACTCTCCTTCTGCAATGTAAAACATCTAAAAATGAGTGACTAAATGGTTATTTCTCTTCAGTGAGATGCTAAAAAATAACTTGCCATTTTAATTAGGCCCATTTTAAACAGTAGAATAGATGGAGAATATATTAAATGACATAATTATCACACGTATGAGGCAGTAATGAGGGGATATTGAAATAATATCCACTTTGTACTCATTATCTATTGAGTGCATATGAAGCACAAGAACTGAGTACTGTTGTGAAACCTAATCTGGGCAGTACAGTGGCTCAGTAGTTAGTTTTGCTGCCTCAGAACACCAGGAACCTGGGATCAATTCAACCACTGGGTGACAGCCTGGGAGGAGTTTGCACATTCTCCCTGGGTCTGTGTGGATTTTAGCTGGGTGATCCGGTTTTGTCTCAGTCCAAAGATGTGGAGGTTAGGTGGATTGGCAATGGTCTTGGGATGTGCAGGATAGGTGGGTTAGCCACAGTAAATAGGAGGTAAAGGGGATAGGATCACTGTATTCTTGATAGGCTGGATGGCCTCTTTCTGCACTGTAGAAATTCTGTTGTTCTATGATTTGATCTATACTTTATTCATATTGAAAGAATGAATTTGCTTTACTTTACCAAAATGAATATCATAGTAAACAAAAAATTACCCATCTCACATGGCACAGGATAAACAAGGAAGATGGGGAGCCCTGTTGATGCACAACAGTTTGTAGTATTCAGTATTGCATGATTTTGTTTCAAGCAGTTTTCCCATTTGATCAATAAAAACAAACTTCAACTCTCTGCTCAAACATATATTCTGGCAACAGAACTTTAAAACAACTTAACATAAACATGCTTGTGTCACCCACTTGAAACATTCCCAGGGCAATAGGGGCAACAGACCAGGAACCCTGGCTCAGCGTCTCTAATGCAACTGTGTGTGTACCTACACCAAATGGACTGCAGTAGTTCAAGAAGGCAGCTCATTACCAACGAGCATCACCAAGGATGGGAAATAAATGCTCAGCCAACCCATACCACTCATCCTGTGGCTGAAAGAAAATTTATTTTCCCTTTGCTTTGTTCTCTACCAATGATGGTATTTGTATCCTAATATGGAATTGTCATAGTTCAGTCAGCTCTCTATCTCATGCATTCCTCCATCGTTATTTACTTGAACTCATCGAGTCCTTTACTGCATTCTCTGATGAATGAATTCAACTGCAAAATCCTCTCTTCCGCACCCCCCTCCCAGTTCTATATTATATTCCAGCAAAAAAAGGACAAAAAGATCAAATGATAGCAGCTGTAATGTATGCTAAATCGTCAGAGAAACAAAACAAGAATGGATTTTCTATCACCATGCTTTTAATTCAATTTTTAGGAAACTAGTATACCCAAGACAGCTTTGATGTTTTACATTTCAGACTCTGTACAATTTCGTTTGATGATTAAAATAAATTTTAAAAATGGTGTCTGAGCCAAGGGCTGGAATATGTAAACTAGTTCAGCAGAATAAACGCCCAAAAAGTTAAACTTACCGCATCTGGTTTTTTTCAGACACTAGAGTCGTGCTTTATGGCCTCTAGCACCAGTTCTATTGGAGGTAGACAGCATTTAAATTTGGCTCTGTCACTGTATTATCATAATTGTAGCACAAACCCAAATGTTTAATGTGCTGCTGGTTGCAACTGGAGGTGGCAAGAACTGCATTGCTAGTAACATTTTGCCTTCTTAAGAGCTGATTGCATTTAAGGTAAACTGTACCAAATAATATTACACATTTTAAAAAACAGAAAATGGAACACCAGGTGTGAGGGCTGCAAAGAGAAAGGTGCCAGGAGATCCCCACAATCCACCCACAGAAAAGAAAGTGGGAGCAGTAGAACAGAGAGATTAATTCCTGACTCCCAGACCAGGGGACTTCACAGCAGTGCCACAAGAAACTGAACACTGTATTTGGGGGAGTGATGTCAGTTAATATATCTTCAAATAACGTTACATAAGCCAATAAATTCTCACGCTGGTCAACACACCATAGCCCCATCATTCATCCAGCAACATTCCTGAAATCTAGGACTCACACCTAACATCCCGATACTTCTTCACAGGCTGAGCAATGTGACCACCCTTATACCAGCCATTTATGTCTTCATTTAGTTATGGTTGCCACATAAATGAAGCATTGAACTATTACTACCATTCTACACTGGCCTTTGAAGGAGATGTATCTCAGCTTTGTCACTAAGAAAGTTGAAGACAGCAGCTTGTTTCCATTTTGTGCTCTTTCCCAACTCTCAGCTCACCCTCATCCCAAGATGTGGACTGTCCATGTATCCCAGAACAGAGAAGGATAATATTTGCCTGGAGCATCCTAAACAGGTCAGATATCTTGGTGACATTCACCAAAGATCATCTGAATGACGATCACTGGGTGGCATGCTGAATAGTTAGCAATGTCTTGGGAACTTTAAATAAAAAGAAAAAGGAGAATGTGCAGTTTTTTGAAATGATTTGGAACAGCTAAAAATTTGCAGGGTTATCTATAAAATAATATTTTTTAATATTCTTTGGGACGGAATGAAAAAGCAAAACAGAGAATTAAGACCAAATGGAGATTTAACAGAATTTTAAAAATTATCTAAGGAATTTTGTTCCGTGAATGAGGCCAGATCGTTTCCTTCACTTGAAGCTTCAGTAACAGGCGTATCAATGTGAGGTAGTTACTGAGCGCACAGGAAGCTGAAATGTCTTTTGATTTGCTGTCACTGAAAGGGCAAGGTTTCTCCCTGTGCTGTGAATGACCATGATTTTAGACATAGAACATAGAACAGTACAGCACAGAACAGGCCCTTCAGCCCACGATGTTGTGCCGACCATTGATCCTCATGTATGCACCCTCAAATTTCTGTGACCATATGCATGTCCAGCAGTCTCTTAAATGTCCCCAATGACCTTGCTTCCACGACTGCTGCTGGCAACGCATTCCATGCTCTCACAACTCTCTGTGCAAAGAACCTGCCTCTGACATCCCCTCTATATTTTCCTCCAACCAGCTTAAAACTATGACCCCTCGTGTTAGCCATTTCTGCCCTGGGAAATAGTCTCTGGCTATCAACTCTATCTATGCCTCTCATTATCTTGTATACCTCAATTAGGTCCCCTCTCCTCCTCCTTGTCTCCAATGAAAAGAGTCAGAGCTCAGTCAACCTCTCATCATAAGTTAAGCCCTCCAGTCCAGGCAGCATCCTGGTAAACCTCCTCTGAACCCTCTCCAAAGCATCCACATCTTTCCTATAATAGGGCGACCAGAACTGGACGCAGTATTCCAAGTGCAGTCTAACCAAAGTTATATAGAGCTGCAACAAGATCTCATGACTCTTAAACTCAATCCCCCTGTTAATGAAAGCCAAAACACCATATGCTTTCTTAACAACCCTGTCCACTTGGGTGGCCATTTTAAGGGATCTATGTATCTGCACACCAAGATCCCTCTGTTCCTCCACACTGCCAAGAATCCTATCCTTAATCCTGTACTCAGCTTTCAAATTCGACCTTCCAAAATGCATCACCTCGCATTTATCCAGGTTGAACTCCATCTGCCACCTCTCAGCCCATCTCTGCATCCTGTCAATGTCCCGCTGCAGCCTACAACAGCCCTCTATACTGTCAACGACACCTCCGACCTTCGTGTCGTCTGCAAACTTGCTGACCCATCCTTCAATCCCCTCATCCAAGTCATTAATAAAAATTACAAACAGTAGAGGCCCAAGGACAGAGCCCTGTGGAACACCACTCACCACTGACTTCCAGGCAGAATATTTTCCTCCTACTACCACTCGCTGTCTTCTGTTGGCCAGCCAATTCTGTATCCAGACAGCCAAGTTCCCCTGTATCCCATTCCTCTGGACCTTCTGAATGAGCCTACCATGGGGAACTTTATCAAATGCCTTGCTTAAGTCCATTTACACCACATCCACAGCTCGACCCTCATCAACTTTTCTAGTCACATCCTCAAAGAACTCGATAAGGTTTGTGAGGCATGACCTACCCCTCACAAAGCCGTGTTGACTGCATTTAATCAAGCCATGCTCTTCCAGATGGTCATAAATCCTATCCCTCAGAATCCTTTCTAACACCTTGCAGACGACAGACGTGAGACTTACTGGTCTGTAATTGCCCGGGATTTCCCTATTTCCTTTCTTGAAGAGAGGAATTACATTTGCCTCTCTCCAGTCCTCAGGTACGACTCCAGTAGAGAGCGAGGATGCAAAGATCTTCGCAAGTGGCAAAGCAATTGCATTTCTCGTTTCCCAAAGCAGCCGAGGACAAATCTGGTCCGGGCCTGGCGACTTGTCAATCTTAATGTTTGACAAGATTTTCAGCACATCAGCTTCCTCTATCTCTATCTATTCCAGCATGCACACCTGCTCTTCAAAGGTTTCATTCACTATAAAGTTCGTTTCTTTCGTAAAGGCAGAAGCAAAAAACTCATTTAGGGCTTCCCCTACCTCCTCAGACTCCACACACAAGTTCCCTATGCTATCCCTGATCGGCCCTACTCTTTCTTTGATCATTCTCTTATTTCTCACGTAAGTGTAAAATGCCTTTGTGTTCTCCCTCATCCGTTCTGCCAAGCCTTTCTCGTGCGCCCTCCTGGTTCTCCTCAGACCATTTTTGAGCTCCTTCCTCGCCTGCCTGTAATCCTCTAGAGCTGAGCTTGACCCTAGCTTCCTCCAGCTTATGTAAGCTACCTTCTTCCTTTTGACGAGAAGCTCCACCGCTCTCGTCATCCAAGGTTCCTTTATCTCACCCCTTCTTGCCTGTCTCAGAGGGACATATTTATTCATCACTCGCAACAACTGTTCCTTAAACAGTCTCCACATGTCTATAGTGCCTTTACCATGGAACAATTGCTCCCAATTGCTCTTTAGAAGTAATCATTAATATATTAGTGTAGTAAGCCAGCAAGCACTACATACTCTGTGCTCTTCGCTGTGAAGTAAGAGGATATTTAGTTGTGAGTCTTGTCTAGCTTCTCTGAAAATCTTCTCTAAACTTCCTACTTCCCCACTTTCATCCACATTTCAGAGGAAAATATCTGACAAAATTGTCCCCTTGCAATTGTTTGATCAGTGGCCTAAAAAAAAACTCAGATTCATACAGCATGGAAACAGACCCTTTGGCCCAACTCATCCATGATGACCCATGCTACACTCAACTAGCCCCATGTTGTGAAGTTTGCATCATATTTGTAGATTGGAAGGCAGGATGTTAGGATTTGATGTTTGTAAAATGATAGGGAGGAAAACAGTGCGAGGTTCTTTTAAAAGATGACGTTTTTTGTATGGTTGGAGATTAGAAAAGAGAGCTCCTGAAATTGAAACACTGTATCAAAAGGCTATGAGGTTAACAACTCTGGCAGTGGTTTGTTTTATTGTTAAGGCAGGGATTTTGAAAAATCAGCCAATTAATTTAAACCAGGCACTTACAAAATAAAAGCCAGTTAAATTTAAATCTTTATTTTTAGAGATTAAAGATTTTTTTTCTGAAGAGGCGTCTAGGCCCGAAACATCAGCCTTACTGCTCCTCTGATGCTGCTTGGCCTGCTGTGTTCATCCAGCTCTACACCTTGTTATCTTAAATTTAAATCTAATAGTTTTGACAACCTAGGACCAAACTGTATTGCAAGAAATTAATAGGTCATCAAGGGTATAAAAGAAGAGGACATTTGAGAATCGGTGCAAGAGCAACTGCCATTTGCACTCACAGTAGCACTCTGAGCTAAAATTCCTAACACAAGAATTCAATGGAGAAAAGTGTTCTTGACTGAAGATCAGCAGAAAAGGCACAAACATTCCAAAGGACGTATCCAGGCTGTAATTTTGAGAGATTAAATTTTAGTTTATTTTATTAGCTTGATTTATATAAGTGGGAATTATATTAATTGGAACAGCATTCTATTAGAATTTTGTTTTATTCAGGACTAGTTAGTAGTTAAGGGGGGGAATTGTTCAGTTTGTTAGTAGCTCAGTTAATTTGTTCACTGTTAGCATTAGATAAATGAATTGTTACTTGTTGATTATAGAAGGAGTGAAAGGATTTCATTTTATTTAACCTCCCTTTTACAACAGATTGGGGGTGAGAGGCAGGCACTTGTCATGCTTCCTTTAACAGATTATGAGGCAAGGCTAGCCTCAGTGGGTCTTTCAGTTTTAGTTATCAGAGCAGGTGTCAACCTCCACTTCATAACACCCCATTTGCCTGCATTTGGCCCACACCCAGTTAAACATTTCTTATCCAAGTACCCATTCAAATGTTTTTTAGGTGTTGTATTTGTACTTGTCTCTGAAAGCTCAATCCATACTTGCACCACCCTCTGTGTGAAAAAGTGGCTCCTCAGGACCCTTAGAAATATTTTCCCTCTCACCTTAAACCTATGTCCTCTGGTTTTTGACTCCCCCACCCTAGGGAAAAGACCTTGACTATTCATCTTATCTATGCCCCTCATGATTTTATAAACGTCTATAAGGTCATCCCACAACATCCTACACTTCAGGGAAAAAGCTCCCAGCCTTCTCAGCTCTCCTTATAACTCAAACCTTTTAGTGTCAGTAATACTAATAAACCTTTTTTGCACTCTTTCCAATTTAATAACATCCTTCGTAGAGCACAGCAACCAGAATTGGAAACAGTACGCCACACGTAGGCAAACATGCCAAATGCCTTCTTCTCGACCCTGTCTACCTGTGATGCCATTTCCAATGAACTAACAACCTGCACCCCTAGATCTCTCCGTTTGACAACAACATCCCAGGGCCCCGCCGTTACCTATGCTATCTATGCCCTGGTTTATCCCACTATGCATTTAATAACTTAAACTCTATCTGCCACTCCTCAGCCCACTGGTCCAGTTGATCATGTGTACCCAGCACTGATCCTCGCAGCATACCACTGGCCACAGGCCTACAATCTGAACAACAACCCTCTTATATAAGAAGGGATTTCATGTCTTCTTTTCAGAAAAGTATATATAAAGGCAAACTGATAAAGAGCAGTTCATTTACTTAAAAAAAGGTTTTCCCTCCTCCTTTGCCACCCATTGCCTTCCCAGTAATGAACAAACAACTTGTGAGCTTAGCAAGGCAATAAAAACAAAGCACATTCCAAACACTGTTAGAAAGTTGCTTAGACTTTTGTTTTAAGTTGCTTTAAACCAGCCCAGCTCATCCCCTCCCTCCACTGCATCCCAAAACCAGCCCAGCCTGTCTCCGCCTCCCTAACCTGTTCTTCCTCTCACCCATCCCTTCCTCCCACCTCAAGCTGCACCTCCATTTCCTACCTACTACCTCATCCCGCCTCCTTGACCTGTCCATCTTCCCCGGACTGACCTATCCCCTCCCTACCTCCCCACCTATACTCTCCTCTCCACCTATCTTCTTTTCTCTCCATCTTCGGTCTGCCTCCCCTTCTCTCCCTATTTATTTCAGAACCCTCTCCCCAACCGCCCCCCTCTGATGAAGGGTCTAGGCCCGAAACGTCAGCTCTTGTGCTCCTGAGATGCTGCTTGGCCTGCTGTGTTCATCCAGCTCCACACTTTGTTATCTTGGATTCTCCAGCATCTGCAGTTCCCATTATCACTTAGACCTTATCTATCAGGCATGGGAGTGAGCAAGAATAATTTGAAAACTCAGCAAGAGACAAACTTAAGGGAGAACAAGAGAGAGAAAGATTTAAAAGAAAAGCACAGATTGACAAAGAGGCTTTCGACAGACAATGGCAGTTGAAGGGAAATTTCATGTTCCATTGCTCACATTCTAGAAGAAAGATACTGCTCAAGGTTATTAAGACATCCCAGTGATGTTAGTTAGTGCAGTTTATACCTAATTTGGTATTAATTCAAAGCAAGTTCTACAGATTAAGGAAGATGAATTTCATCATAATAGCTATTTTATATGCTTCACCTATCACATGGAGCAAAACAGTCTGCAATCTTGCTGTTGTATTCTGTCCTAAAATGAGTTTCCAATATTTTCCCCACACCATCACCACAACTGCCTCATCCTAATGTTGCTCAGCTACATCGTTCTTCCCTTTCATCCGAAGCGCTCATTCATCCTTCGTTACAATTCCAACTGTAACAATTCCAATATTTTCTTACATGATATTCAATTTTCCACTTTCCAAAACTTAAACTCAATTGTATCCTAGCTCAAATCAAATGTTGTTCAACCATTATCCCTGTTCCTATTGTCATGTTATTTAAGTGGGAACCAATTTAAAAATGTTATCCCAATTTTCAATTTGCACCACTATCCCTTCTCTCAACAATCTCTGTAACTTCCTTTAACTCTACAACTCAGATATCACTCTACTCCTCCATTACTGGCCTCTTAGAATGCTCCTATTTGAACCCGCTCCATTATTGGTGGCTGTGTCTTCAGTATTCCCAACCTCAAACCTGCAAATATCCCCCCATTTAAAAAGAGAGGTGAAGATGTTTGAGACACAGCTCAAAACCCACCTCCTTGACTAAATTTTTGGTCGCATTTTTTTAATTTCTTATGTGGCTCAACATCACATTTAGTTCAGGCACGTACCAGCAAAGCACCGTAGGATGTTTGATTTACATAAACGCACTATGAAAATGAGAGTTGTTGCTGGGGACGCCCTTGTTCAGCAGATTTTACTGACTGATTTACAAATACTAAATCTGAATGTAATATTGATGCCTTTAGAAAAGATAAAGAGATATGGATATGAAGCATTAATGAGTATGGTTTCTCTCTGCATGGATGCTGCAGTAACTGAATTTTCAGAATTTTCTATTATCTATAATATAAATGTTGATGCCGTGGAGATCAAATCAGAATGGACTGAAAATGAGCAATTAGCCATGTTGGACATTAAAAAGTTCTAAGAATTTTACAGAAATGTTTTCAACTGTTTTTACAGTGATGATTATACCATTTGCCTTGCCTGCAGTGATATTGGGATTGTGCTTATATAGTGAGAGAGCTTTATGAATGGAGAGCACAAACATTGAAAGATAGCAATTTGTTTTTGGTTTAGAAGAATCAAGAATTGATTCTTTTTTGCTTAGGAAAGCCCATAAATTGGAAAGTTTTTGGCTTCAGTTCATAGAATTGTCTGGATTCAGATGCAAGACCAGTTTCTTCTTACGAAATGAGTTTATCGGAACAATTAGCAAATAGGTTAACTCAGTGAAGGGTGTTAGTTGGAAAACTGCAGACCCAAAATCTTTGGTTAGAACCCTGATGGGATTTATTCGATGCTTAGAAGTTTTAACAACCTTTAACAGTGAACAATTAAAGAATGGCCTATCGAATCCTTAATTGAGGGATTTGGAAGATACAGTTTGGTCAAAACTATGGATAAGATTGAAAAGGGAATTCTATCTAGTATTTGAGCTCTGTAAAGTGCTAGTGCTTCTGCCAAATGTTTTGAAATCTTTTAAATTGTGCTGTATGTAAAAAGCCTGGCTTACTTTGTCTTCAATGATTTTGTGTATTAAACTTCTGTTCTACTGTTAAAACCAAATCGGCAGCACTGCTTGCTTATGTTTCAATGGAAGACCACCATGTTAAATAAAATTTAACAAAACTCATTATATAATCTATCAAGTCAGATTTCAGTCTGGAATCTGTCCAGCTGGGAGCACAATATGATTGGTACATTTATCATTAGTTCAACCTTCTACCACCACTTGACCTTGTCAAGTCTGTGATGTCATAAGTACAAATACGCTGGACATTTTGCACTTTTCTTGAAGATTAGTAGATCTTTTGCTTAAGGATGTTAACCTGGTGCTGATTTGTGAATCATTTTTCTGCTGGACGACCTTATCTCCCTCTAGTATTCTTCGCAGAGGACAGTTTCTTTTTGCTGGCCCATTACCTTATCTGGAGGGCTCTTAAATCTCCTAAATTTCCTTTGCAGAGGAACTCTTCTCTGCTAACTCAGGTAGTTCTCCTCGTACACCATCTAAGAGACCTTAAATCCTGAAAATGTCCATTTTGGAAAGCAGCTGCTTTGTTATATCAAATATTTCGTCCCTTGAAGTATCCTGGATTTCTGGACCAAGGATATCTTTCTAAATGGAAGAGATGGTCATTTCTCAGTATCCTGAATGCAGAGGGTAATAACTTCTTGTCAACAGTGATCTGAACATGTGGACATTGATTTCGCTTCCTGGAGTCAAAAACAGCTCATCCCACTCAATTTGTCGATCAGGCTAGACATCTTCAGATACCTCTGTTGTTGCTTGATTGGTGAATTTGACTTTTATCATTAGTGGTGTTATTGGAAAATTATGGCTGCTTTGGCATTAAATTTACCATGAGCATTGATAAATATTTTGCATCCATTTGTTCAGACTACTCACCTGTCTAAACATGTTACAAAAAATCCAAAATAATGTTGTTACTGTTTCTTCATGTTTAGTAATTAACAAACTCTCTCTGGCAATTCAAGGGAACCTAGTTAAATCCATTCCTTTTAAAGCACAAGTTCATTTGCTTTTGGGAAAAAAACTATCCCCATGGGAATGGATTTCTGTTGAATTAACCTTATTGTTACCAGTAATGTTTGGGAGTGGTGGGAAGTGGTGAATAACTGAGAGGAGCCACTTAATCCTTCCTCACCCAAAAGCTTATCTATTTGGGATAATTTACTAGAACCAAAATAAACTGGAGAATCTCTTCCATGGACTGCTCATAACATGATGTATACAGTAATGACTGTGAAGGAGTGCACCCAATCTGATATCACACAGAATCTTCGAGTGCAGACAGTATATTCCACACTAACCTTCACTGGGAATAGGTGTATTCTGTATAATTCCTGAGAATGTCTCAATTATACCAGACTTGAAACGTGAGTTGTACTTATTGCTGTCATGCAATAAACCAGCCTGTTGATGAAGACACATCCCTCTTCTATTAGAGATAGTAGGAACTACTGATGCTGGAGAATCTGTGATAACAAGGTGTAGAGCTGGATGAACACAGCAGGCCAAGCAGCATCAGAGGAGCAGGAAAGCTGGCGTTTCGGGGTCTGGACCCTTTTCAGAAAATCCCTCTTCTATTGTCTGCCATAGACCTATGTAAGTAAACCAATAGCAGAAAAGCCCTCAAGTCAGTACTGACAGAAGATTGGTAGTAGTGAACTACCTCAGACACTCCTAGTCATGTATCAAATGCCACACGGTAGTAGTATTTGAATTCCATGCGGAAATCCCTACCACAAGGAGACAATTTCAGTAGAACGTGGAGGATAGTTTTTCTTTTTGAAGAAGACAAATTTACCACTTCCAGAAGTCACAGCCAGTTAGTCAGTTAGTTGAAATGCTAGTACTGACAGAGGTTGCTACTGCTCTGACAGCAGCAACAGAACAATTTTGGCACTGAAAGGGCCAGAAAATAAATTTAGACTTGGGGAGACCTCAGAATTGACTTAAACTGGAAAAGAGCAAATTTGAATAAATCTACCAAAAAAAAAGAGTCCAGCAGAAGAAAAGTTAGGAGAAATTTAAAGATGTAAAAGGATCAATAATTAACTTTTAATTTTGGCTGGAGGATTTATAAAAGGTCATAGCCAGTGAATTTCATATAACTTATTGCACAAAAAAGCATCGTGACTTGGGCTATGAGGTGTGGGAGAGCTTCCATTTTGTATGGAAAGAAACAGAAAATATTTTTGTTGCAAAAGACAGGAAACCATGAAAAGGGTGAGAATCCATCATCTGGTCGTCAAAATGGCAGGGAAATCCTGAAAAAAGCAGGAAAACACTGGTAAAATGGTGGGAAACCTCAGTGAACAGTAGAGGTACAGCACTAATTAAAGGCTAAAATTTTGAAAGCTTGAAAAGTAGCAAATTGCACAGAAGAGCCAGTTATACAACTTGACGTTTTATTGAAGAATTATTGAAGAATTTAATATAATAGAGTTTAAAAGGCTGTCAAAAAAAATTTACTGTTAAGCAAATTCTACAGTAATGAATTTAAAACAACATTGAATATGTTGAATATGCAGAGTGCCAGCAATATTGAAACGTTACAGATTAAAAACATCCACATAGTATTAGAATTAATAAAGTCAAGCAAAAGGTCAAATTTGACTCTTAGAGACAGCCATTCAGATGTGAGTGAAGCAGAAACCCAGAAGCAACATTGATCAATACTAAGCAGGCGAGATCAATCTGATTACAGGAGATCAACACAACCCATTTTGTTCTTAATGTACGTTTTACACAGGGGGGTGGTAGATGCATGGAACTCGCTGTCGGAGGTTGTAGTGGAAGCAGTTACTATAGTAACTTTTAAAGGCATCTTGACGAATACATGAATAGGTTGGGAATAGAGGGATACGGTCCCCGGAAGGGTAGGGGGTTTTAGTTGTGATGGGCAGCCCATCGAGTCCACATTGATCCTCCAAAGAGCATCCCGTCCAGACACACTGCCCTACTCTATTCCTGTAACCCTGCATTGCCCATGGCTAATCCACCTAGCCAGCACATCCTTGGACGCTATGGGCAATTTAGCAATGACCAATCAACCTAACCTGCACATCTTTGGACTGTGGGATGAGACTGGAGCACCTGGAGGAAACCAAGCAGACACAGGGAGAATGTGCAAACTCCACACAGACAGTCACCCAGGGGTAGAATCAAATCCAGGTCCCTGATGCTGTGAGGCAGCAGTGCTAACCACTGAGCCACTGTGCCACCCTGCCACTCTAAAAAAGCAAGAAAACCTCAGAAACATGCAGTACCCAGCTGTTTAAAAACAAAGTGCTTTATCTGTAAAACAATAGGTCACTTCCAGAAGGTGTATTGAAGCAGTGCACAATGATAGAACAAATGTCAAAAAGCTACTCACGCAAGGACATGAAGTAGAACAGGCTAAAATAAAAGACAAGCCAAACCAGGATGAAATAAGTGACACAGAATGAGACTCTTGGCAAGAATATATGTAGATCAATGGACAACTCACTAACAGCCTGACACAGGGACAAACATCAATATGTTTTCAGTAAATGTGCTAATGATGAAGTTACAACAATGCAACTACCATTGCAACTACACCAAGAGGTATTGCACTTAAGATGCTATAAGCAATTCTGCAACATACAGTTTATCAGATCGTGAAGAACATGCAAATACTTCATAATGAAGAATTCTCACTCCCGAATATGAATGCACATTTTGACCTCGAACATCTTCAATCAGCAGGAGTTCAACTAGATATTGTCAAGAAAAACTAATCAAGGAATAGATGGTCATAGAACTGAAATCAATTTGATCTTTTGTTAAGTGACAACCACTTGCAGAGCTTATGAGACTCATGGTGGAACCCAAACAGAAGATTGGATTAATTGAGATTAGATGTATTGATATAAGAGAATTGTTTCAAACTGAAAAACACAATGGAAGCCTGTGACTATATAGGGCTGGTGGAATACCATCAACACTAAAGGTAGCTCAATGACTATTTGAAAAAGAGCCAACATTTGAGAGGAAATGGAAATGATGAACAAGCATAATGATTTACTGTGGTTGGGCACTGGAAATCAAGCCCCACTAGTCTTAGAGTCATGACAAATGTAAAGATGTAATGAACTATCACAAATTTCAAGATAATAAAATGTGAGGCTGGATGAACACAGCAGGCCCAGCAGCATCTCAGGAGCACAAAAGCTGACGTTTCAGGCCTAGACCCTTCATCAGAGAGGGGGATGGGGTGAGGGTTCTGGAATAAATAGGGAGAGAGGGGGAGGCGGACCGAAGATGGAGAGAAAAGAAGATAGGTGGAGAGAGTATAGGTGGGGAGGTAGGGAGGGGACAGGTCAGTCCAGGGAAGACGGACAGGTCAAGGAGGTGGGATGAGGTTAGTAGGTAGGAGATGGAGGTGCGGCTTGGGGTGGGAGGAAGGGATGGGTGAGAGGAAGAACAGGTTAGGGAGGCAGAGACAGGTTGGACTGGTTTTGGGATACAGTGGGTGGAGGTGAAGAGCTGGGCTGGTTGTGTGATGCAGTAGGGGGAGGGGACGAACTGGGCTGGTTTTGGGATGTGGTGGTGGAAGGGGAGATTTTGAAGCTGGTGAAGTCCACAATGATACCATTGGGCTGCAGGGTTCCCAAGTGGAATATGAGTTGCTGTTCCTGCAACCTTCGGGTGGCATCATTGTGGCACTGCAGGAGGCCCATGATGGACATGTCGTCTAAAGAATGGGAGGGGAGTGGAAATGGTCTCCATCTCAGGCAACCAGCTTGTAATCAATCTCCATCTCAGGCAACCAGCTTGTAACACCTACACAGGCCCCAAACCCCACTTCTTCCTCCGTTACATTGATGACTGTATCGGCGCTGCCTCTTGCTCCCCAGAGGAGCTTGAACAGTTCATCCACTTCACCAACACCTTCCACCCCAACCTTCAGTTCACCTGGGCCATCTCCAGCACATCCCTCACCTTCCTGGACCCCTCAGTCTCCATCTCAGGCAACCAGCTTGTAACAGATGTCCATTTCAAGGCCACCGATTCCCACAGCTACCTAGAATACACCTCCTCCCACCCACCCTCCTGCAAAAATTCCTTCCCCTATTCCCAATTCCTCCGCCTCCGCTGCATCTGCTCCCAAGATGAGGCATTCCACTCCCAAACATCCCAGATGTCCAAGTTCTTCAAGGACCGCAACTTTCCCCCACAGTGATCGAGAACGCCCTTGACCGCGTCTCCTGCATTTCCCGCAACACATCCCTCACACCCCACCCCCACCACAACCGCCCCAAGAGGATCCCCCTCGTTCTCACACACCACCCCACCAACCTCCGGATACAACGCATCATCCTCCGACACTTCCGCCATCTACAATCCGACCCCACCACCCAAAACATTTTTCCATCCCCACCCCTGTCTGCTTTCCGGAGAGACCACACTCTTCATGACTCCCTTGTTCGCTCCACACTGCCCTCCAACCCCACCACACCTGGCACCTTCCCCTGCAACCGCAGGAAATGCTACACTTGCCCCCACACCTCCTCCCCCACCCCTATCCCAGGCCCCAAGATGACTTTCCACATTAAGCAGAGGTTCACCTGCCAATGTGGTATACTGCATCCACTGTACCCGGTGTGGCTTCCTCTACATTGGGGAAACCAAGCGGAGACTTGGGGACTGCTTTGCAGAACACCTCCGCTCAGTTTGCAATAAACAACTGCACCTCCCAGTCGCAAACCATTTCCACTCCCCCTCCCATTCTTTAGATGACATGTCCATCATGGGCCTCCTGCAGTGCCACAATGATGCCACCCGAAGGTTGCAGGAACAGCAACTCATATTCCACTTGGGAACCCTGCAGCCCAATGGTATCAATGTGGACTTCACCAGCTTCAAAATCTCCCCTTCCACCACTGCATCCCAAAACCAGCCCAGTTCGTCCCCTCCCCCCACTGCACCACACAACCAGCCCAGCTCTTCCTCTCCACCCACTGTATCCCAAAACCAGTCCAACCTGTCACTGCTTCCCTAACCTGTTCTTCCTCTCACCTATCCCTTCCTCCCACCCCAAGCCGCACCTCCATCTCCTACCTATTAACCTCATCCCACCTCCTTGACCTGTCCGTCTTCCCTGGACTGACCTATCCCCTCCCTACCTCCCCACCTATATTCTCCTCTCCACCTATCTTCTTTTCTCTCCATCTTCGGTCCGCCTCCCCCTCTCTCCCTATTTATTCCTGAACCCTCACCCCATCCCCCTCTCTGATGAAGGGTCTAGGCCCGAAACGTCAGCTTTTGTGCTCCTGAGATGCTGCTGGGCCTGCTGTGTTCATCCAGCTTCACACTTTGTTACCTTGGATTCTCCAGCATCTGCAGTTCCCATTATCACTATCACAAATTTCAGTTTGACTAATTCACTGGTACCCATATTGAAAGCAAACCACACCAGATTTTCTTCAGTAACAATAAAAAACACTGCTTATTGCAACACAATTTTAAAAAGAATAGTAAGAGATTTCTAATTTATGCAATATAAACATTACCCCCTTTTAAAACATGCACGAAAGAAAGGGAAAAAAATAAATTGAGTCAAGCAGACGAAAATGTCAGAGGAACAGAGTGCTATATTACCAGACAAAAATCACAAAATTAAAATGGGCTTGTTTCAAAACCCGTTCCTTCGATGATACCTTGCCTGTGCAGTGAGGATCAGTCTTTAGTTCATAATTAGAGACATGTTGCTTCCAGCTGTCTCTAGGGTTTTGGATTATTTCTTTCATTAATTCCATAGGTATTTTTCCTGCTCTGTCAGCAGAAAATTGGACAGAACAACTTTACAGAAAAAGGGTAGAAAGGTCGGCCTGGACTAGTTGGGTTGAAGGATCTGTTTCCATGCTGTATGACTATGACTGATGCAGCTGGTTTCTTGATGTCTCCTTGCTTTTGTCTCTCACCCTCCCTCACACAGTCAGTGTTAAATTGCAACCTGGTCCACCAATAACTTATGCAATGCCAAGCTCATCTGAACCCACACAACTGGCACTCACTGAAAAGCCAAAATACCAACTCTAGGTAGAGGTGACCTGAACAAATCCAGGTGCCACTGGTTTTTCAGGACTCAATATCACCAGGAGAAACACTACTTAATATGCACCTGTTAGTTCACTTATTTTCCCAAAGTTGCAAACAAGTCCTTGTACTTTCTCTCCTTTTTGAAAAAGAGTCTATTTTTCTCTTTTATTTGCAGTATGGGCTGAAAAAGATTTGGTCACTTATAAAGAACTAATGAGTAAGATACCCAACGAGTTCATTCATGAATCTTTAACTGAAGTCATTCAGATTGCAACATGTAAATGAAACATGGAGACAGGCTTAAGACTGCTGTCAGATGCTGAGAACATGCAAGTTCAGGCGGAACATTTATCTATTTAAGGGCGGCACGGTGGCTCAGTGGTTAGCACTGCAGCCTCACAGCACCAGGGACCCAGGTTCAATTCCAGCCTCAGGCGACTGTCTGTGTGGAGTTTGCACATTCTCCCTGTGTCTGTGTGGGTTTCCTCCGGGTGCTCTGGTTTCTTCCCACAGTCCAAAGATGTGCAGGGTAGGTGGATTGGCCATGCTAAATTGCCCGTAGTGTTCAGGGGTGTGTGGGTTATGTGGGGGTGGGTCTGGATGGGATGCCACAAGGGGCGGTGCGGACCTGTTGGGCCGAACGGCCTGTTTCCACACTGTACAGAATCTAATCTAATCCATCCTCGCAGAAGTATCAGCAATGGAGATCATGCCACGCAGGACGCAATCCTTCAGAAGGACAACCATAAGAGTGAACTCGTTTCAGCAATGATACAATCATGAAAGGGAAATGAAAATATCCAACCTAATGAACAATTTGAAGTAAAGATTCTGTATACTTCAGCTACTTCAGCAGACTAAAAATCAAAATCTGCTCACCCTGACCAAAGATATGGTACACTATGGAAGGCACCTCTGAGACATGTCAACCAATGTCCACAAATTCAGGACACAATCACATAGAATTGGCATGGTCAAGAGACCCAGTATCCTATAAACACAGACAATAATTGTTTCAACAAAACCGAAAAATTCAAGAAACTTAAAGGTCCTCCAGATATGGTAATGGAGCAATTACCTGTTTCAACTGGAAAGTCTTCAATGGTGTAGAAATCTAAGAGACTCACAGTCCTCCAGTTTAAAAGGGATTTACTGACATCATACGATCAAGAACAGAATCAAAAAGTCAATAGTCTTCAACTCAGGCCTGCAATTCAGCAGTAATCCAATGACAATTACATTCAAATGAATGTCAAATACCTGCCATTGACAGTTACCAAGTTCCTGCAAGTATTCAAGGGTTTCACTTCTGAGGAGCTGATTCACACCGCCCTATAAAAACAAAAGCTTCTGGTCCCTGGATCTTTGGAGACCAGATGTCCAAATGAAGATTAGCATTGCAAAACTCTGCTTGTCCTAATGCATGGACCTACACGGAACGGTGTTGGACAATTCAGCAGGAACCTCCACAAATGCCTCCAACTCTCAGCTAAAGTTAGAGACACAATCTTGCAGTATTTACCCACCCAAGGAATATTAGACAGATTAAACATGGTCTAACACCTAGGTAATTCCACAACAAACTCTGCACCCCATCACCTCTATCCCAACAGCCCCCCAAACAGCCAGACCACTCTCGATGCCCTATTTGGCTCATTAGACCCGACAAGAAATCCACAGTGGTGTTGAGTTGGAGAGTTTCAGAAAGCTGCAGCAATCCAACCATCGCTGTTGCTACTTTGAAGATCCCAGACCACCTTTAACCGAGGTCATTCAGATTGCAACACAGTGAGGTAAATGAAACATGAAAACAGGCTTAAGACTGCTGTCAGATGCTGAGAACTTGCAAGTTTGGGCAGAACATTTATCTATCCTCACAGAAGAGGACTGTAACCTGGGCTGGAAATTTTTACTTATTAGACAAACATTCAAATAATTGAAAAATGAACTCAAACTTCATGAAGCAAAGTTTAGTGGAAATTGCAATCCTCTTCATTTCACAACACTTTTAGAATACTGCATTCAATTCTCGTCAGCCTGCTATAAGGAGGATGTTGTCAGAAAAGATTTCAGGATCTTGCCTGGATTGTAGGGTTTGTGCTTTGGGGAGAGGGTGTTCTTCCGCTGGACCAAAGGTTGAGGGGTAACTATAAACATTTATAAAGATCATGACAGACATGGACAGGGTGAATTGTCAAGTTCTTTTACCTATATTAGGTTAGACGGCCTGGGTTTATGGTTAGCCGGGAATAATTCAGAAGGGATCTGAAGGGCAATGTTTTCATGCAGAGGATGGTACAGGTATGGAATGAGCTGCCAGAGGAAGTGGTGGAGATGATTACAATCACAATATTTAAAAGGTATCTGGATGGGCACATGAATAGGAAGGGTTTATAGAAATATGGGCCAAATGCTTGCCCATATTTCTAGGATAATATGGTCAGCATAGACAGAGAGTCAGTTTACATGCTGTATAACTCCAGGAGTCCACGGCTCCATAACACTGCAAAAAACTTGCAGAAGGGTAGGTATGATCAGACTGTATTTGTGAAAAACTACGAAATAATTGAGTAATCTCTCCTGTCCCACAGCTTTCAGAACTTTCTACTGCTTGCTTCAATACTTCTCAACAATAAAAAAGTTCTCTCCAAATGGATTTTCTAACTCTGCCCAACGAGCCTCCTTTGAAAATAGTTGAAAAAGTGACAAAACACTTGCTGAGACTCCAGAAGGAACTACTTTCAATCAACCCATCAATCACTTCTCATTTATGTGCTTTATGTCCAGTGCAAAACAAAAAAAACTTTGTTTTAAATGCTTTTGCCTTTTGACAAACTGCATTGCAGATCGGAGAGTTCCATGGAAGATTTTGCACATCAGTGCCACATTTAACAAGTTTTTTAACAGGATTAAAGGCCATCAACTAATCATCCTTCTCCACCACTGGCGGCAACCACAGAAACCAGTTCAAAACGTAAGTTAGCCAATATACAAAATTGGCGCAGTTGAGGTTGCAGTTCTCTTTCCAAATAAAATCTCCTCCCAAATCCTAAATGTCAGCAATTATTCCTACACTTGAAATAAATACATGCAAAATGTTACTAGGTCAAAGCTTTTTAAACAGCTCTGAAGACACCCATCTCTTTTGTTGCACAATCTCATTTTAGGGCTCAAAATGAATCGCACACAAAGGCACCACATTCCTGTGAAGAACACAAGCTGGCTTTCAATCTTTCTTTAAACTAAAACTTTAGAGACATTTTGAGCTAAAAGAGTTACAGTCGTATAAAAAGTGCACTAAACCTGCTGCTACCCAGGAGACACGGTCTAAGAACAAGATAAAACCAATAATGAGTGAATTCAATTCCAAGTTGCAACAAAACGAGGAACATGTGCAATTACACGTTTCCATATCTTAGGTTTACATTTAGATCACTTGAAAAATAAACAAAGTTTTAAAACCTGTAGGATAAGACTATTTGACAGCAAATAATCCAAAAACTCAAATGGATTTCAGACAAGAAGCAATAAATCATAAAAATAATTTTAAAATATTCATTTTTAACATCTTTGAAAGCCTTGCTGGGTAAAGCTGTATATTTTGTATCTGTAAAATGGAAAAAAAGGACTCTTAAAACTGAAAGGACTGTAAAGGAATTGCTATGCTCCAAAAACATGTTACTGCAACTCATTGTGTGTGGTGTTTATAAAGCTGCTTTGTTCCAGCAGTGGGAGACTATTCGAAGGTCAGTCACTCTCTCTCAGTAGTAAAAATAACTGCACTGAGCCAGTTTTTTTCCCCCACTAGTTGTTTTAAGCCATTTTCTTTGACCAGTGACTAAAAGCCTTTGTAGTAGGCATACAAATCATATTCTGCCTTCTGCAAAGAAATAAAAGGAAATTGGAGAAAAGAGACTGAAGAACAGGAAATCCAAGCAAACAGAAGGATCATCTTCAAGACCCAGTGGACTGGTGCTATTGAATAGCAGTACCCAATTAGTTTTCCTTAACTGATTAAAACCAGTGTTCCTTTGTTTATATCTGTCTGTATGTGTGTAACTCTTTGGGCATGGGGTTAGAGTTTCAACTAGTAAAGTTCAATGTTGATACTTCATAACTGTTTCTGTTTAGATTTTACTTATTTGTAATGAACAGTAATTCTTGTAATGTACAGGAGCCTGGTCAGGTTTTCTTTCTATTGGACTAGCTGCTGGAATCGGTTAATCATGGACTTTGCAAGCTTAGATTAGATCAATAACTATTGTGGTAACCCTAGGAGTAGTAGTGCTTGAGAATCAGTGAATTTTCCCAAGTGGGTCATGAAAGTTGTAAAAATGAAAGGTAATTTAAATAGTTATTTTGTCAGTCTGGAGACTACGGACAGAAAAACAGGCTTAAACACACACCCCCATTCCTCCATCCCCATTTTCATTTCCTACTAGAAGCCACCATGGAATTCTGCCAGTTTTATTCTATACTGCACATCCAATCTACAATACGCTGCATCATACCACTGAAATATTTACATATAAGAAACTTCAAAACTATCAATTTAGTTTTGAATGATTATACATTAATGCCTGTATGAAAAAGTCTTAAAAACTTGTATCGCAGTGTTGGCATTCCAATACAGTTCAAAACTAATTCATTCTAGTTGACACGCCAGTGCTGCAATCAGTTTCATGTGAAGCAAAAGTCCTACAAATGTCAAATCAAATTAAGAGGCTAATAATCAGTTCCAAAGCCATGCAGATTCCCACAAATGGCATATTTTATTTGGAAGATATTAAAATAATTAAAGTTGAGTAAAAGAAAAAATTGCTCACTGCAAAGATCAATTTCAACAAGACAAAGTGACAGACAGAAACTGGTTGAGCTGCAACTCAAGTAGCAGCATGCTCTCATGTCACTCAGATAGACAAGGAAGATCTGTAACAAATGTTCTCAAACGTCTTAGGTTGATAGACATATTTTCAAATGAATTAATAACCACAAATCCTTTAGTTCCCCCTTCTAAATTATAACATGACACAACAATCATAATATCTCAGCAAAATTATGCTTTGCAGTCCTTCGAGTTTGTAGTATGTAAACATATATAAAAGAAACTCCCTTCTTGAACCGGCTAAACTAACCTGGCCCAACCTTACTGACCTTGGTGCTTATCTACCCAGTGACCTACATGCTGCTCTCAACACCTCTTTGTATGCAACAACCCTCCACAATGCAACAGACAATCCACCTGCATAGTACACGGTCACTTCACTTCCGAGCCTACCTCCAGCCAACATTCATTTGCAAACTGACCCACTGTTTTGCTTACCTACTAGAAAGTGCAAAAAGAGAGAAGAACAGTGCTGGCAACACAGTGTGGAGCTGGAGGAACTCAGCAGGTCAGGCAACAATCAGAGGAGCAGGAAAGTTGATGTTTTGAATCAGGGCCCTTCTTCAATTGGCTGTTCTTCATTCTCTTTGACCTCTATCTCCACTTGCCATTTTTGTTCATAACTTAAGAAATGTTGATGTCGAGGGACTGAACATCCAGACCAAGAAGAGTTATGGATCTGTCATATGATGCTGTCATACGATGCTTACTTGCTTATCTTTTCTATTATTTTCTATTTTCATAAATGAATTCCCTCTCCCTCTCAAAGTAGTGCTGAGACATTTAGTTTTGACTTGAGCAGATAAATATTACTTTGTTTAAGCATTCCACTCAAATGGCAATGTATCATTACTACATTAAAGTGTCTTCAGTCATTCATAGAGGTCTTGTACCTACAATCGGGGATTTGGACGCAGGAACAGTACTGCTGCAGACAAACTGATATAGATTTCTTGGCAATAGTTTCATACAGTTAAACAGAAACTTTAGCTGGAGCATTTTTGAAAATGACATAAGATGAACTAATTGTCAAATTCCACAAACTGCTGGATGACAATGGCTGTATTTTTGAACCTTTTAAATGAATAGTATTTCCAGCTGCCCTTTTCTAAATTTAGCACTGTGTTCTGCCATGATTTTTAAACTGTTTCACTGTTCATTTATAATAATTGCTATACAACATGATCCTCCCTTTCTGGTGGTACAAATTAGACCTCCTGATGTCAACGACTGCAAGCACAATCCTGAACACGAAATAGGAAATCAGTAAATGACAGCTTGGCTGGGTTGTGGAGTAAGCTGAATCGGAACTACTCTATTAGAACTAGGAACGTAACACTAAGCACAGAGTCTATCTCCAGCAGGCTATGCAACATTTCTGCAAATACATTTTGCATTTTTGTTGAGTTAGTGTCAAATTAAGGGTTTCCAAATAGAGTATGGTAAGGAATATTACTTGGATTAAACAAATGGAATCATAGAACGGTAGAGCACAGAAGGAGGCCACTCAGCCGACTAAACTGCATGTCATCTTTATAATTGAAAATCAACAATTCATTGAATTGTTTTTAATAGACGGCTAGAAGGAACATGAATGGCTAAAGTGCCCTCAAACTAGAATGCTTTTCCAGCATGGAAAGTATCAGGAAGAATGATTCCTATTTGTTGTGGACTTAGATTTCGAGGCCAAGTCCACAAATGCAAATTTCCATAGTTCTGATTTACTAGTTTAAAGATTACCTCTATCCTCTATTTCAACTCTTTTAAACTGAAAGTAAAGCTCTCTCCACAGTATCCCATCAAACAATCTCTCAGGATAAGGACAACATGGGGTTAGAAACAGTCTAAAGCTTCCTCTACACTGTCTACATCAAATAATCCCAGGACAGAGGCAGTACGGAGTTCGGTACAAAATAAAGCTCCCTCAAATCTTTTAAACTGAAAGTAAAGTTCCTTCAACAGAGTTCCTATCAAACACTCCCCAGCACAAGGACAGCATGGGATTAGGTACAGAATAAAACACTTCCAACTCTTAAGCAGAAATTCAAATAGCCCCTGCTAGGGCACTGCAACAAAAATACAAATTAACCGTTTAACAGAGACTTAAATGACAAAACAAATCTTATAAGGAAACAGAAACTTACTAAATTAAAATAACATTTTCTGGGATGACGATGCACCCCTACCCCATCAGTCTCTAAAGGCTTCCTCTGTGCCAGTGAGCACCACATGCTGCTTTGGGGGCATCTAAGTGTAGACTTAACTGCAAAAGACAGCAGAGAGTCAGGAACAATAACCCCCTCCAGGGCCTGCTGCCTGGACCTGTTAATAGCCACATAATAGTCAGGCTCAGGAGCAGACCAATGAGAAGGCCATCTGACCTATCCACCTCTTTCCCATGGGATGCCAGTAAGTCAGGAATGTGGAACCGAAGTGCAACCAAAATTTAAGGGGCAGCCTCTTCAAAAAACTAAAAAAGCATTGCAAATGGAAACACTATGTAAATATGAAAGATAACAAAGTGTGGAGCTGGATGAACACAGCAGGCCAAGCAGCACCTCAGGAGCACAAAAGCTGATGTTTTGGGCCTAGACCCTTCATCAGAGAGGTCTGATGAAGGGTCTAGGCCCAAAATGTCAGCTTTTGTGCTCCTGAGATGCTGCTTGGCCTGCTGTGTTCATCCAGCTCCACACTTTGTTATCTTGGATTCTCCAGCATCTGCAGTTCCCATTATCACACGTAAATATGAAACACTGTTTTCTCTGAGCCATAAAAACTACACCTCGACCCAGTGAGCTTACTTAACTCATGATTGCAAAGGACTGCAATGTAGAGCTCTCTCCACCCCAGATCTCTGACAGAACAGGGACGGATACATTGCAGGGGACTCTCCAATATGAATATCCCCTGCTGGAGGGCAAAAATTACATCAAGGTATATCCGCATGGTATTTACAGGTGAGAAAGTGGAGAGTATGCAGGAGCAGCCTGTACAGGGAACACGTCGGTGCCACTCAAAAGGGCACGGGAAGGATTTCATTGCGATGGCTCAGATTATGAGGGCCCATTGCAGCAGGGCAATTGTTGCAATCCAGACAGACAGGGGTCAGTTTTATCCAGAAGTCTACTGGACACCTGACCCACCGTGATTTCATGTGAGGCATCAGGGCTGTAAACCTTGTCCATCAAGCTCTGGATAGCTTGGTCATGAACCAGATGTTGACTGACACCCTCTCGACCATATGTACCGGTGTTATCGAACCCGCTCATCCACCATCCAACAGATCCCCGACTCTGTCGGCCAGTGTGCCATGCAGAAACCACGTTGATGAGGAAACCTGCTCCACTGCAGCGACTTCCTTATGACGGCCGCCATACCATCACCCTCTCCCCTCCCTAATATAGTAGCTGCATTGTTCCCATTTAATGAAGAGAGTTATATAGGTCACCACCTTGGAACTGCTGCTATCCTACCTCTGCAAAGAATAGGCAGTTTTGCCATAACATTGTGGGCAAGTGGACACTGACACTGGCAACCCAGCACCATCTTTGTGGACAACTCAGCTGGATAATAAACCAAATATTATACTGCCTGTCAATGACAAAATGCAGTTGGCCTATGGAGACAAGCAAGAGTAGGGAATCTGCTTTTCAGAGGAAGGAGGAAATATCAATTTGGGGAAGTACCCTCTGGTGTTACCCTCTGCATGCTATTGACATCTCCTACCTCAAGTTGATACCACCCCATGTTATGACTTTCCACCTGGACTCTAAATCCACTCTCCTCACCAAATGATCCTGGACTTGACTGAGCCCAGGCCAAATTGGAAGTGATACAAACTCACAGAAACGGAGGGCGACACAGGGGCTCAGTGGTTTGCACTGCTGCCTCACAGCTCCAGGGACTGGGTTCAATTCCAGCCTCAGGCGACCGTCTGTGTGGAGTTTGCACATTCTCCCTGTGTCCTCATGGGTTTCGTCCGGGTGCTCCAGTTTCCTCCCACAGTCCAAAGACGTGCAGGTTAGGTGGATTGGCCATGCTAAATTTCCCGTAGTGTTCAAAGGATGCCGGGATTAGGAGGCGTTAAAGGGGGATGGGTCTGGGTGGGATGTTCTGAATGTCAGTGTGGACTTGTTGGGCCGAAGGGCCTGTTTCCACATTTAGGAATTCTATGATCTTGGGACTTGCTGAGTCCTAGCAACATCCACGATGGAGTTCTAATGCTACTGGGACAGCCACAGCCTCTGTGGCAGGGTTTCCTTTACAAGTCCCACTCTCTGCTTGTTTAGACTGCTGGCAGCACTTTATCACTCTGCAACACCCTTCATTAAAAAAAATCAGTCATTTATAACAGGGCATGGGGTGAGGATTATGTATTATGTATCACAGCAGATAAGTGATATACTTTTAAAGGGACATACTCTCAATGCCATCACTATGTCACGGCATGAGACCTAATGGAATAAAGTTCTCAGTCTCCATCTTCCTGAGCTCTGTCGTCTTGCATGACAAACTGTGGTACAGTCTATCAGAGTTGTTTAGCTTGAGCCCAGACATGTGATTGCAATATAAGTAAATACAAAGAACTCCATTAAAATTTCATTGAATGCTACATGATCCATGTCTTATGCTCATGTGGCAGATCATCCATGTATCTCATCAGCTCACATCTCAGTGGCAGCAAAGTAGTAAGCAACAGCCACACAGCTTAAAAAAGAATCCTCTCTGAAGATTAGACAACTCTAGATTGAGAAGCATTCATTGACCAACCAAGAAAAGTTTACAGGTGTATAAATCTCCATCTTAAATCGCCAGCAGGCAGATTTACTTTCCACCTACCTATTGAGCTAAAATCCCAAAATGAGGTTTCAGCCTACTTCTTTATTTAGAAGTTAAGAACTTCCTACAGGTATCCCAGCAAATTCTGCAGCTAAAGGTTGGCCTGTAAGAAGCCAAACATCAACAGCCACAGGATACTATCAATTTAACTGCACAGCCCATCTGCCTGAAATAAAAAGTATTTAAGCACTGAAAAGTGACTTCTCTAAACTAGAGAACATACGTACATGCAGTATTTGGTTGAATTCACCATTGTGTTTCGGTGATTCGATGTCAAAGCTTACTTGGTGTGACCTCCCTCTAGAGAATGAATCCTCCTACTAAATGCCTTTATTTCTTAATGACACAGACCCACACTGAGCAAGACCTCAGAAAGAGGTCACAGCCTTAAAAAATAAAGTAGAAGCAAAAACACCAGAACAGTGAATCAAGTGAAAGAACAAACCAGCCCTGAGCCATCGAAACAAAAAGCCACAGGCAGTCAAAGAAAAAATGGAAGGCAAGCATTTGGTTGGGCAGAGGATAACATTTCATTGAACTATATCTATTTAAGCAACATTCACAGCTTTACTTGGCAGTTGAAGGTGTAAATAATCCCAAGAGGAGATTTCTTAAAATCCTACTTGCTATTAGCAATGAGGAGAATCACAGAATAAATACGTCTGGTCTTTGAGAACAACAATGAAAAAAAATCAGAGAGTACTCTAGGACCAACTCAAGTAACAAATCAACTTCCAAATTAATGGGCTCGAAATCATGTCTTATAGACAGAAACCCCAACAGCCTATTAGTGACTGGTCACTAAATTTCCCAGTAAGGGCCACAAGTAGCATTTCTCTTAAGAACTTAGAAGTGCTAATTAAATTGCTCGTTGCCTCTAATCCAATCAAACCCTTCCAGAAAGATCTTCAAGGCAAATTGATGCCTTGCTGGAAGATGGATACCAACATGAAGCCATAATGACAGGTCAACATCGATTACATGTTGGGTGTAAACAACACCATGGCCATGATCAGCAAAGTGTACCAAACCAGCAAGATGTAGTTTGGTGCATCCACCCAGAAGTTGTCTGCTGTTTCCTCACATAAATAAAGTATAGGGCAACAAAGGACATTTGTCATACATATACTGAAAATCAGATCACGGAAGCTAAACTAGACATGAGAATAAGACCCAGGTAACTGACAACATAGCAAAATACAACGATACTGATAGCATGAGAAGTTGTACAACCTTGCATAAACAGATCAACAAAGTAAACAGCGAAACTGAAATGCAGCCTTTGAAAGGTGTCCAAGCCTTCCATTTTGTCAACATAACATGCCACATCAATGGTTTAGGATGAACAGAAGCTTTTACTACCATCAACATTGTAGATCCCCAAAAGCCAGATCAACATGCAATGAAAGCCAAAATTGATACAGGAGTTACTACCAACATACTACCACTTCACATCCTAAAAGACATGTACCACAACAAGTGGCGCTCCAATAAGAGAGCTCGGAGCTTGGAAGTAGCCAGTGCCCCACAAGTTAGGGTCAGGCTGCTGAGCTTTGACTAGACCACACACAGTGTGTTAGAGAGTGACTGTTCATTTCACACCAGTTTGTTGCTGGACAGGCCAGAAGGGACAGAATTATCACACTTAAATCGGTCTTTACGGGAGATCTGTAGGGCAGAAACTTCAGAACAACTGGGATAGATTGCCTGTAAGAAATCTTTAACTTTTGTGTTGACAGTGGAAAATAGCAGGACTTGACATTCAATGTATGACCCAGTGAGACGTAATAATGGACACTTGAATTGGAAAGGGGGTAATGGAAAGAAAAGAGACATGCTGAAGAACCAGCCCTCTCATAATCCAAATCCTAGGAAAGATCACAACTTCCTCAGGAGTGAAGAAAATTAACCTACCTACATCTTTATCAGTACCTGTGATACAGGTACTTTTGTTTTGCTATCTTGTCATGGAACACTTGCAATCTCTAAGTAGAGACAGAAGGTCATTTTCAAAATTGAAAGTCTTAACAGCACTCAGGTAGCTATTTTGGCCCCAATATTGGATGGCACATTGTCCTTGATTCTTTCTCCTGAGGTACTATTCACATTCACATCTGCCACTATCATCACTATTCAAAATAATCACCCTGTGAAAAGGCTTTAACCTTCCAAACTATTGTTTTATCAAAACTACTGTTCCATTTCCAAAGGCCTTGAATGTCTTGTCACCTCCAAAAATTATGACCACCTTTCCGGGAACTCTATGCTCAAATCCAGCAAAATACATTTCTGCTCTGCGACCAAAAGAATTATTAATTGGATCGTCAATCTCATCTGCATGATCATGGTAAACCGTACCTTCTTGTCCTCTCCGTTGCCTCTGGGCTTTGACACAGTTAAGCACAATCAATCATTCTTCAACACCTCTGCTCCATTGTCTAGCTGCATGAATCTACACTCACCTGTTTCCATTCTTAACTAACAGAAGCAGAAAATGCTAGAGAAACTCAACAGGTCTAGTAGCATCTATAGAGGGAAAGCAAAGATAACAATTTGAGTCTGAATTCCTGAAGAAGGGCCCAGATGTGAAACGTCAGCTTTCCTCCTCCTCTGATGCTGTTTGGCCTGCTGTGTTCACCCAGCTCTACATCTTGTTATCTCAGATTCTCCAGCATCAGCAGTTCCCACTATTTCTGAATCGAATTTGAGTCCAGCAATGTTAACTCTGCTTTCTCTACACAAATGCTGCCAGATCTGCTGAGTTTTTCCAGCAATCTGTTCATTTGCTTCAGATCTTCAGCATCCACAGTTCTTTGTTTTGTTTCATTCTTAAGTTTCCAGTTGCACTGGGATCCAATTGACAAGGGTTTCTCCCCATTCTCTCACATCATAATGCATACTGGTGTCATCCAGCTCTACTTGATCATGATTTCTATTGATCCCTTTGCTGTCAAGTCTGCTAGTACGACAGCAGAAATTCCTCTCCCATCATTAATACATATTGGAAAAGCTAAAACTATTTTCTTTGATCCTCACCCTAAACTCCATCCCACTTTCTGATAAATGTCGTAGAATGAGCCCGACAGTTAGCAACTTTGGCATCATATTTGATTCTCAGATTTGTTTCTGACTAGTACTAACATTGCCTATTTCCATCACTTGACACCATCCAGGTCTATCCAACCCAACCAGTCTGCTGCAAAAACTCAATGCCTGCTCTTATTTTGACACCTCAAACTTCAGAACTTTAATATTCTCAAAGGCTCCACTACTTCACAAACTTAAACTCACTGAAAAAAACTGTGCTGCTCGTATACAAACTCACATCACATTCTGTTCGTGCATCATCACTGTATTCGCTGACATAACTTAATTCCCTAGTTAAGCAACATGTTGATTTTAAAAGCCTGCCAGACCCTTACCTCTCCCTATTTATTAACATAAACCTTCTTCCAGCACAGTTCTCCAATTCTCCCCTTTAGTGGAACCATGGTTTTAATTACTGCAATACTGGTGGCCTGCTATCAGCTGCTAAGGCCCAATGCTCTGGAATTTTGCTTCCTAAACTCCAGCTCTCTAAGCTTCCTTTCTTCTTAAGATAATACTTAAAACCTAACACTTTGATCAAGCTCTTGATCCCCACACTAATAACACCTTCTGTGGTTCAGTGCCAAACTTTAATAATGTTCCTGTTAAGGTCTTGTGACATTTTAATGTGTTAAAAGAGCGTTATACAAATAAGTCTTTTGGTTATTGAATATTGTACCACACCACACACAAATTAAGACATCAAACTGCTATCTGCTCCAATTCATTCTTTTTCCTATCTCCAAAACTCTAGATTTAAGAATGGAAGAAAAAGATGAAAAGAAAAAAGCATTTGAGATGAGAGACAGGAAAAAGATAAAGCATTCCTGGTTCATATATTGGCCTGAAAAAAGAAAATCACCCCAGAGATCCCACTCAACAAACCATCTAGCATTCTCAGAAGGAAAAATTCACAGCAGCATCAGACTCCAGTACAGTAAGGCTGAACGGCTACTCATTCATTTGTAGGTTTACACACGAGTAATGGACAAACAACTACCCCGAAACATGGCCCCTGCTTAAATTTTTACATTAAAAAACTTGTGCAACATTTTTGTTAATGTAACTGGAAATGTTAATGCTGGTCTGGGATTCTGTCAAGCTGGAGAGTTATTGCTCATCAGTCACAAACCTGGCAGGGAGACCCAGTCAGTTCCATGGAGAACAGCCATTTGCTACGTTCAAGGTCCTGAAGGCGAGCTCTCCAAGACCTCCCAGGCAATGAGAGATCAATAACTCTTCATGTTGTCAGCAAGAGCCATGAATCTGGCCACAACGAAGCAGTCAGATCTGCGCAGTTGAGGTGGGGGTCCAGTCCAAAGGTGAGTAAGTGCAGGATGGAAATTGCAGGGTGGGTTGAGTCAGAGATAGGGGCATGGCGAGGTGGCTTTTCTTGGTCATCCTGCTGCCTGTGCCTTGGTGACTATGTGGCCTTCCAAGGCCATGTAAAAGCCTTGCGACCTCCACTTAATCCTTCAGCCAGCCAACTGCATTGGGCTCAGGGTGACTGGTATCAGTGGCTCCTTCATGAGTCAAATCGACATCCTGCTGTCAGTAGCCAGGAATCCTGCATTATCTCTTCCAACCTTGACTTCAGGCAGGAGAGGTTTTTCTGCAGGAAGACTGACTTGGAACCTCCGCCATGATTATGTCAGCCTGGCCACCATGTGTGTCTCTCACTGTCAGGCTACATTATCTTTTCTTTTATTGCAAATCTACAAATGATTTAATTTCGAAAATTCAGATTAAAGTCATAAGTGCAATGTGTTTTATCCATTAAAAAAACCATTGAAATGACCCAGTTCTTCCCCCACTAAAAATCACAAAATCCATCTGATTATAAAGATTCAAAATTATTGCTCCAACAATGTTGCCTAGAAGTTCATTCTAAGACTTGATCACTGTGTGGAGAACTTCCTAAAATTCTAACTTATTAGTTTGATTTCATATCCTTCCACACATTGACATTTTAATGTCATATTAACCATTATATAACTGAAGTTGGGAGTAGGTAGTAAAAATGCATATGTTCTGAATTAGGAAATTATCTGTTAAAGAAGAGATATTAAAGACAACCTCCCCCACATAGTCACATATTTCAAACAGGACAAGCAAACAAGTTAAAAATAAAATACAATGAGGTCACTTGTGCAACTTGATCAGGATTACCAGGCCTTTCAAAACACATTAGAGTTAAGGGTTGTATAGTTAAAGCATCTTGCTCTATACAGTCCCTCAAAAAGAACATAAACAAGCATTCAAGAAAGTTATTCATCTAATTGATCCAACCTATTCCACAGCTTTTATGAAAAAGCAAATGGCAACTTATTTGCTCCATTACCTATTGAACGGTTATGAAAATTTATACCTGTTATCCAGAATAAATATCCTTTAAATAAAATCCTTTGAAACAGACTACTCTCAATGACTAACATAACAAGGTGTAGAGCTGGATGAACACAGCAGGCCAAGCAGCATCATAGGAGCAGGAAAGCTGATGTTTCGGCCCTAAACCCTGCTCCTCTGATGCTGCTTGGCCTGCTGTGTTCTTCCAGGTCTACACCTTGTTATCTCAGATTCTCCAGCATCTGCAGTTCCTATTATCTCTACTCTCAATGACTCACTGGAAAATTATGAGTGGACTTCCAATTTTCAATCTTGCACAATTAAATGATCCAGCAGCTCAGAATTAATCATGTTCCATACTAATATTAAACTGCTTCTGTGGTATTTATCATTATAATCCATATCCTGTTTCTAAAACTATAAGTGATAATAGGAACTGCAGATGCTGGACAATCCAAGATCATAAAATGTGAGGCTGGATGAACACAGCAGGCCAAGCAGGCCTCTCTGATGAAGGGTCTAGGCCCGAAACGTCAGCTTTTGTGCTCCTGAGATGCTGCTTGGCCTGCTGTGTTCATCCAGCCTCACATTTTATTATCTAAAACTTAAAGTATCTGTTTTGGTGAAGATTTCTTTTAAAACGTTTTAGAGGTTAACATTAACTGTTTCAAAAGAAGGTCCAGATTGTTTCAATTTCTACTCTGGAGTTTGAAATTAAATATTTGGTATTCTCAATGGCTGTAGTGACTGATTAATTAAGGATATGTACCAAGTTCAATCCAATGTACTCCACTGTATTATCACTGCTTCAACTTTTTTCCCCGCTAGCTCGGTACCAAAGTAATCTAGGTATCAGTTATTTACAGTGCATGGTCTGTAAAACTGTTTTAACTTTGCAAAATCTGCTTTAGGAAGCATGTACAATATTTAAGCAAAACATCATGGCAAGTACAAACAGTAAACATCTGATAAATCAGTTTAACTAAAAATCATGTTCAAAGTACTGAGATAACAAGGTGCAGAGCTGGATGAACACAGCAGGCCAAGAAGCATCAGAGGAGCAAGAAAGCTGATGTTTCAGGTCGAGACCATTCTTCAGAAATGGGGGAGGGGAAGGGGAGATTTTGAAGCTTGTGAAGTCCACATGGGAACCCTGCAGCCCAAGGGTATCACAAGCTTCAAAATCTCCCCTTCCCTGACTGCATCCCAAAACCAGCCCAGCTCGTCCCCTCCTCCCTAATCATTCCTCTCAACTCAAGCTCCACCCCCATCTCCTACCCACTAACCTCGTCCCGCCTCCTTGACCTGTCCGTCCTCCATGGACCAACCTATCCCCTCCCGAACTCTGCACCTACACTCACCTTTACTGGCTCCAAACCCACGTCTTTGACCTGTCTGTCTCCTCTCCACCTATCTTCTCCTTTATCCATCTTCTATCCGCCTCCCCCCTCCTCTCCCTATTTATTTCAGAATCCCCTTCCACTCCCCCTTTTCTGAAGAAGGGTCTCGACCTGAAACATCAGTTTTCCTGCTCCTCTGATGCTGCTTGGCCTGGTGTGTTCATCCAGCTCTACACCTTGTTGTCTCAGATTCTCTAGCATCGGCAGTTCCTATTGTCTCATGTTCAAAATACTGCTGCATATTGATGAAAAGGAAGAACTTTCAGGTCCAGATACCATACCAGCCAAAATTTGATTTTGCAAATACAGAAAAACTTAGAAAATGTTGATCCATTACTGCACTAACCTCTCAAGCTCTAATTGATAGTCAACAAGTGCTCTGGATTTAATGAATTCCAAGACTAATGACATTTTGTGCTGGTTATGTATTCCTCTTTTGGGTTTAGGTTGAATATTTTACTGCAAAGTATGGTTTAATGTATATAGATGGAGCACATCAAATGAAACTCTTCAGTTCTTAATATTTGATCATTCGAGAAGGAATTTGCTAAAAATAGATCAGTTCTCTCTCTAACAATTCAGAGCATAGAGCATATGAGCAGGAATAGACTATATGGCCCCTCAAACCTACTCCAATATTAAATTAGCTCATGGGTGATCTGTCTATGACCCCAATTCCATGTCTTCTCCAACTTCTGATAACCTTTTGATTCTGGAACAAAAACAACGTTGCTGGGAAAAACTCAGCAGGTCCGGCAGCATTTGTGAAGAAAAAATCAGAGTTAACGTTTCGGGTCCAATGACCCTACCACCGGACCCAAAACATTATCTCTGTTTTCTCCTCCACAGATGCTTCCAGACCTGCTGAGCTTATCCAGCAACTTTGCTTTTGCTCCTGATTTACAGCATCAGCAGTTCTTTTGGTTTTTATTTAACCTTTTGACTCCCTTGTTTGTCAAGAATCTACCGGCTATACAACTTAGGCTTATTCAATTACCCAGCCTCTACAACTCTGAAGAGTTCGAATCACTTTCAATCCTGCAAGAGCAAAAGAATTCTTACTTCAGCCTTAAATGGGAAATTCCTTATATTTAGTGAAAATAAAATACTGGAGATGCTTGAGATCTGAAGTAAAAACAAAAAATACTGGAGAAACTCAGTAGATCGGGCAACATCTATGGAGGGAGAAACAAAGTTAATGAGTGCAATAAAGAAGTCATATTAGTCAGAAAACATTAACTCGGTTTCTCTCTTCACAGATTCTGCCAGACAGGCCCAGTTTCTCCAGAACTTTGTTTTTATTCTTTACTTTTAAAACATTCCCCCTAGTTTTAATCTTTCTGACAGAATCACACATCATCTCACCATTCACCTAGTCAAGTGTCCTTTAGATCTTTATGTTTCAAGAAGATCACCTCATATTTTTCTAAACTCTACTGGATACAGGCCCAGACTTTCCAAACATTCTTCATACATCATTGACATACCAAGTTATTAGCTGAGTGAACTTCCTTGGAATCGTTTCTAAGCATTTGCATTCTTTATTAAATACGAAGACCAAAACTGTACTCCAAATGTGATCTTACCAACATCCTGTCCAACAGTAGCAGAACATCCTTATCTTTAATATTCTAATGCTTTTGCTATAAGCTACAACACCTCATTTGCCTTCTTAATCATGTGCTGTACTTGCATGTTAATTTTGTGATTCACATACCAGCACACCAGAGTTCTGAAATCTGTCTCCATTTAAATAATATGCTGCTGTTCTATTCTTCCTACCACAGCAGTCAAATTCCCATTTACCCATATTATTCTTCACCTATCTGATTTTTGACCAATCATTTAAGCTGTCTGGAAATGTTATGCCTTCCCAACTCCTCTGACAACTTACTTTCCTACGCACTTAGTATCATCAAAATTAGCAACCATGTATTTGGTTCTTCATTCAAATCATTAATATAAATTATCATTGGTACAAGCTCCAGCAATGATCATTCGTTACATCTTGTCAATCCAAAAATGAACCATTTATGTCCATTTCCCGTTAAACAACCAATTCTCTGTCCATGCTAAGAACTTATTCCCTGTAGTGATATCATTTTAAGAGTGAACATGCTATTGATTTTCAATCCCAGACCAGGCAGGTAGATTGATTGGTCATAGTATTATCATGGTGATGCCAAAGAACTGTGCCATGACACTATTTTTAAAATTGTGCAACATACGTTCAAATTCTTTTTGGCTACATAAACCAGGGGCCTATGTGGCTTCTAGCACCTTGCACCCAGCATCACACTGCTAGCCTGAATGATGATCTGAAATTGATTTCAGGTGTAACAGTAACTTTAGCACAGTTCAGATTAGTTGATAAATGATTTTCAATAGTAGAAACATATCTAACGGTGAATACACTTCTGAGACTCGCCAATATGGGCTGGGCTGGTTGACCATGATTGGCACACTACCTGCTGTGTATGGTCAATCAACGTGTTATTTGATACAATTCACCAGCTGCTGGAACATATGGCCTACATGCCTGGCATTGCATTGAAACTCAAATCACATATCACTCATTTGTGTGATAACAAGGTGTAAAGCTGGATGAACACAGCAGGCCAAGCAGCATCAGAGGAGCAGGAAAGCTGACGTTTCAGGTCTAGATGCTTCTTCAGAAATCTCCTCTGATGCTGCTTGGCCTGCTGTGTTCATCCAGCTCTACACTTTGTTATCTCAGATTCTCCAGCATCAGCAGTTCCTACTATCTGTCTCACTCATTTGTGTGTTAGGCATGACGTCCTTTTGCATGTTGGCAACATCCTGTTGGTGGAGAAACCCACTTAAGGATTCACTGAATAACATTAGTGTGATACTGCTAGCTTCAACAGTTGTTCAAAATTTTGAGACACCTACACTTTTGAGACACCTACCCCTTCCAGAGTGATCAGAGGTAAATTCTTTGCTCTGGGCAGTAGGGTCACAGCAGCTAAAGGCTTTGTAACTAAATGTTAGAAAAATGCATGTCTGGATGCAGAGAAGAGCAGAAACAAAAAATCCAAAAGATGAAAGAAATTATCATCAGGCTAGAAGAGGTCAGGTGAGATAGTGAAGGGAGTTGACAAACAGACTTTTCCAATTCAAACTGAAGACAGAAAGCCAGCATAGACCAACAATGACCGATGAAAGCTAAGTCAAATATGGTGCAGGGAGTGAGAATTTTGGACAAGTTAATGTTTATGGAGAATGGAGGGTGTGAAGAATAACGTTGAAAATAAATTGAACTGGAATAAGGGAAATGTAGTTAAAGGCTTCACTGGCACAGTTCCAAAGAAACAAATTTGGGAAACCATTCTGGAAGAGCAAGGAAATTACGTTAGTGATGGACAATTTATTGGTTTTGATGTTTTACTCTACACAAGATAGGATATTGAGATTTTCAATAAGCTGAATCAAAATGCTTGGAAAGGAGATAGAGTCAGCAAAGGAGAAAAGTTTATTGTGGAAGCCAAAAAAAAAACTGATTCCATCTTCCTGGTATAAGTTGAAAACACCCTTCATTCAACACATCAGCAGATGGCCTGACAGCACAGTCTTAGTCTTGAAATTGGGAAAACTGGTGAAAACAGAGCTGACTGTTATCAACTTACATTTTGTTCCCTGACTGTGAAGTAACTGAGGAACAAAGGGCAATGAGATAATTGAAGGGAGGCATTCACCTGGGTGACTACAGGAAAAAAAAGATAGGAGGAGAATTAATACATCGTAGTATGATTGAAAGGCAGGCTAACAGAAGAAGAGTTGGAAGACAAAATAGCAGAGCAAAAGAATGTGAAAGCAAGGTAGTCAAACAGATAGAGAAACGTAGCTTAGATTCTGGATGTGAGTTTGCTCGCTGAGCTGGAAGGTTAGTTTTCAGACATTTCGTCACCATTCTAGATCATCATTAGTGAGCCTCTGGTGAAGCGCTGGTGTAATGTCCGGTTTTCTATTTATGTGTTTAGGTTTCCTTGGGTTGGTGATGTCATTTCCTGTGTTGCTGCATCCTGCTCTTTTTCTCAGAGGGTGGTAGATGGGCTCCAAATCAATGTGTTTGTTGATGGAGTTCCATTTGGAATGCCATGCTTCTAGGAATTCTCGTGCTTGTCTCTGTTTGGCTTGTCCTAGGATGGGAACAACACATCCATCCTAGGACAAGCCAAACAGAGACACGCACAGGAATTCCGAGAAGCATGGCATTCCAAATGGAACTCCATCAACAAACACATTGATTTGGAGCCCATCTACCACCCTCTGAGAAAAAGAACAGGAAATGGCATCACCAACACAGGAAATGACATCAACGCAGGAAATGACATCACCAACCCAAGGAAACCTAAACACATAAATAGAAAGCCGGACATAACACCAGCGCTTCACTGGAGTCTCACTAATGGTGTTACCTAGAATGGTGATGAACCGTCTGAAAACTAACCTTCCAGCTCAGCAAGCAAACTCACATCCAGAACCTCAACCTGAGGTACAAATCTTCTCAAAACTTGATAGCTTAGATCGCACAGGCCACTGCAGGAAGCTAAATATATTGGTGGATGCTGAAATGAAATGATATGTTCCAATAGCTGAGGGAGTGATTTCAGGTAGAATCCTTGCGACAATAAGTAGCAATGGAGCAAGTCTATTTTGGAATTGAATTGGGTCCATGGTTCAGTGGGGAGGTGTGGTGGTTGATCCAAGGCAGCAGTGTGGAGGGGAATCAGTAAACAACAGTATAGCCTGAAACCAACATAGTGGTTGAATTCAGTCCAAAACCCAGCAGAACGTAACCCAAGGAAGCCTTTGTTTATTGTAATTTAAATGAAGTGGTGTAAAAAGGAAACAGAACAAGGTATGGCTTTTGAGGAGACCAATAGCATTCCCTCTTCCGACAAGAATTTTAAACGAAACCTTACAATGCATCCCTCTCACTATTATCAGTTTGATCATTTTCAATCTAATGATAGTCTATGCCGTATAATGTCTTTCAGTCGGAAATATATTGAAGCGAGCACGTTAGCCAATAATCGAAAGTGGATAGTCATGTAATCTCCAGCCCTCACGGGCCAGAGGGAATATAATCCAATACCAGACCGCCATTTAAACTGGAGAGAGAGAGAAAAACAAACTTTCCAAGGAGGGAAGAGTCGCCGGAGTTGAACGTTTCCCAGGATTCTACACAGGATCCTATGGTTACCCTGTTCACAGAGATTTCAAACTTGGCATTGCAGTGGGTAACAGCTGGGACCACGTTGGCCTGGGGCTGCCACATGAAGCCGGGCATTCCACCCTGGCAAGCTGTGCAGCTGAATCAGATGGAAGAAAAGTCGAACAATAAATTGCGGAGTTTCGCTAAGACCTCAGCTACAAGAAGTAGATCTTGAATTGAAGCTATCTGTCAGCACACTTTTACAGAAATGAAATGCGACCAGCTCTGTGCAGCTAATGGAAGGATTCTTAACTAAAGTTCTAATTTACCTCTTGCGAAGTTCAAATCCCTGTCGAGAAGAAATCGACATCGATCCAACCCCTCAGAGCCAGGTTCTGCCACTACAGCAAAGAACGTTCAACCATACAAGGGAGTTTCGACACGCACAGCAAACTCCCTTAAACTGTACGGATCTGTTTTGATCAGCCAAATTCAGCCGACATTGCTTTACCGGAACTCGAAGTTTGCGATTTTGTCGCGACCGCTGTGTTTTGCCTTCGAGGGAAGAAGTTGAGAAGCTGGTGATGCAGCTTATACGATGGGTATTGGTTCTTGTTTTGTCTCCTCCTCCACCCCATGGGGAGAGAAGCGCTTGATCAGTCCTGGGCTGGAATTAACAAGCCCATTACCACATCATTTCCTCCTTGTGCAGTTTCCCCAGGCAGGCACCCGAGGGGGTGCACAGAGCGAGGGTGGATGTGTGGAGAGGGGGTGTTAATTTGTGCCTGGAGGTGGACAGAGATCGGACCAAGTAAAAATCAGACACCGTCTGTTCAGGTGTCACCGCGCTTTGCTTTCTTGTTGAAAACCTGAATGCACCTTTTCAGTCTTTAATAACCCCCATGATAAAGTCCATCGCAAAGTAGTCTTGCAAATCTTCCGTACCCGTGAATCTAATTCATTTCCATTGACTGGAAATGTTTCCAAATCCAACAGAACATTCGCTATTCAGATTTAAATAGAGTCGTGAAACTAACTTGCGGTATAACAACCGCAACGTTCCCCCGCCCCCCAACCCCCGCGCAGTGGACGAGAACGCCCTTGACCGCGTCTCCCGTATTTCCCGCGACACATCCCTCACACCCCACCCCGCCACAACCGCCCAAAGAGGATCCCCCTCGTTCTCACACACCACCCCACCAACCTCCGGATACAACGCATCATCCTCCGACATTTCCGCCATTTACAATCCGACCCCACCACCCAAGACATTTTTCCATCCCCACCCCTGTCTGCTTTCCGGAGAGACCACTCTCTCCGTGACTCCCTTGTTCGCTCCACACTGCCCTCCAACCCCACCACACCCAGCACCTTCCCCTGCAACCGCAGGAAATGCTACACTTGCCCCCACACCTCCTCCCTCACCCCTATCCCAGGCCACAAGATGACTTTCCACATTAAGCAGAGGTTCACCTGCACATCTGCCAATGTGGTATACTGCATCCATTGTACCCGGTGTGGCTTCCTCTACATTGGGGAAACCAAGCGGAGGCTTGGGGACCGCTTTGCAGAACACCTCCGCTCAGTTCGCAACAAACAACTGCACCTCCCAGTCGCAAACCATTTCCACTCCCCCTCCCATTCTTTAGATGACATGTCCATCATGGGCCTCCTGCAGTGCCACAATGATGCCACCCGAAGGTTGCAGGAACAGCAACTCATTCCGCCTGGGAACCCTGCAGCCCAATGGTATCAGTGTGGACTTCACCAGCATCAAAATCTCCCCTTCCCCCACCGCATCCCTAAACCAGCCCAGTTCTTCCCCTCCACCCACTGCATCCCAAAACCAGCCCAACCTGTCTCTGCCTCCCTAACCTGTTCTTCCCCTCACCCATCCCTTCCTCCCACCTCAAGCCACACCTCCATTTCCTACCTACTAACCTCATCCCACCTCCTTGACCTGTCCATCTTTCCTGTACTGACCTATCCCCTCCCTACCTCCCTACCTATACTCTCCTCTCCACCTATCTTCTTTCCTCTCCATCTTCGGTCTGCCTCCCCCTTTCTCCCTATTTATTCCAGAATCCTCTCCCCATCCCCCTCTCTGATGAAGGGTCTAGGCCCGAAACGTCAGCTTTTGTGCTCCTGAGATGCTGCTTGGCCTGCTGTGTTCATCCAGCTCCACACTTTGTTACGGTATAAGAATCCCTGATAGATAATTTTCTTTGTCTTTCATATACAACACTGGCTGATCTCACCTTGACTTGCACAACATTAGTAATAAGTGTATTAACTTGAAACTCTGATGTTAAAAGACATTAACATATGATGGCGGATTAAGCCAAATTCTGTTTTCATTAAAGAGTACTGGGATGTTTTTTTAACCAGTGTCCTACAGAACATCATGCCACTATTCACTGCGTATTTCTGCAAATCATCGACCTTGGCTATCTATTGAGGAATTAAAACCTTGTCCCTAACATTCTCTTCTGACTTGTTTCAAAACGTGTACAAACAATCTGAGCAAAGATAAACTTCGGATTTTGCAACTGAGAGAAAAAAAATCATGTCAGAGATAGGAGGAACTGCAGATGCTGGAGAATCTGAGATAACAACGTGTAGAGTTGGATGAACACAGCAGGCCAAGCAGCATCAGACGAGCAGGAAGGCTGCTGTTTCGAGTCTAGACCCTTCTTCAGAAATGGGGGAGGAGAGGGGGTTTCTGAAATAAATAGGGAGAGAGGGGGAGGCGGATAGAAGATGGATAGAGGAGAAGATGGGGGAGAGGAGACAGTCAGGTCAAGGAGGCAAGGATGGAGCCAGTAAAGGTGAGTGTAGGTGGGGAGGTAGGGAGGGGATAGGTCAGTCCAGGGAGGACAGACAAGTTAAGGAGGTGGGATGAGGTTAGTGGGTACGAGATGAGGTGGGGCTTCAGGTGGGAGGAGGAGATAGGGAGGCAGAGACCAGCTGATAATGGGAACTGCAGATGCTGGGGAATCCAAGATAACAAAGTGTGAAGCTGGTTGAACACAGCAGGCCCTTCAGGGTCTAGGCCCAAAACGTCAGCTTTTGTGCTCCCAAGATGCTGCTTGGCCTGCTGTGTTCATCCAGCTTCACACTTTGTTATCTCAGTGACCAGCTGGGCTGGTTTTGTGATACAGTAGGGGGAGGGGAGATTTTGAAGCTTGTGACTGGTCACTCTGGAAAGAAGATAAAGGTGGGGAGGGAAAAACGTTTTTGGTGGTGGGATCGGATTGCAGATGGCACAAGTGTCCAAGGATGATGCGTTGGATCCGGAAATTGGTGGGGTGGTATGTGAGGACGTGGGTGATTCTCTTTTGGTTGTTATTTGTGGGGAGGGTGTGTGAGGGATGAGTTGCGGGAAATGCAGGAGACACAGTTGAGGGCGTTCTCGACCACTGAGGGGGGGGATGTTGCAGTCCTTGAAAAACAAGAAAATCTGAGATGTACGGGAGTGGAATGCCTCATCCTGGGAGCAGATGAAGTGGAGGTGAAGGAATTGGGAAAAGGGGATGGCAGTTTTGCAGGAAGGTGGGTGGGAGCAGGCATATTCTCGGTAGCTGTGGGAGTCAGTCGGCTTGAAATGGATACCGATTTCTAGGTGAGTGCCGGAGATGGAGACAGAGAGGTCCAGGAAGTAGAGTGAGGTATTAGAGATGGTCCAGGTGAACTTAAGGTTGGGGTGGAAGGTGTTGGTGAAGTGGATGAACTGTTCAAGCTCCTCATGGGAGCACGAGGCGGCGCTGATACAGTCATCAATGTAATGGAGGAAGAGATGGGGTTTAGGGCCAGTGCAGGTACGGAAGAGGAATTGTTCCACGTAACCTACAAAGACACAGCATAGTTTTGGCCCATGCAGAACCCATGGCCACCCCCTTTGTCTGTAGGAAGTGGGAGGTATTGAAGAAGTTGTTAAGGGTGAGGACAAGTTCGGTTAAGCGGATAAGGGTGCCAGTGGAGGAGAACTGGTTGGGCCTGTGGGACAGGAAGAAGCGCCCACCCACCCCCCCCCCCCCCCATTTTCTACCTATTAACCTCATCCCACCCCCTTGACCAATTCATCCTCCCTGGACTGACCTATCTCCTCCCTACCTCCCCACATACACTCACTTTTACTGGCTCCATCCTCGCCTCTTTGACCACCTATCTTCTCCTCTGTCCTTCTTCCATCCACCTCCCACTCTCTCCCTATTTATTTCGGATCCCCCTTCCCCTTCCCCTTTCTGAAGAAGAGTCTAGGCCCGAAACGTCAGCTTTTCTGCTCCTCTGATGCTTGGCCCGCTGTGTTCATCCAGCTCTAGACCTTGTTATCTCAGAAAAAAAATCGTGGCCCACTTTTGCAATTTTCATTTTCGAATCACTGAATTTTAAAATACAGGAGGCCATTCAACCCATCATGTCTGAACTGGCTCCCAAAAGAGTTACGCAGCTAGTCACACTCTCCAGCCATATCTCCATAGCCCATATTTTACCATCCTTTCCTCTCTCCTTCTCTCTCCAGAACGTGAAAGAAGTATAGCAGTTGGGAGACTATCTTTTGGGTGTGCAGGACATTGGTTTGGGCACTTTGTAATATTATGTTCAGTTCTGGTCTCCCTGCTACAGGAAAGATGTTGTGACAGTTGAAAGGCTTTAGAAAAGATTTACAGAAATGGAGCGTTTGAGCTATAGGAAGAGGCTGAATAGGCTGGGGCTATTTTCCCTGGAGCATATGAGGCTGAGGGGCAAACTCATAGAAGTTTATAAAGTCATAAGGGGCATGGATAGAGTGAATAGTCAAGGGGAGGGGAGTCCAAAATTAGAGGGCATAGGTTTAAGATGAAAGGGAAAAAAATTAAAAGGGACCTTTTAAAAGGACAACTTTTTCACGCCGAAGATGTGTGTATGGAATGAGCTTCCAGAGGAGGCGGTGGAGGCTGATACAATAGCAGCATTTAAACAACATATGGTTGGGTATATGGATGCTGGTAACCTATTTCTGACTACACGATGTCTCTGGCACTGTAATTTTTAACTCCTGCATTCCTGAGTCTTTCCTGTGTCATTTAGGGTAAAGTAATGACCAAGTGGTACTAGACTATTAATCCAGGGACTCAAGTAATGTTCTGGGGAGCTGGGTTCGAATCTCACCACAGCAGATTGTGGAATTTGAAATCAGTAATAATCTGGGTGTAAGAGTCTAATGATGACAATTGAATAATTGCTGATTGTCAGGAAGAGTCCATTAGGTTTGCTAATGTCTTTTAGGGAAGAAATCTTCCATCCTTACCTGGTCTGGCCTATACATGACTCCAGCCAAAAGTAATGTGGTTAGCTCTTAACTGCGGTCTGGGCAATTAGGGATGGACAATAAATGCTAGCTGAGCTAGTGACACCCTCATTCCATGAATGAATTTTTTTTTAAAAATCATGTGCCTGACACCAGACTCCCATATTTATACTAATCTACTGAAAAGTTACTTATGGAAGAAGACTCGCAGGAGTACCATGGAAACACTTTGGGGGTGTTCTCAAAACATTTCTGATGAGATTGTAGATCTCTACCAACTGTTGGGAATTAGGTTATCATTGACCAAAATGGAGAAGATCTATTTGGAAACATACCAAACACAGTGAGAAACTTCATCAGTATCACACAGAGGTGGTATCAAAGCATAAAAAAGAGGACACAAAACTCCATCTCCTCATCTGCATAATGTTTCAAGTGCCACCTCCCCTGAAAGGTGCCAGAGTCTGCGGATCACAGATTGAACTGATCATTGATCTCAGAAACTATTGAACCCAAATGAGAGCAAGTCATCACTTTTTAAGGATCTACCTAAGCAGAAAATTGGAGGCTTAGTCATCCTTTTTGAGGAAGTAACCAAAAAGATTGATGTGGGCAGAACAGGCGTTGTTTAGATGGACTTTGGTAAAGCCTGTGACAAGGTTCCACATTAAGTAGACTAAGTAGTAAAGTTTAGTCACATGGAATTTACAGTGAGCTTGCGAATTGGATACAAAATTGGCTTAACCGCAGGAGACAGAGAGTGATGGTAGAGGGTTGTTTTCGGACTGGAGGCCTGTGACCTGCAGTGTTCCATTGGGATCAGTGCTGGGTTCACTTTTGTTTGGCATTTATATAAATAATTTAGATGAAAATAAAGAAGGCATGGTTAGTAAGTTTATAGATGACACCAAAATTGGTGGTATATTGGACAGTGAAGAAAATGATCTAAGATTACAAAGAGATCTTGATTGATTGGGGTCGATGGGCTGAGGAGTGGCAGGTGGAGTTTAATTGGGACAAATGCAAGTTATTGCATTTTGGTAAAACAAACAAGAACAGGACTTACACAATTAAAAGTAGGGCTTGAGTTGTGTTGTAGAACAGAGAGACCTTGGGGTTCAGGTACATAATTCTTTGAAATTTGCATCATATGTAGACAGGGTGGTTAAGAAGGCATTTAGCACACTTGCCTTCATTGCTCAGACCTTTCAGTATTGGAGCTGAAAAGTTATGATGATGCTGTACAGGACATTGTGAAGCCTCTTCTGAAGTACTCTGTCCAGTTCTAGAAAAGTACAGCACAGTACAGGCCCTTCGGCCCATGTTCCGATTACCCTGTTATAGGAAGGTTATTATTAAGCTGGAGGGGGTTCAGAAAAGATTTACCAGTTTGGTGCTAGAATGGAAAATGTGAGTTATAGGGAGAGGCTGGACAGGCTAAGACTTTTTCCACTGGAGCATAGGAGGTTGAAGGATGACTTCATAAAGATTTTTAAAATCATTAGGTGTATAGATAAGTTGAATGGCAGATGTCTGTTTCCTATGGTGGGGGATTTCAGTACTGGGGTCATAATTTTAAAGTGACAGGAGAAAGATTTAAAAGGACATGAGGGGCACCTTTTCTTACACAGAGACTGAATTATGTGTGGAATGAACCTCCAGAGGATGTGGTGGATGCTGGTAGAGTTACAACATTTTTTTTAAAAATTGGACAAGTACATGAATAAGAAATGTTTGGAGGGGCATGGGCCAAGCTCAGACAGGTAGGACTTTAGATTGGAATTATGATCAGCATGAACTGGTTGGACCAAAGGGTCTGTTTCCCTGCTGTATGACTTAATGACTCTGGCTTTGTCTGGTTAATAACTTAAAAATGGGCATGGCACCACAGATTTTCTGGGCTACTGTTTGATTTTTCACAAGTGATTTTTTTTTCCCCTGTGAAATTAGACTCTGCTAGTCAGGTCAGCTATTCTATTCCAATTATGGTCATATTGTTAGTGAATTTCAGCACTGTCAGACCAATCCTTTCTTAAACTCAGGTTCATCAAACATGTCTTACTCATTTGTGAAATAAATGACTGCCATTACATTGTTTAATGCTCCTGTCACAGCTAATCTGAATGTGGTTCCTGCCTGACACCAGTGCTTCACCCTGGGGTTCTTTGCTTCAAGCTCCAACTTGCGAATCCTGATGTTGTGATTGATCATGAATTCCTGTCTGTTTAAAGGAATTCCTCTTCCCTCCAAAAAGTAGTAGTATCAGGAAAGGACTGCAGCTGGGCAGTGTTTTGATTAGATAACCAAGAAGAAAAGGTTTGTGTGATGTGGAGACAGCAGTTTGAAGAAACGTATTTCCCTTAAATGTGGGGCATTTGGAGGGGAAAGAACATCTATTATCTGGGAGGCAAAGTGTTTCTACGGGACCCCAGCAAGTTGGTGGAGAGGGAAGTGCATCTGAGAAAGAAAGGGTGATATCTGTGGTTTTTAAGTAATTATGACAGAGTTAGTTTGTTACAGAAGGACAAACTGAAATGTTACTTAATTTTTAATATTTAAAAACCTACTAACGGTAAAGTAAGAATTTTCAAAGTTAAGATTAAATTATTTGTAGTGAGAATACTCAAAATTTACAAAATAGGAAGCCCTTAGACCCCTGCCCTGAATGAAGTGTGCCAGTATATCTGGGGGATGGACCCTGTATTTGTAATTGCATATAGTTCTAAATGTTCTGCCTACAACCTAGATACATGAGTACCAGGTTTCATACTTGGTCTGTGCTGTGGATCACAGCCAGGCCAGCAGCAGAGGTTCTGAACTTAGCCTGGAATAGTTCCAGACTAGGTAGATGGAAAGCTACTCTAGTATCACTTCTAGTTCTGATAAAGAATCTCCTAGCAAATTCTATGGCAGAGTGAAATTATAACCTGTTTCCAATAAGCAACTTCACATAATTGTACAGCTGTTATCCAAACTGTAACCCTAGCATTTTAACAGACACTTTTAATTACCATGTTTTGGGGACCCAGCATCAAAGCAAAAGTAATTATTCAATCAGCATTGACTGAAAGCAATGTCTACAACACCACCCAAAACCTATGTCATTGTTAGAGAACTAAGCCAGCAAAGATAATGAAATAAAGTAATTTCTTCCTTTTCAATTCTAATTTCACACAGATACACCTTACACAACTTGCTGAATGACATTGTCACTGTCATAGTTGTAAAAGCCTTTGTTCAAACTGAATTTCAACAACAACTGAAGCAAGGAAAAGGGGACGAGGACACAAAGCAAAGCACTAATCCACTCAAAGAAGGCAGGTATGAAAATAGAACAGATAGACATAAATCAACAATTATTACAAAAAAGTCTTTGAGGTATAGTAAAGTAATTGAAAATGTCAAACAACAACATCCATCACTGGAGATTTGAACAAAAATACAAAATGCTGGAAGTCATCATCAGGAAAATCATCACCTGTGGAGGCCATAGATAAGTTAACATTGCAGCTGCATAAATTCTGTATTTTAGAAATAAAGTCAATATCCTTTTTGGATATATCCAGTCATATGTATACATTCAATACATTGTATTTTCTCCAGTGATCAATTTGTAGTTCCACATCATTTTAATGCATAACATTGTTCTTTCTTTTCCTTTCCACTCCACTCATTTTCTAGGCACAAAATAAAGGAAGCAGGAACAGAGACTGGGCCCCAGAGCAAATCCAAGTGCAGAAAATATTGTGCAAATAAAGTGAAAATGTTTCTAAATGTCCTTGTCTTACTTTCCAATTAATCACCCGTTAGGTCACATTTACAGATGCTTCCAGGAAAGTTACATTGTCAAATTTACCAGAGATGTACATGACAAAGACATTGAGCAAAAAGTGAAACAAAAACAGAAGTTGCTGGAAAAGCACAGTCAGTCTGGCAGCATCTGAGAAAAGAAATCAGAGTTAATGTTTCGGGTCTGGTGACCCTTCCTCAGAACTGATGACAGCTAGGAAAATAGTAGGAACTGCAGATGCTGGAGAAAAGATAACAAGGTGTAGAGCTGGATGAACACAACAGGCCAAGCAGCATCACAGCTTTCCTGCTCCTCTGATGCTGCTTGGCCTGCTGTGTTCATCCAGCTCCACACCTTGTAATGACAGCTAGGAAAATGTTGGTTTTTATGCAGAAGATAGGGTGGCGAAGGGGTTAAGGAGTAAATGGTAGGTAAGGATGGAACCCAAAGAGAGAGAAGAACAGTTGGCCAGACAAAAGAGTGGATAATGATCTGGTTACGAGGGCGAATAGCTATTAATGGAGACTGTTAATGGCTAACAATAGGTAGTGTGTAATGCCAGACTGTGATAACAAGGCATGGTGTGTTTCAGTTGGGGGCTAGGACATGGGAGAGTTTAGGCCCTAAAATTATTGAACTCAGTATTGAGTCCAGAGGGCTGAAATGTTGGCAGATAATCCTCTGGATGTGGACACTGGTGGGATGGTAGGCATGGACAAGAGGAATCCTATCATTGTTATGGGAGGGAAAAGAGAGGATGAGGGTGGAAGTGCAGGAAATGGATCAGACCCAGTTGAGAGCCCTGTAAACGACACTGCTGGGGAATCCGCCATTTCTGCCACCTCAAAAGAGATGCCAAGACCAGACACATATTCCCCTCCTGTCCCTTATCTGCCTTCCCCTTCGACCATTCCCTCCAGGGCACTGTGGTCCACTCTTCCATTACTCCCAACACTGCCACCCCCACCGTACCACGGCATCTTGCCCTGCAATCACTGAAGGTGTAACACCCACTCATTTGCCTTGTCCCTCCTCAGTATCCAAGGGCCCAAACATACCTTCCAAGTGAAGCATCACTTTATCGGTACTTCACACAATCTAGTCTACTGCATTCACTGCTCACAATGCTGCCTCCTCTACACTGGAGAAATAAAGTGTAGACTGGAAAACCACTTTGCAGAACATCTAGTTGCCAGTCACTTTAACACACCACCCTGTTCCTTGGCCAACATCTCTGTCTCTGGTTTGCTGCAGTGTTCCACTGAAGCTCAGCACAAGCTAGAAAAGCAACACCTCATTTTCCGCTTGAGAACCCTGAAGCCCTCCAGACTCAATTTCGTGTTTAATAAATTTAGGGCCTAAACTCTCCCATGTCCTAGCCCCCACTCCCACCCCACCAGGCCTTGTTATCACATAGTGTGGCATTACACACCACCACTTGTTAGCCATTAATATTGTCCATTTGTAGCTTTCACTCTCCCTGCCAGATCATTATCCACTCCTTTGTCTGTCCAACTGTTCTTCTCTCTCTTTGTGCTCTATGCCCAACTATCATTAGCCTCTCCCCCAACCCTATCTTCTGGACAGAAACCAACATTTTTGTAGCTGTCATCAGTTCTGAAGAAGGGTAACCAGAACTGCAACATTAACTCTGATTTCCCTTCACAGATGCTGGCGGAGCTGCTGAGCTTTTCCAGCAACTTCCGTTTTTGTTTCTGATCTACAGCATCTGCAGTTCTTTCAGTTTTTATTAAGCAAAAAGTGAATGCATTTGGACAAACTGACATGCAGCTGTCATGATTGAGAATACAGGGGAGTCCTTCTTCAAACTGAGTGCTGTACTGACTTCAGACATTTGCATCTCTACGGTCTACTGTGGAGAATTCAGCTTTCTTTGTGGAAGGTGCTGAACAATGCAAAAACAGCTTTTATAGAGCATCCACCTGCAACCATTCGGGTTCTAGTTACCCGCATCTTTAGTTTGGAGAGGTTGCCAATCATGCCAAGTTGATAGAATGACTAGAACTTTTCATAGAACCTTTACAAACTATCTACAGTGTGTGTTTTTATTGATGAATGGGAAGGATTAGAACTGGCAAAATGGAAGTTTTGTACAATATCACAACAAAATAATGACAACTTGCATTACTACTTCAATTTAATGTGGCAAAACATTCCATTGTATTATCAAACAAAATTGGACATCAAGCCTCTTAAGTAGAAATGGAGATCCGACAATCTGTTGGAAGATAAAGTGAAGGTGATCAAAGGTGCACCGGCTCCCAGGTCTGAATCAGAGCCTAAGTCTTTCCTTGGATTTGTAAATTATTATGGTAAATGCATACATAACCTGGCCTCCATATGGCACCCTTACAGCTGCTACTGAAGAAGTGTCAGCCTTGGAAATGGTCTCATAGCCAAGATGTAGCCTTTATGAAAGTGAAGAAGCAGCTATCGTCATTTAAGATGTTGGCACACTGCGATTCCAAGCGAGATATAGTGCTGAGATGTGCTGAATACCTGCATTTACAGATGTAAATCTGTAATAGTAATGGACCACAACCCCAGCTTGGGCTACTTAAATATGATGGGGCCGTGCTGTCCACAGCTTCAGATCAAATCCAGTGTGAGCTCTTGTTCTGAGTGTGTACAATTACAATTTGGAACACTGTCCAGGAGGCCAAGTGGCAAATATGGATGCCTTGAACTGCTTCCCACTCATGGGTACATCACCAGTGACACGTCTCAAAAAAAAAGTCTTTTCTGGTTTAAACTTTCTGGATACTCTTCCAGTCACAACTGACTGTATCAGACTGTGGATGCAAAAGGATCTTCTCCTGGCAAAAGTGAAACAGCTGGTGGTGATGGGGGAAACAAAAGGACCATCACAGCCAGAATTGAAACTTTTCTGGACCCAGTGAGACCAGATCATAGCACATTATTATGGAGAGCAAGTGTGATTGTCGCAAGCAAAGGTTGCTGCTGGCTGAACTCTGCCAGGATCATGCAGGAATATCCAAAGTGAAGCTGTTCATAAGAAATTATGCCTGGTGACCAGGATTGGATGTCGACATACCCCCGTTGGTGAGGCAGTGCCCAGAATGCCGACGAGGGCAAAAATTACCACCAGCAGCTCCCTACATTCATGGGAATGGTCAGATAAATCCTGGACTCAGTGACACGTCAACTGTGCCGGTCCTTTCATTGGCTTTATGCTCTATGTCATTGTGGTCGCCCATTCAAAGTGTTTGACATACATAGCGTGCATTCAGAAAACAAGGGGACAATGATTGAAAAGCCAAAAACAGCTTTTGTAATACACAGCAAGGAATTCAAGTATTTCCTAAAGTCAAATGGCATTAAACATGAAAGAACAGCTCCATACCATCCATCATCCAATGGTCTGGCAGAAAGAGCAGTCCAAGCCTTGAAGTAGGCTTATAGAAACAGCCTACAGTGTCACTTGCTACCAAACTGTCCCAGTTCTTGTTCAATTATAGGACCACCTCGCACACAACTGCAGGGATAGCTCCAGCACAGTTGCTAATGGGGAGAAGATTCTGCAACAGGGTAAACTCGATTTTGCTAGACTTGGGTGAGTGGTAAAACAGCATCAGGAATGCTAATGCCAGACACAAGACTCCTCTAAATGAGAGACGCAGTTTATGTTAGGAGATGAGTTTGGTGTCAAAACAATGGGAATGGCCTGCATAGGTAATAGGCATAATCAACGCAAGTTCAGGTCCCGTGACGTACAAAGTTTGGGTCGACAGTCGGTCCTGAACAAGCACGTGGACCACATGAAAGCTGTAACCGCGCAAATGGACTAGGAGCAAAACATACCCAGTCCCTTGGAGCATCCAGCAAAGCTGTCAGAACTGTGGGCTCTCCCCTCTGCCCAGCATTTGAGGATAAGATGGACACGGCCAATGTTGCAGCCTCAATGCCAGAAGATGATGAACGTCTTCCGTGATGGTCCAGACACAAGAGCTGGGTCACGATCTGGTAGACACCACCAGTAAATGAGCCAGAGCTGGGGGTACTGGACCTGGTATGCTAAACACCCCAGGGGAGGCTACAAGTTTAAAAAAAAGTGGCCAATGTCCCAGGACTTAGATGGGGAGAGATGTAGTGATTGGAACATGGTTAGCTAGGCCAACCTCATAGAATGAGTTCCCTGACTGGGACTGTTAACTTGGTCAAATTAGGGAGCCCTAGTTGACAGATATGTTAAAAGTACTGTTCATTTTAGGAGCTGGCTCTGAGCTAGGTAGATCACTATCATGTACTATGCACATATAAATAAAGTGTGACTTGGTGATGGGATACTGGCTTTCATGGAGTGATTTCAGTTCTGCAGTGGGGTGGCAAGTATGGGAGAAACAAGGGGAGCAGGAAGATTTTGCAGGGTGAACATCATGTCAATTGCTGCTGAAAGAAATTGCCTCTCACTTTACAAGTTGCCAAGTAATTCTGTTACAAGTCAGTCCTTACTCTTCAGCATTCCATGCTTCAGTTTTAAAGCTATTGAAACCTATTCCACAAAAAGGGGTCATTTAATATAGCTGTTGTTTGAAAACTAATATACTGCTATCAGGAGTTGATCCCTTGCATTTTAGCAAAGCACTGCCACAACCAGAACTGCGACAGTGTATGTATTCTGTTTTCAACTCCAGATGTTCAGATGATAGCCCTTTGCCCACCAGTCATTCATTAGCTCTTCCTACTGAAAATTGCTTGGACATTCGACTGTTGCAATATGGCCACATTGTGACATCTTCCTAGGAACTGGACACAAACATCCATAATTCTCACGTTATGATCACTGTGAAGTTAGATTTTCAGCAAACAAAACCTGTGCAAAATTTTTAAAAGTATATGTCTCATGGGGAGGTGCCATGTGTATCTAATCTAATACTCTTTGGGAAGCCAGTAATCCCAAAGGCAACAATCTGCTCACGTTGGCTGCTAATCGGTAGAGAGAGAGAGAGAGAGAGAGAGAGAGAGAGAGAGAGAGAGAGAGAGAGAGAGAGAGAGAGAGAGAGAGAGAGAGAGAGAGAGAGAGAGAGAGAGAGAGAGAGAGAGAGAGAGAGAGAAATGGGGTTGAGGCCAAAAATGGCCAATGAACTCCAGCAAGGCTGAAGGGTAGGATGTGCTGCCAAACTTATTGGCAGGATCTCATTAACATATTGTAGCTCTGTCTCCGAGTTTCCAGCCAGCAAAATAGACAGTCTGGTGAGTGGACATCAGCAACAGGGAGGTATTGCCACCTGCAAATAAATCTCAGCCAACTCAATGAAATGCAAAGTAAAAACATTTCCACCTTTGTCCATACCTTTGGATTCAAGGCAATGACCTCATTAAGATTCAATTGATATTTGACTTTAAAAGTAGGTAAAGCCTGTGATATTTCCTACCAATTTCAAATTCTCTGATCTCTTCTGTTAGATGTAGGTATAACTGTTGGAGGAATACACAAGGCTTTTAACTGAATTTTTAACCATTGAAAAGTAGGGAGGGCACATCCTCTACATAACTTCAAGGCAATTTTTTTCCCCCTCTTCTCTCTGTACTTGGCTAACATTTAGATGAGACACATTATTGTATCTGTTCAATAGAACTTAATGTCCAGACTAGTAAACTGAAGAGTAGCCAATTTTCTTGCTTATTGTATTCCACACCAAATATTTTATTGCCTTTTGGTAGAGGGTTTATTTAACAGAATAGATCTGCCACTGGAGGCTACATCAGTGATTATAAAATGACATTTCAGAACTATTTTATATAGAATTGGTCTAAAGATACTGTCATCACCAATATTCAAGTAAACATTGCACTGATAACATTTTAACCCATATACCTTGCATACCATTGAAGTGCATACAGTATCAAAAATTGCACAATTAATACATTAATTTGTGGAATTCAACATGGTGGCAGAGTAGCAGGGCTGATCCTGGGGCTCATCCACTCCCAACTTTTGTTTTGTTTTCTTTTCCTCTTTTCTTTAAGCCTTTTGCAGCAATTCAGCAACAATCGGCACAGAGAGAGAGTGGGCCATGTGCAGAATAGTGGCAGTGTCCTGGTTGTCTGAGGTGGCAGCTGGATCAGAGGCAGTGGCCTCCCTGGCGCTTCGGTGATTGGAGGAGATGGCAGCACAATGTTGGCAGTGAGAGCGGTGTGGCAGTGTTCAGTGTTCACAGTTCCTATCTGGATCCTCTCAGCAATTGAAGACAGCAGCAGCATGACATTGGCAGCGAGAGTGGGCCTTTTGCGTAATGGCAGCAGCCTCCCAGCAGTCCTGGTGATTAGATGCAATGACCCAAGCAGCAGCAACAACATGGCTCCTTCCAGCATTGAGGCAGTGGCAGTAAAGCTCCTCCCAGTGATCGGAGCAGCAGTGGCATCATCTGCGGCAAAAAGAACGTGGCTTCTCCCAGTGAAGAATGTGAGACTTGCAGGCTGACCAATAGTCCAGGCCATGGCTAGATAGGGAGACCTGCATCGGTAGCTGAGATTTCCAACACCTTTATGGAGATAAGGCTTTAGACTTTAAAGATCCAGACATTTCCTTCCTTTTTGGCACTTTAAAAAAATTTAAGTGTTTTTTTTTAATTCTGGTTTTGCACCCAAGATGGTTTGAGAATGGCAACTTGGTATACTTTTCACTGTCCTCATGTATTCTTATACTTGACTATGTGACAATAAATTCTAATTCTAACAACTTCAGAATGGTCCCAACATGTAAAATCAAGTAGACTGTACAAGTATCTTGCCTTAAATATCAGATAAACAAACACTCCATTTTTATTTGAGAAAGGAAAGACATGATACACAAAAGACTGAAAAGAAATATAAAGTATTAGAGGCACAAAATAGTTGGAACAAATCTAGTATGGTCTGAGATGAAAAACTGCTGTTCTTTAAACTTAAAACTCATTAGTTATTTTAATTTTGACTATTTTCATACTTAACTAGTAGATTCATTTTTCTGAGAAGGATTTTGGGAGAATCTCTTCCTTTCTACTCACCTACATTTAATTCTCCATTACTGCAGTTCACATCTGTAGTGTACTCCATCTAGTGTCAGTTTACAGAAACATTGCATTCCAATCAATCTCCTCCAGTCCTGAGCTGTGAAAATTACAGGTGATGATCAACCCACTAGTCATCCCAACCTTGCAGGTAAAAAGGGCTCAAGAAACCCTGGAAGCTGACGAGCCAGCAAGCCAGAGATAAACAGGTCAAGATGGACGGCTGCCAGCCAACTGCTGTATAAAGGAAACAGGACAAAAAGCATTATTAACTGCCAAGCCAAGAATCCCAAAAGCAACTGTTAAAAAAAAATTATGTTCCACCATCTACTCTTCATGAATCATCCAGCAAGACTGACTTACTTCTTAACGCTAACCTACATGAATCTGCCTAACAGACAACACATCCAGGACACACCAAAACCCAAAACAATAACCAACATTCCTTGTATAAAAAACCTCAGAATTGACAGCCAGACTACTCAGATCACTAGGAATCATGACAGCACACAAACTGGCAGTCACACTAAGACAGCAGCTAACCAGGGTTAAAGACAGAACATGCGCAGGACAAATGTGATCTACAAAATACCATGTGGAGACTACACAAAACACTGCATGAGACAAACAGGCAGACAACTAGTAACCCGCATCCACAAACACCAGCTAGCAACTATATACAACACGACCAGATGTCCTTGGTTTCAATACATACAGACAAGGAAAAAAAAAAAATCACACTTTCAACTGAGACAATACCACTATCATTGGACAAGCCAAACAGAGGACAGCCAGAGAACTCTTGGAGGTTTGGCATTCATCCACAAACATTAAACGCATTGAATGAGGCCCAATATACCGCGCATTACAACACAGCCAGAATCGGCACCTACCAGATCAGGCAAAAACCAGACCATTATAAATATAAACTAGTACAAAACAACAGCACTACACAGGAGGAGGTGTCACAGCACTGAGGATATCACCTAGCAAGGGGATGAAACATCTGCTATCAGACCTCTCAGCTCGAACAACACCAACATCTACAAACAGCACAAATTTTCATTCAAGCCCTGAGTTTAGGACTCAAAGGCGGACCAAAAGTTTGATTTAGAGGGGAAATATAGAATACGTGGGTTAAATTGTAGACTGTAAAATAACAAATATGTAAAAGAAGCAAAAAGACAAATGTCTTAAACTAAAAGGAGAATCGATAAGGAAGAACAACATAAATGGCAGAGCAATTAAATAACTACTTTCATTCCATCTTCACGGAAGACAACTAACTTCCAGAAATGATAGGGAATCAAGATTCTATTGAGTAGAAATTGAAGAAAATATTAGTAAGAACATTAGGAGAAAATCAATGGGATTGAAAGCTGATAAATCACAGGGCCTGATAATCTACATCTCTGGATAATAAGACAAGTGGCCATGGAAGTTGGATGTGTTAGTTGTTATCAGTCTCAGAAGCAGTCCTGGAAGACTGGAAGGGGGTTTTCAGTAGGTTGAAACAATCCTATAACATTTTCATTACAGCATTGCTCTGGCATGCAAGCACTTGGCTGCCTCCATAGAATGGGTGGTAGTTGCTTTGGACCCAGGTCCATCAAAACACTTAGTAGCTTCTGGATATTCATAGAGCATTACTTCATTTCATTCACAGTGTGTGGTCAGCATTAATGGCAAGCAGGGAGGGAAACAAGGAACCATATCCTTTCCTCTCAAGCAGAGAGGAGTGGTGCCAGCAGGTAAGGGGTAAGTAATGCTATATAGGTACAGTGGTAGCTTCTCCTCAGGACATTCCAGAGGTGCTCTGCCATGCTGGTTCTCTAAAGTGTGCAGCAGTTCAAGCCCAGGAGGATAAGCCTGCAACTGGATCCTCTAAGTTGAAAGGCAACAGTAGACAACTGCCCAAGTCAACAGTCTGTGACAGAGTAGGCTCCCTCCACACCTGCTGAGAATGTTGGACCTGCACCTAGACATTGTAGGAGGGAGGGGGAAGAGGAAAATACATGATGGCCTCATAGGCAGCACATGCACTACATCATTGTAAATAAACCAGAACTTTTACCAATATATTTTCACTTACACAGTTACAGTGTCTGCTATCATATTATTTTCACTACACAATCTGGTAAAGTCACACCCATTTGGTAAATCAGTACCCTCTTCCTAGATCCCAAGCATGTAAGACATTGTAAATACCAAGCTTTGCTCATCTCTCATAAGCAAACAAGTCTTTGACTGTAGGTACCTTCAGACATAGTGCAACTTTAAATCTTAACTTGCCTGCAGCTACACAGTGTTGCATGTTCAAGTTGAGGACACGGAGACTAAATTCAGTGCCCAGCAAATGATTCAGTGCCTGAATAGCACATTTTTAAAATACTTTTATCCACCTATCGGCAAGAGTAAGGAAATCAGTGACGATTCCACACATCTTAGAAGAGAATTGTTATTCTGATGTTTGACTGTTTCAAGATAGTGCAGTAATATTCAAGCTTGGGAGATGCTCAATGACAAGCTCACATATCCACTTTCCCCAGTAGTGCAGCAGTCTAGAGAGAAAGGCTGGAGAAAGTGCTGCCTCTCGCAGCTATGAATTAGTCATTGAGAATGCTTAAGCATAACAAAGATACATTACAGTCTCCACACACTTCAAAGCATTGAAAGAATGAAGAGGGATACTGACTATACTGTTGGAAATTTGGTTCACTTGGGTTTATCGTAAGAAGTAGACTCTCCAGAGTGAGATTATAAGTTGGGGAGGATAAAACATGGATCAAGAGGCCAACCTCCATTCAGAAAAACACAACTTGACGCAAATACAAGGAAAGAAGCAGATTGGTGACTATTTCTAGCATTTAAAGCAAAAATAAGGTCTTCAATTTGTGTTTGGATCTCCAGTTTTTCCTCTTCTCTCTTCTTAAAAATACCTGCTTAATGGGTGATGTTTCTCCTTTTTAGGTAATCTCCATTACAGTGATATATCATTACATGAAACCAAATTTCCAACAGTATAGTCAGTATACCCCAGTAAAATGTAAAGACTAGAGAATCTTGAGTAATTAACATACAAGTCAATTCAAATAGACCTGGTTTGGTAAGAGATGATGAAAATTCCCATTAGGCCTTACAGCAAGAAACTCCCGAAATAATGGGATGCAATCTGGCTTTAAACAAAAAAAGTTCAATTCCACATTTCCATTGTACTCTATTTCATGAGCTCTAACTTCACTCACAGGTTTGTTCTATGGCACCTTACCAAATACCTGTTGGAATCTATTTTTGGATTTTCTTTTATGTTAACATATAGATATTCATCCTTTTTTTCCTCTCTCTCTCTCAATACTGTACCTTTGTTGAGAATTATAAAATAAATGTCTGCTCTCCTTCTCCAATGTCTTCCCTTTTCTCAGTCAACTGTCTTCATACTTCTGCTATAGATATATGACTTTAAATTCAAACACAAGTTTCTCACACAAACTGAATTCCATAATGTTATAAACACTACTTCGGGGATCTTTTACAATAAGATCACAAGTTAATCCTGTCTCATTACAGTTCTGTGATTCTGCAACATATTATCCTGAACTCTGTCTCAAATACATACTACAAGCATGGCCTTAGGGCTATCATGGCAAATTTGGTTAGTCTAACTCATGTAAGAACTAAAATCACTCATGATTATGATATATCTTGCAAGCCCTCAGTACGTTTTGATTTCTAGTCTGTCCCACACCATAGCTAGTGTTGAGGGCTTATAAAATACTCCCACCAGTGACTTTTGTTGGCTTTTTCATACTTAAACCCAAACCAATTCTACGTGTTCATCTTCTGAATGGCGATCATTTTTCACCATTGTCCTGATCTCATCTTCATATGTACAGGATGTGCACCACTGATAGCGACAGCATAAGAGGAAGCCAAATTCAATATTCCTGCAATGACATAGTAGCAATTATACAGTTAGTAGCCCAGTGGTATTACTGTTGGACTGTTAATCCAGAGACCAAGGTAATGATCTAGATATCTTGGTTTGAATCATGCCACAGGAGATGTTAGAATTTGAAATCAATAAAAATCTGGAATTAGGAGTATAATGATGTCTATTGTTGACTGTCAGGAACATCCCATCTAGTTTATTAATGCCCTTTAGGGAAGGAAACTGCCACCCTTACTTTGTCTAGCCAACATGTGACTTCAGACTTGCAGCAATGTAGTCGACTCTTAACAATTAGGAACGTGCAATAAATGCTAGCCCAGCCAGGGATGCCTTCACTGCATGAATGATTTTTTTTAAAAAGCAGAAGTGGAAGCCATGATCTAAAGTAGCAGAGAATACTGCTATCTTTTAAAATGGCAGTAATTATTCTGCGTCACTCAATTGACCTGGACATGAGGTAAGAGATCAAAAGGCTAGGAGAGTATCCCTGTATGGGAGGTCATAGTCATCCAATTGTTCAGCTGGAAATCCTCCATTCCCATTACCTCAGCACCCCTGATTTCAGCTGGATGCCTGAAGGGGGATTTAAATGCATCATGCCGTTTCCTAACAATGTGCTTAATGCCATACAAAGAAGCAAGATATTACTTTATGAAACAAAACCTAAAGGAATCCACACAGTTGAAGGTATTTCCTGGATTTCCTTGGAAATTATTCCAAACTTGTGATATTAGTGTGGACTTCCTGAGCAGGGATATTTGGAGAGAAAATACAAGAGTGATTTAATTCTTTAATTTATTAAATAAAATTCAACAGTGGTAATACGCAATTTATTAAGCACCAGCCAATGCTACCTTTTCATCCAGAGGCGTACATTGACTGAAATTGGGAAAGGATGGTTATTTATAATTAAGTTACTGTAGGGGAATTGGAGGGATTACTAGAATAATTTAATTGGTCCCATGATTTATTGATGAACTTCTGAGGAACAGTCAAAGGAGATTTATAATTTATTTATTACTGTACCCCAAAGTGTAGGGGAGGGCTTTAATTAACTTAGCTGGACAGCTTCAAAGAAAGACTGTAGGAAGTAATTTAGAGGTGAACATTATATCACAGCCAGTGTGAGGTTGAAGGAGAATTTTATTTTTAAACTTATTAACTATCCAAAAGCAGACAGACAATTATTGAAAAGGATTGGAGTTCCAATGTAACAATGCTTCAATTGATCTAAAGTAAGGAACACAGTATTCAAGACACAGTAATGAATTCAGTAGCAACAAGCAATGCCCAATAGATTCCATGGCATGGTGTAAGACTGGCAAAAACTATGAGTCAGGCACGGCCACTGTAGGATTCACTGCCTGAACAAAAATGCACCACGTTGTAGGAGTCACTTCACACAAAAATTTACTTTGCCAATATAAGAAAACTGAGCCAAGCAACCTCACATATGTGATAGAAAAACCATGTGGCATGTACTCACCCACTTTGTAATCTAGTAAATCATTAAATTTTTGAAGAGGTTTTGTGGCTGATTTGGTGGTTCTGGTGTTTGTAGCATTAGAAGGAACCTTCATGATATTATAAAGTCATACAGCATAGAAACAGGCTCTTCAGCCCACCAACGCCATATTACACTAATTCCACTGACCTGCACTTGGTCCGTAACCGCCTATGCCTTTGCATTTAAAGTACTTATTCTGAAGCTTCTCAAGAGATGCGAGAGTAGCTGCCTCCACCACCCTCTCAGGCAGCGCATCCCATATTTTTTACCACCCACTGAGTGAAAAAAAATTTCAGATCTCCACTAAACGACATGCTCCTCACCTTATATGTATGCCTTCTGGTCTTAGACATGTCTGATATGGGGAAAAGATTCTCATGTTCTCCCCCATCTGCCTCTCAAATTTTGTATACCTCAATCTGATCCTCCCTCAGCTTCCTCGTCTCCAAGGAAAATAAACATAGCCTATCCAGTCTTTCCTCATAACTGAGACTTTGCATCTGAGCAACTTCCTGGTGAATCTCCTCTGCACCCTCTCCAGTGCAATCAAGTCCTTCCAATAGCAAGGTGACCAGACTGCAAACAGTATTCCATCTGTGACCTAACCAATGTTTTATAAAGTCGTAACAAATTGTGGTTCAATGGGCCTGATAATCAGCTTGCTAATTCTTCCAACACCTCACCCATTTCCAAAAGGAAAAAAAAGAGTGAAGATTTCAAACAGCTTTTCAATTGTTTTGGAGCTTCTTGTTTTATTTCTCAGGAACAGGAAATGTTTGTTATCAGGGTAATGGGAAATGATTCTGCTCCTAGAATCAATGTGGGTTTCCTTTTTGCCAGTAACATTCTTTATAACTACAAAAACAAACAATAGAAAAAAAAAAGAGAATCCAGGCAAATATGCCATGTTTGTCTTTCAGCAGAAATGGAAAAAAACCTGTACCCAGCAGAAATCGCAATATTCAGGGTTAACAAAGTTAAAAGCAAGCCCCCTCTAAATCAACATTACCACCATCTGGAATAAAGAGATTGTGCACTACTGACCTCCCTGCTATGGGAAAAATGATGTGAGACTTGAAAGAGTTCAGAAAAGATTTACAAGAACGTTGCCAGGGGTTTTGAGCTATAGGGAGAGGCTGAATAGGCTGGGGCTATGTTCCTTGAAGCATTAGCGGTCGAGGGGGGAACCTTACGTAGGTTTATAAAATCATGAGAGATATGGATAGAGTGAATAGCCATAGTCTTTTGTCCAGGGTAGAGGAGTCCAAAAGTAGAAGGCATAGGTATAAAGGGGAGATGGGAAAGATTTAAAAGGGATGTAAAGGGGCAACTTTTTCCACACAGAGGGCGGCGCACAAATGGAATGAGCTGTCAGAGGTGGTGGTGAAGGACGGTACAACATTCAAGTGGCAAGTCGTTGAGTAAATGAATAGGAAAGGTTTAGAGGGACACAGGCCAATGCTGGGAAGTGGAACTAGACTAATTTAGGATAAATGGTCAGCATGGACAAGTTGAAGCGAAGGGACTGTTTCCATACTGTACACCTCCATGACGCTAAGAGGTTTTGACATGTTGAAGCAGTGCAGTGACTAGTTTATTAATATCTTGGTGGCATTAAAATAATCTGCACACATTGTCTAATTAAATCCTTCCCTTAAAAATCCATTTAATCATGACCAGTTAAATAATACGTTAGAAATATGGGCACAACAGGCTCACTAGTACCTCTGAAAACAACAGGTAATCTAATAGTTCACATGGGCTCTTCTAGCACTTCCTGCTTGCGCTCAGATTTCCAGCATTTGTAGTTTCCTTTTTCTTAAATCATAGGGCACTTAGATTTCTCCAAATTGATTTAATCAACTGCACTGAAGAAAAAGAAGTCTGTGGCTACCCTGCAACAATTGGAGTTTCCTTTTTAGAGACATGAGTTGGAAAAGTTCGATTAATAAAGCCTATTGGCCTGAGTAATATGTCCATTACCTGTTTCATCGGGCCTGAATACATTTCGGAAATATACATTTGCTCCACACAGCTTGTCACATGTCTTGGGATTTTATTCAAAGTTTTTTTTTCTATTCATTTGTGGGATGTGGGTGTCACTGGCTGACCAGCATTTATTGCTCATCCCTAGTTGAGCTTGAGAAGGTGGTGGTGAGCTGCCTTTTTGAACCGTTACAGTTCTCCTGCTATGGATTGATCCACAATACCATTAGGAAGGGAATTCCAGACATTTGATCCAACTACAGTGAAGGAACAGCTATATATTTCCAAGTCAGGGCAGTGAGTGTGTTTTGGAGGAGAACTTGGAGGTGGTGGTGGTGATCCCATGCTCTTGTCCTTCGATGGAAGTGGTCACGTGTTTGGAAGGTGCTATCTGAGGATCTTTGGTGAATTCCTGCACTGCATCATGTAGATGGTACACACTGCTGCTACCAAGCATCAGTGGAGGCAGTGAATGCTCGTGGATGTTGTGCCAATCAAGCAGCTGCTTTGTCCTGGATGATGTCAAGCTTTGAGTGTTGTTGGGCTGCACTATATTTTATTGAATATTTTGTTAATCAATACTATAGTGTTTCAGTGAGAGATCGAGCTGGAAATCAATCCTAGATAACAAAGTGTGGAGCTGGATGAACACAGCAGGCAAGCAGCATCTCAGGAGCACAAAAGCTGACGTTTCAGGCCTAGATCCTTTTCTGATGAAGGGTCTAGGCCCGAAACATCAGCTTTTGTGCTCCTGAGATGCTGCTGGGCCTGCTGTGTTCATCCAGCCCCACATTTATCTAGGATTCTCCAGCATCTGCAGTTCCCATTATCTCTGGAAATCAATCCTCTCTATTCCCAGGAGTCATTAGATGTTAAAGATTGTTTTAAAAACCCCACAAATAATTCCTCAATTTGGGGTTACTTTCAAACCCAGGATGACAGAAAACAGATTGGCTTTGGCATGTAATCAGAATTTCAAGTAAATAGACAAGTTACAGGTAAACAAATGCGAATGTACAGCATATAAATCTAATAGTTAAAACTGTAACCCCCTATGAACTCCCATTAAAGACACATGCAGATTGGAATAAATGGGTATTATGGGCAGAGGGCAAGTTTAGGAAAGCAACTCAGCCATTTCTGTTCACAGGATCCTCCAAGATGAACGTTGTGCTGATTGGAATACTGCTTTTTGGTGTCCTTTCTCCACGTTATCATTGGTTTGCAGAGTACAGGGTGACTGCTTCACAAATAATAACCCTGTGATTTATTAATTAAAAATCACATCTTACAGCAACCATGGAAGGAAAAGTAAACTGACTTTATTCAGGCTTAAAGTGGCTTTTACTGCAGAAAGCAGAGAAAGCTCTTGTGCTGACAGATCTGATGGACTCTTGCTGTCCTGTTCACAGCCCAAGCTCTTCAGCTAGCTGAGAACCAGAGTTATTGGCAGGCAGAAGGCCTTTGTCAATGATAACTAGTCCACAGACCAATTCTCTATTAGTTGCCAGTGAAATCTTCATTTGTACACAGCTGTGTTTCCTGCTCATCATCTTTGCTTGAACCAGAGGTCTGTAATCAGTACCCACAATGGATGTCAGGAATACATTATTTCAAAAGCATGCAGTGGTCCTTCACCAAACCCAAGAGTCTTTTCCCATTTCAGCCCTCAATTAAAAATATTGAGAAATAAACACACCATCTTTGCCAAATTATGATCTTCAGATCATGACCAATATTCAGCCCATAGGGAAGGCAATGGTCCGGTCGTATAATTGCCAGACCATTGATCTGGAAATGCAGGTTTGGGGACTCCTGTTCAAATCTCACCATGGCAGACGGTAGAATTTGAATTCAATAAAAAAAGCTGGCCTCAAGAATGTAAAGATGAAAATAAAACTAGTTCACTAGTGTTCCTTCAGGAAAGGAAATCTATTACCATGTCACGCAAGACCTTACAGCAATGTGTGGTTGACTCTTAACCACACTCTGAAGTGACCTAGCAAGCAATTCAGTTGAAACAACGCAAAGTCTGCTAAAAGAAATGAATCTGGCCGATGTTAGTAAGGAGAACTTTGAGTCTCCTTACTAACATCTTGGGGCTAATGCCAAAATTAGGAGGGCTGTCTAACAGATTAGTCAAATCGCAGCCCGACAGTCATAACTTAATGCTCCGGACTTCACCCTTGACTGAATGGCAGGTCAGGTCTAGTAAAGCTGGTGGCATGCAAGTAGTGAAATCCTTTTTCTGAAGGGTCTAGGCCTGAAATGTCAGCTCTTGTGCTCTTAAGATGCTGCTTGCCCTGCTGTATTCATCTAGCCCCACACTTATCTGGCATGCAAGTAGTCTTGTGTTGTAGCTGGCATATAATCGGAGGGAGTTGCCCTGGGAGTCCTCAACATCACAGAGTCCAAAGGCAAAGTCTCATGGCATCTGCTCCAATATGGACAAGGAAACCTCTTGCTGGTGACTACTTATTGTCCTTCCTCAGCTAATGAACAACATTTGGAGGGAGGACTGAGTTTGGCAAGAATGGGGGAGTTCCATCACTAAGAGTGACTCGGCAGCAGCACTAGTGATCAAGCTGGTGGCGTCCTAACGGACATTGTTGCTAGACTGGGTGTGCAGTAACTAGCAAGGAAATCAGCAAGAGGGAGAACAAACAAAAAACACTTGACCTCATCTCATCCTTACCAATCTGTCTTCTGCAGATGCATCCCATGGTGATATCAGTAAAAGTGATAGTTCACATTCTTTATGGCGACAATATCCCACCTTCACAAAAATACATTACACCTGTTGCATGACACTGCCACTGTGCTAAATGGGACAGACTTCAAACCAATCCAACAACTCAAGATCAGGCTTTCATGATGCTCTGTAGGTCATCAACAGTAACAGAATTATTCTCACGCGCAATCTGCAACCTTATGGACTGGCATAACCCACACAACATTTACTGTCAAGCAAGGGGATCAACCCTAGTTCAATGGAGATGCATGACAGGACCAGCATCAAGTAAAACTAAAAAAGGTCTTAACCTGGGGAAGCTGCAACACAGAACTGCTGGCATGCGAAACTGCATTAGCAGAGAGTGATAGACTGAGTTAAGCAATTTTACAGCCAATTAGTTTTCAGGTCTGTAGTCCTACCATATCCAACCATGAGTGGTGGTGGACAATTAAACAAAAATCACTGAAGGAGCAAGCTCTCCAAATATTCCCATCCTCAATGATAGGGTAGTTCAGCACACCAGTAGAAAACACAAGTCGGAAGAATCCGCAATAATCTTCAGCCAGAAGTACCAAGCAGATGATCTACCTCATCTTCCTCTTGGAGGTTCCCAGCATCACAGATGCCAGACTTCAACAAATTCAATTCACTCCACACGCTATGAAGAAAATGTTACAAGGAAATGGATACTGCAAAGGCTAAGAGCCTTATAATATTCCAGTGGAAATTCTGAAAACGTGTGCTCCACCTTGTTGTACATCTAGCCAATAGAGTGTGGCGAGCTGGAGGAACACAGCAGGTCAGGCAGCACTCCAAGTCAATACAGTGGCTGCAACAGCAGATCAGAGGCAAGGAATACTGTAGTGAGTAACTCACCTCCTGACTTCCCAAAGCCTGTTCACCATCAACAAGGCACATTTCAGGATTGTGACGGAATACTCTCTACATTACCTGGATGACTGCAGCTCCAACAACAAAAATCTTAACACCATCCAGGACAAAGCAGCCCAATTGATTGGCACCACATTCAATCATCCATTCCCTCTCCCACCAATGCGCAGTAGCAGACGTGTACCATCCACAAAGATGCACTGCAGAAATTCACCAAAGCTCCTTATACAGCAGCTTCCAAAGCCATAACCACTTCCATCTAGGATAAGGGCAGCAAATACATGGGAACACCACGACCTGCAAGCTCTTCCCCAAGTCGCTCATGATCCTGACTTGGAAATATACTGCCTTTCCTTTGAAGTTGTTGGGGCAATGTCCTGGAATTCTCTCCCCAATATCCTTGCTGGTGTACATATGTCACGTAGTGGTTAAAAAATTTAGCTCACCACCACCTTCTCAAGGTGAACTATGGATGGGCAATAAATGCTGGCACAGCCAGCAACATGCACATTCCACGACTGAAATTAAAAAAAACACCAGTTGCTTATGCAACTGAAGCCAACACTATAGGAAAGGCATTGAATAAACTTTTTCAGACAAGGCACAGGCTTAAAAATCAATAATTTCCATTAAAATCATTTACATATGCTTGAGAACATAATTTGTAACCTGCATTCTTCAATAATTAGGTGAAATAAATTTTGAAGGCAAATGGAAAGCAAGTTCCTGCCCAAAGTTAAAAGTGATGTACTCTTCACACTTTGCATGCAGTTGCAGCCATTTAGTGGACTTATTGTCCATTGACTTCCAACATTGAACCTGGAGTGATAGTGTCCCTACCTGAGCCCAAAGTGGTGGGTTCAAGTCCCACCCACACCAGAGCTGTTTAAGTAACAGCCCTGAACAGGTTGATTAAAAATACATCTGACTTTGAATTTGTATGAATGGCTTGAAGACTCTACCTGTGTCACATGAGTTTCCCACCAATTTTCACATTCCATTTTGTGTTGCTGTGCCTGTGGCCTCAATGATCATTCAGTCTTGCCTGCATTTTGGTTGAGATTCTTTGCATCCCTGTTAATGTCTCTGCATTAACACAAAGTCCATGACTTGAGAAGCTCCTATTAACTTGCTATTCCTATACCATTCCCATGTAGCGACTGAGTAATGGACTTCCTGGAGCATCCTTGCAAAAACTGAGTCCACTCCCATTAACTATGGATTCCCATCCTACTATATGTGCATGCTGCCAATCAATGACACCATTCCCTCAATTACCACGTACAAGGAAGGCCATCATTAGACTTGCTCTGTCCTTTCTCCTCAGGATGCCATATGCTGTCCGTGATAAGACTCCTAACCTCCAGTGATGAAACCCCACAACTGACTATGGCCAACTGTCTGGACTGATCTCTCAACACCACCTGGACTGACTGACAGGTAGTTACCAGACAGCTTGCATTTTTCTCCCTCAAGGATTAACTGGGGCTTCATCCCCAGATTGCACGAGAAACGAACTCTGGACTTGTGTAGGAAGAAGTTCCTGACTATGCCCAAATCTCAGACTGCAAACTGACCAACATCTTGACTGACTGTGGCAGCAAGTCTTGACTGACCGACATCCACTTGCAACCCAGTTAGCACTTGTCCCCTTTGACTTTCACACATGACTGTCTTCTTTAAGTGCATGAAGCATATTTATCATGTAAACTGCTGGCACGTACTGCAGTTCTGACATTGCTATGGCTCCAGCAACAATTCAACCCACTCTCCAACTGATTTTTTTATTCTCAGTGCTCCCCACTATCACCAGCTGCCTGCCTTTCCTGCACTAAAAAAACAAACTAAGACGTACAGTCTGCCACCTCAAAGGAAACACAAAAGACTTTGTGCACTAATAAAATAGGCTCACACCATGATATCTACTTCCATGTTGGTGCTGAAAATCTTGTGTGGATATAAAACATACCTGGCTAGCTCTCAGCACAAACCAACACGAATGGAAGCCCTGGCTGGCCTTCAGCTCTGAGGTACTTGCATGATGTCCTGAAGTGGTGACTGTCAGTGGGCCAAGAGCAAGTGTGATGTTGCCAGGCTGGCACTTTGTTGATGCCAAGTTGACTGATGGACAGTCCAGGAAAAATTCTCTCATTAATCATGGAGGTACCTTGTGCAGAAGAAGTGGTTCAATGTAAAAACTAAACCAGATGGCTTGCACAGCCTTTCTGTGAGTTGCAATAGGTGCTGGAGAGACATGTAGTCAGGTATTCATTCTGTTTTATCACTTGAGTTTTTGCATCATCTAGTTTCTCAATTGCAGCGAACAAATTTGGAAGTGATATCAATACTGAGAGTTGGACTGACAATGAGATGCAAGTGCATGGAAATAAGCTTCCCACCACCTTGACGGCGAGATTCTGAATGCCTATTTGAGGCATGAGGGCATAAGCGGAACAGATTTTTTTCTCAACATCAACACTTTTCACTTTGGGCTCTCGCCCAGTTGAATTATTTTGCATGTCATCATTTTTGCCACTTCAGAAAAATTCTGACCAAAAATCCAGATATGCCATCAAAAAATACATTGTCCTTAGAGTCATGCAGCGTTAAACAGACTCTTCGGCTCAGCTCAGTTCATCCATGCTGGCCTTACTTCCACTCCTATGTCTTATAATTAAGGACTATGGGGAGAGTGCGGGTAAGTGGAGTTGAAATGCCCATCAGCCATGAATAAATGGCAGAGTGGGCTCAATGGGCTGAATGGCTTTATGGACCAGTTTTCCTGAACTGAACTAGTCTCATTAGCCTGCATTTGGCCCATATCCCGCTGAATCTTTCTTATCCATGTACCTGATCAAACATCTTTTAAATGTGAATGTACTTGCCTCTGCCACTTCCTCTGACAGCTCATTCCATATACGCACCAAACTTTGTGTTAAAAGGTTGCCCCTCAAATTCCTTTTAAAATTTCCTCTCACTTTAAACCTATGCTCTCTAGTTTTGGACTCCCCTACTGTGGAAAAAAGACCTTGGCTATTAACCATATCTATGCCTCTCGTGATTTTATAAACAACAACATCCTTTAGCCTCCTAGATGCCAGGGGAAAAAGTCCCAGCTTATTCAACCTCTCCTTTTGACTCAAGCCCTCCAGTCTCGGTAATATCCTTGTAAATTGTTTTTGCACCCTTTCCAGTTTAATAACATTGTTCTTATAGCAGGGCAACCAGAGTTGTACATGGTACTCCAAATGTGGTATCACTAATGTCTTGTACACGTGTAATATGATGTCCAAATTCCTGTACTCAGTGCTCTGACTGATGGCAGCAAGGATGCCAACTGCCTTCTATATCACCTTACCCATGACACTACTTTCAAGAAACTACGTACCTGCACCCTTAGATCTCCGTTTGACAGCATTACCCAGGGGCCCTGTAATTATTTGTGTAAGCCCTGCCCAGGTTTGTTTTACCAAATTGCAACCCCTCGCTAATTCCACACCAAGGCGGTTGAAATGTTTAGCCATATGAGAATAAGTGATCACTAACCGATTAACAGCCTTTCTAGCAATGAAAACATTATTTTTCAAACATAGTATCACATTCCTTCAGAACAAAATTAGTGTTAGCAATTTTCAATTTCTTAAAACTTGTACTAACTCGCTTTTTTAAATTCCACCTGTTTCCCTATCAACCATTTCAGTCATTTTCATATTTTCTAATTTGCATTGCATAGTTTAGACTCAAAGTGAATTCTTCAACGTGATTTGCTGAAGAGGTACCCTTGTCCAACCCTTAGACATCACAGATCCACTGCTGAGGATGTCGATCTGAATCAGACACCAGATTACGGCAAGCCCATTTTCTCACAGCCGTTTGTCGTCAGCTAGCATGGTTCCTTTACCCCTGCTTCTGCAAGCCTGAACAAACTGGGAAAAAAAATCCCCTTTCTTGCTTGCTGACTACAAAACCCTGCAATCATAGATTCGGGACAATTTGCTGTGACTTCTTCGAAAATAATTTAAAAACTTACAATTTTCAGTGCTTTTCTTTAAGGTGTCTGATTTTTCTTCAAACCAATTACAGCCAAGCATGTAGTTATTGTCGCAATGTAGTCAATATGTGCCCAGCAAACTCCCATAAACATCAGTGAGATAATGGAGGGATAAACAGGACAGAGAATACCATCCCCCCGCCCTTCTTTCAAATGTTACCATGGGTTCTTTAAAAATGTTTAAAATGTTAAAAGTTACTTAGCACGTCAAGGTAGAAAGAACATTTCACGGGTTATGATCTCATACTGAAGACCACAATTCCTTCGGCACTGCAGTTGCGTGTCAGCCGCTTGTGCTCAACCCCGAGAGTGGGTCCTAGGTCCCGCAACCTTGCGGTTGGGAGGCGATGGGGCGACCAAACGAACCGCATCTAACACAATAATAAATGAATGGCACAGTTAATGATATTAACGTTTGTTTTACTAAATGCTGTAATGTGGTACTCATTCCCTAGCGGTCGGAGCAAATAACAATATTTCCAAAGAAACAAGATGCCGCAGATAGTGATAACCGAAAAGTTGGAGAAGACTGGACACATTCAGTTTGAGTACAGAGAAGCAGAGGGGAGGTTAGGAGGGATCATGTGACTAAGCAGCGACATTGTAACATTCTGGTTGCTACGGTCACGGCTTGACGTTGCTATGGTCACATTCCGGCAGTTGCACGGAAAACATTTGGTGCAGTGGCGAATTTAGGCGACGACCACCCGCCCTCAGCTCCAGGTACAGATCAGCCGATCTTGGCGACTGCAGGTAATGGCTGATATATCTGCAGTGCACTGGCTGCAGGGGCCTTTGCTTTCCCGCGGAGAACGGGGCCAGCCATGGGCACGAATCTGGGGAAATAATGACAGGCGGTTACGAGAAGGAATATCGTTGCTTACCTAATTCAATAGGTAGTCCAACCTTGCGATTTCTCACGTCAGTGGTCGTTAAGTGGCACACATTGAACGACACAGTACCAGAAATACCCTAAGTAAATTCTGTGGGCAGATGATACCACGAAATGGAGGTGGAGATCGCGAACAACTGATTCGCACGCGGTACCTCTTGGGCGAGGGAGGGACAATAATCTTGCTTTAAATTGTTGCCCATGGACTTCTGCAATTTTGTGTGTATGATCACTGTGGGCTCACCAGATTAGGCTGAGCTGTGAGGCTGGCTCCCCTTGTTATATCCTCCTTAGGCTTTGCAATTTACACCTAACAAGCTCCCACCATCTGTCATGCAATAATTACCAGTTAAACTCTTTTCAGGTGACATTAATTAGTTTAACTTTTCTGCATTTTTAAAACAAAATTCCTGTTATAAATTCCCCGATCTTTGCCTGGAATGGATCCACATTTGCCTTTGTGAATCTTTTCCTTTTTAATTCCCTAGAGAAGCTTTTACAATCAGTTTTTATGTTTCTTGCTATTTTACATTCATATTCAATTATTTCTTTGTCAGGTGTTTGTCTTCCTTTGCACAATTCTAAAATCCTCAGGCATACCACTTTTTCGAGGGATGAGGTGGAGCTTTTATAAGCCTAATGCGTATCTAAGGCTAACTTCATTTGTCTGTCACAGCTCTCTAGCTTTTCCTGTTAGACAATTTTACCTTGAAGGCATGTCCATCATTTGAAAGCCAAGTATTATTTCTTCAGATATTAGCCATTGCCTATCTACTGCCAAACTTTAGAATGTATTTTTCCATTCCACCACAACCAACTTCGTTCTCTTACTTAGTGCTTGCCTATATCTAAGGCAATAGTTTCAGGTTGAACCACATGTTTTTCAAACCTAATGGAACATTCTATCATATTATGATAACTATTTCCAAAAGATTATTTTACAACAGGATTGTTAAACTCTTAATTATTAAATAGTCCTTTATCATTGCACAATACTAGACATAAAATAGCTGATGCTCCAGTTGGTGCCTCAAACATATTGTCTGGATAACTACCTTAAACACATTACAGGAATTGCTCAAGATGTTGACCCAGAAAACATGGCACATAATGGGTAATGCATACAATCAAACTTTGAGTGTTGTTGGGAGTTTCGAATATGAGACTGGTGGAGTAAATTCCATAACATTCTCCAGATCATCAAATTCTAGAAGGAGGATTTTTGGCCTATGGTACATGCTTTGGCCCTCTGAAGGAGCAAGGCAAGTATTTTCCCAATTTCTCAATTCTTTTTGAGTAATCAGAACTTCTTTTACGGAACCACTCGTGAATCTTTTCTGTGCCTTCTCTGAAGTCCTAAACCAATGCCCCAAACTGAACCTTGTTAAGGCCAATCTAGTGTTTTATACAGATTTAACACAACCTTGCTTTTATACCCTATGCCCTGTTTAGAAAGCCCAGGAGGACATATTCTTTATCAAGCACTCTCTCAAACTGACTTGCTGTCTTCAATGAGTAATGTACTTAGACACTCAGGCCGCCCCGTTCCTCCGTCCGTTTCAGAATTATACCCTTTATTCTTGATATTTTGTTTTATGTTGTCTCCAAGCACCTCGGAACACTGCAACATGTTACAGTTGTTGTACAATTATAGATTATAAACTTAATATCGTTTTGTTGGGAATACCTATTGACCTTATACAGTCTGGCCCATATGTTGCTTCAGTCCCTCAAACTGGTTGGTTCTGCTGACCAACCAGTTGTGCTGACACATGAGGATACAGTTGGAATGGAATGACACTATTTTTTCTTCTCTGATATAAAACAAGATTTAGCAATGTTGCCATGAAGTCAAATTGCCATTGAAACAGCACTTTTACTCATGTAAAACACTTGTTTGTAACATGTTTTTTAGAATTCAAGTCTAGTGTGCAGGAACTCCGGTTCTCAGTATTAGCGGCACTATAGCACGAACACAGTTTGCAGCTTTATTTCTTATTTTTTGATCAACCTGTCCAGACATGTTGCAACACACGTCAGGGAGGGGTGGAACTTGAACTTGAATCTGATGGCCCAGAGTTAGGGATGTGACTACTGAGCTCCAGATCCTGAAGAACTCAGCTCAGTTTAAAAAATCAACCTGTTAAGCTGCATTGTGACTCTTGTGTGGGGCAGGAGGCACTTGATCTAGGGCCTTCTACCCCAGTAGTAGCTAACACTACTATTGTGTCACCTGAGTCTTTTGCAGCTGCTTTCTGCTTATTTGGATTATCTCTCTTCACAGTTAATTGTGGTGAGTCTTAATGAGGCAACAGTTCTACTCTGCCAGCCCAGAATGTGACTACAGACTGGTTATTAAGTCAAGAGATAATGGGAACTGCAGATGCTGGAGATTCCAAGATAATAAAATGTGAGGCTGGATGAACACAGCAGGCCAAGCAGCATCTCAGGAGCACAAAAGCTGACGTTTCGGGCCTAGACCCTTCATCAGAGAGGGGGATGGGGGGAGGGAACTGGAATAAATAGGGAGAGAGGGGGAGGCGGACCGAAGATGGAGAGTAAAGAAGATAGGTGGAGAGGGTGTAGGTGGGGAGGTAGGGAGGGGATAGGTCAGTCCAGGGAAGACGGACAGGTCAAGGAGGTGGGATGAGGTTAGTAGGTAGCTGGGGGTGCGGCTTGGGGTGGGAGGAAGGGATGGGTGAGAGGAAGAACCGGTTAGGGAGGCAGAGACAGGTTGGACTGGTTTTGGGATGCAGTGGGTGGGGGGGAAGAGCTGGGCTGGTTGTGTGGTGCAGTGGGGGGAGGGGATGCACTGGGCTGGTTTAGGGATGCAGTAGGGGAAGGGGAGATTTTGAAACTGGTGAAGTCCACATTGATACCATATGGCTGCAGGGTTCCCAGGCGGAATATGAGTTGCTGTTCCTGCAACCTTCGGGTGGCATCATTGTGGCAGTGCAGGAGGCCCATGATGGACATGTCATCAAGAGAATGGGAGGGGGAGTGGAAATGGTTTGCGACTGGGAGGTGCAGTTGTTTGTTGCGAACTGAGCGGAGGTGTTCTGCAAAGCGGTCCCCAAGCCTCCGCTTGGTTTCCCCAATGTAGAGGAAGCCGCACCGGGTACAGTGGATGCAGTATACCACATTGGCAGATGTGCAGGTGAACCTCTGCTTAATGTGGAATGTCATCTTGGGGCCTGGGATGGGGGTGAGGGAGGAGGTGTGGGGACAAGTGTAGCATTTCCTGCGGTTGCAGGGGAAGGTGCCGGGTGTGGTGGGGTTGGAGGGCAGTGTGGAGCGAACAAGGGAGTCACGGAGAGAGTGGTCTCTCCGGAAAGCAGACAGGGGAGGGGATGGAAAAATGTCTTGGGTGGTGGGGTCGGATTGTAAATGGCGGAAGTGTCGGAGGATAATGCGTTGTATCCGGAGGTTGGTAGGGTGGTGTGTGAGAACGAGGAGGATCCTCTTGGGGCGGTTGTGGCGGGGGCGGGGTGTGAGGGATGTGTCGTGGGAAATGCGGGTTATTAAGTCAAATTAGGTTCTATACTAAGCTTGATTTTGACATGCACTATTTTCACTCTTTCTAACAAAGACAAACAGGGAAAGGACTAAGAGATAATGGGAACTGCAGATACTGGAGAATCCGAGATAACAAAGTGTGGAGCTGGATGAACACAGCTGTGTTCATCCAGCTCCACACTTTGTCATCAGGGAAAGGACTAAGGCTGATATTTCATTTTTCCCTTAACCAGCCAGGGACACAAGGTCAGTTGCAATACTCTGATAATTTACTTAGATAATCTTAGCAGCAAAATAATCATATGATAAAGACTGTACTGACTGTATGGCTCAATGTGAACATTTGGAGGAGGATTAATTTTTGCACCTATCTGGCAATGTGGAAAATTAGTCAGTGTTTGTCCTATCCAGAATTAGCAGGACAAACCCAACCCAGCCAAATACTGCCCGTTTTGTCTCCTCTCACTGTTCAGCATAGTGATAGAAGGGACTATCGACAGTATTACCAAGTGGTACTTGAAAAAGAATAACATATTCATTGATAATAAAATGTGAGGCTGGATGAACACAGCAGGCCAAGCAGCATCTCAGGAGCACAAAAGCTGACGTTTCGGGCCTAGACCCTTCATCGGAGGGTCTCTGATGAAGGGTCTAGGCCCAAAACGTCAGCTTTTGTGCTCCTGAGATGCTGCTTGGCCTGCTGTGTTCATCCAGCCTCACATTTTATTATCTTGGAATTCTCCAGCATCTGCAGTTCCCATTATCTATGATACATATTCATTGATGATCAGTTTGGGTTTTGCCAGAGCCACTTTGCTCCTGACCTCATTACAGCTTTGATTCAAAGATGGATAAAAGAGCTGAACTCCAGAGGTGATGTTGTCTGCCCTTGATATCAAAGCCACATTTGACCAAGTATGGTGTCAAGGTATCATAGCCCTAGCAAAACTGAAGTCATTAGGAATCTCTTGTAGTTGCAGTCACACCCTAACTCATAGGAATATGGTTGTGGTTGTTCAAGGTCAATCATCAGGATAGCCCAGGACAATGACATCAGCCCAACCATTTTCAGTGGTGCATAAATGACCTTCCCTCCAACCTAAGATCATAACTGGGGACATTCAATGATGAGTGCATAATGTTTAACACTGTTCCCAACACCTTTGATACTCCAACAGTCCATGCCCAAATGCAGTAAGACTTGGACAACATCCAAGCTTGATCAGCTGTGAGTAACGTTTATGCCACACAAATGACCATTTCCAGCAAGAGAGAATCTAAACGTCTCCTTTTGACATTCAGTGAATTTATCATCATTGAATTCACCAGTATCAACATTCTAAAGATTACAACATTCAAAGATTGACCAGAAACTGAACTGGACCAGCCATTCAACTACTATGGCGACAAAAGCAGGTCTGGCAGCAGGTAAGTAACTCATGTCCTATCTCCACGATGGAATACTTCATACTTGCTTGGTTGAGTGCAGCTGCAAAACTATTCAAAAAGCTTGAAATCACCTGGGGCAAAGCAGCCAATATGATTCATGCCCTATCCACCACTCTTAAGATTCACTCCCTTCACCAGTGATACACAGTGCCAATAGTGTGAAACATCGACAAGCTGTACTGGGCAATCTCACCAGGACTCCTCCAGCAGCAATTTCCAAACTGATGCACCATACTACCTAGAAAGACAAGGGGATCAGATGCATGATTACACCACTAATTCCAAGACTTCCTCCAAGGTACTTATCAACCAGACTCAGAACTCTATCTCCATTTCTGCACTGTTTCTGCATCAAAAAACTGGCACTCCCATCCTAACAGCATTGTGGGTGTTTGCACATCCCAACGACTGTAACATTTCAAGAAGTAGTCTCGCCACCATCTTCTACAGGGTAATTAGGGATGGGCAATAAATGCTGGCTTAGCAATACCCACATCTTGTGAATGAATAAAGTAAATGACTCTTTTATTAGATAGTGAAATTGTGAACCTTAATACAACAGTACCTATCGGAGTAATAAGAAAATATGCATGAGACAGTAAGAAGAGAGAAGAGGCCATAATTTGCTATAGGAGTGAATAAAATGGAATCTGACATTACATAGACTTGTCCTCCGATGCTTGGCTTTTAAGATCTTTACATGGCAAGTACCTTAGAGCGTGAGCTGACAACATCACAATGAAGGAAATTAGACATCTAGAGTCTTAGTGAACAGTGCAAGCAATTTTGAATCTCTTTGATCAATTAAAGGATTATGAAATTATCAGAATTAAGGACTGAAAGTATAAATTAGAATGGTGAGAATTAGTGAAAATAATGTAAAATCAGGTCCAGAAATAATTAAAAGGAGGAAAGAATGGCTGGATTCAGAAGGAAAATAAGGTATTTTTAAATATTGTTATAATTTTGCATTTGTAAGTCAGCTAGTATTATTCAAGGTAGTTGTTAGCATCGCTTACCTCTGAGTCACAAAGCTCCAGGTTGAAGTCCCTCTCTGGAGCTTAAATGCAAAAATCATGGCCAGCACCCTAGCACAGTACCGAGGGAGATTGGCACTAGACCATAAAGGCCAAAAGATAGAGGAGCAGAACTAGCTCATCAAGTCTCCCCATAACCTTTGATCCCCTTACTAATCAAGAATTTATCAATCTCTGAATTAAATGCAATCAATGTCTTGATCTCCACAGCTATATGTGACCATGAGTTCTATAGATTCAACTACCGGAGGTGAGAGATAGTAGGAACTGCTGATGCTGGAGAATCTGGCATAACAAGATGTAGAGCTGGATGAACTCAGCAGACCAAGCAGTATCACAAGAGCAGGAAAGCTGACATTTTGGGAGTAGACCCTTCCACAGAAAAAGAAGAACCGAAACATTAGCTTTCCTGCTCCTCTGATGCTGCTTGGCCTGCTGTGTTCATTCAGCTCTACACCTTGTTATCTCAACTATCGGAGATGGAGTCTTTCCGATGAAATGTTAAACTGAGACCCATTTCTTGATCAGCAGGATGTAAAAGAGCCCAGAAGAGAGCAGAGCTTTTCTTGGCATTCTGACCAACATTCATTTTTGGTGTTTAACATGGCTAAAACAGATTTTCTGAGAATTAACACAAATGTAGGAATTTAATGTGTTCAACACCAATCATTTCTGCTCAGACACTGAAGAAATCTGTGATCATATCTAGCAAGACCTGGACAACATTCAGGCTTGTGCTAATAAGTGCCAAATAGCATTCACAGAAAGAAACTAACCACCTTCCTTTGACATTGTCTTAGATTACCATTACTGTGGGAGATGTTGATATTGCATTAGTATCACTGGACTGGTAACCCAGAGATCCAGAGTAATCCAGACTCTTCTGAAGAAGACCCCCTCCCCCACCCCCGCCACACTGGACTTGCAACATTAGTTCTGATATCTCTCCATAGATGCTGGCAGACCGATAGAAAATGCTGGAGAAATTCAGTTTTTGAATGTAACATGAACTCTCCAAGGACAAAAGAGAGAGATAAGGCAATGGTGGCCTCACTGATGCCAGCAGCTGTTCTAAGTGAACGTTGTATGTAACAGTATTGCCAGGTTCCCAATCAGCATGAGAACTGTCAGTGTGGTTAAAGAATTAGTAACTATCCTGGAAAAATATCCTCTTATGGTCAGGAGTACACTTGAACACTCAGGCTGCTTGACTCAGGCTGCAGTATCCACTGTTGGCTGCAGACTTGGCACCTGACCACAGGTTTCACTAATGTACCCTGGACTTCTGGACGACACGACAATTACTGTCAGTTTCTGTCAACTTCAATCAAGCCTACTTTGTCTGGTTGGTCATCTCTTGCCACTCTCCAGGAACAAGACCTATTGCCTCTCGTGAATTGCTTCCAACATAATTTCAAGAGCTGCATCTGTAAACTATGACGCAGCCCTGCCTTGGATTCTATTCTATGCCGGCGCCGCTCCATCACACAACAATGGCTGCCTCATGTCTATAAAATCTGGTGCTCACTTGAGGGGTTTATCCTGTGCCTGCCTCTGCTGATTGGCTGTCAACACCATGTTCTGGCAAATTAACATCACACCATGGACTAAATCACAAACTGTGGCTCCTCCCTAATCCCCTGTTCCCACGGAACATGGCCAAGAAACAGTTTGAGCTCCTGACTCTACGTGGAAAGTCCAGCCACCAGAGCCAGGCAGCCTGCCTTCATTCAGACATAAAGAATGATATCTTAGGCAAAGGGCTAGATGGTTGCGAGTATACCTTGTCCCATACTCCAGGATGTTCTGCTGCATTCAGGATCCACGCCCAGGACTAGTCTACTTCCATCTGCTTTTCTTGTTTCTGTTTTTTCTATTTACTTTTATTCTTTGCTTTTGGTCATTTTCTTTTCTCGTTTTTCTCTTTAAAAGCCTTTTACAGTGCCTTTGGCAGGGTGAGAGTGGACCCAGCCTGTATGACATGTGCGACAGGGGCAACAAACAGAGTCAGCTCCTCCCACCAATCAGTGGTGGTGTCAGCAGCAGAGCAAATGGGTCTTCACGCGGTTGTTTTTACACAGGGAGTCGGTTACAGCCAGGCCCTGCACAACCTCACGTCCGTGGCCGGTTCTGGCACTGTGTCGCAGAGGCTTCAGTAATCAGCAGTCAGAGAGACCGGAGCCAGGACCCCAGCAACCAATCACCAGTGGCAGCATCTGAAAGAGCATTGGAGGGGTGCAATGAGTATGAGAACAGGCCCATGGCTCCAGCTCAGAAACAGCAGTTGTGGGAGTGGTAGCAACATTGGAGGTGGGCCCATTACTGAGACCCCAGAGCCTGCTATGGAGCCACCATGCAATGTCAAGTAGCAAATGCAGGAATAGCAAAGGGTAACATGAAGAACAGGGAACGATTAAACTCTATAACAGTAAAATCTTGTATTATATTAAATATTTTAAGATAGCGCAGGAGCGTGGTGACACTTTCAGTTTTGCGCACAAAAAGCACTTCACTGCATTTTTGTACACATATGACAATAAATCTAAATCTAATCTAATCTAGATGAGTTGGGAACAAAATAACAGAAAGGTTTGAAACAAAAATTACATTTTCAGCGATTAATAGAGAACATGAAGTACTTTTCATGTCAATAGGAAGATTGACCAAAAATCTTGTTTTCATGTTTGTGTTTTCAAATGTTTGTTCAGAATCTGAGGAGTCACAAATGTTTCTGAACATTGTGCAATCATCAGAGAATGTCCCCACTTCTGACCTTATGATGGAGGGAAGGTCATTGATGAAGCAGCTGAAGATGGTTAGGCCAGGACATTACCTGCTCCAAAGGTCTGAACAGGTTAATTAGAAAATACGTATTCTAGAGAACTGCTGCAGTGATGTTCTATGGCTGTGATGATTGATTTCCAAAAGCTGTAACCATCTTCCTTTGTGCTAATTATAACTTAAGGCAGTGACAAGTTTTCTTGCTGATTGCCATCAACTCCAATTTTGCTGGGGCTACTTGATTGCACACTTGGTCACCTGCTGTCTTGAGATCAAGAGCACTCACCCTTCTCCTCCCGTCTTGAATTCACCTCTTTTCCCCTTGCTTGGAGCAAGGCTGTAAGGAGGTCAACAGCTGAGTCATCCTAATGCAACCCAACTGAGCATCAGTGAGCAGGTTTTTGTTGAGTAAGTGCTATTTGATAGCACTGTCAATGACACCTTTGAACACTTTGCTGATAATTAAGAATAAACTAATGGGACGGTAATTGTCAACTCTGATTTGCCCTGCTATTTGTGCATTGAACATACCTGGGTAATTTTTCACGTAGTTGGGCAGATGATAGTATTGTAACAGTATTTCAACAACTTGGTTAAGAAGGATGAAATTAGCTTTCGAGTTCTCAAGACTTTAGTTGCATTGCCAGAATGATGTCAGGGCTCATAGCCATTGTCACATCCAGTGCTTTAAGCTGTTTACTGAAATCACATGGATTAATCAAATTGACTGAAGGTCGGCATCTGTGTTCCTGAGAACCTCAGCAGGAAGCTGGCAGAGGTTATTCACTTGGTATTTCTGGCTGAAGATAGTCGCAAATGCTTCAGACTTGTCTTTTTTACTGGTGTGCTGAGATACCTTGTCATTGAGGACTGGGATATTTGTGGAGTTTCCTTTTTCAGTGAGTTGTTTAATTGTTTACTGCCACTCTCAACTGGATGTGGCAGGACTGTAGAGCTTGGATTAATCTACTGGTTGCCAGATCACTTTGCTGTGTCTCTCACTTTCTGCTAACGCTGTGTTGCAACTTCACCAAATTGACACCTCATTTGTTTTTAGTTATTCCTGATGCTGCTCGTGGCATGTCCTCCTGCCCTCTTCATTGAGTTAGAGTTGATCCCTTGACTTGTTGGTAGCGGTAGAATGGAGGATTTGCTGAGCCATGCATTGGAATATGATATTGCTGATTGCCCATAGAGCCTCAGAGACGACAAGTATTGAGCTGCTAGATCTGTTTAAAGCCTGTCCTATTTAGCACGGTGATGGGGCCACAACATGATGTAAGGTATTCTCGGTGTAGCCAGGACTTTGTCTCACAGATGCACCTGCAGCAAGTATATTGGTAAGAATGAGGTCAAGTATGTTTCTCCCCTCTTGTTGGTTTCCTCACCATCTGCTGCAGACCCAGTCTGGCGGCTGTGTCCTTTAGGACTGGAACAGCTTGATCAGTAGCGCTGCTGTCACTCTTAGTGGTGAACATTGAAATTCCTGGCCCAGAATACATTCTGTGCCCTTGCTCCTGACAGTGCATCCTCCGAGTGGAGGAGTACGGATTCATCAGCCATGTAGGATGAGTGAGATGGTAACAAATAGGTTTCCATGCCTGTATTTGGCCTAAATCTGTTAAATGGGGTCCAGAGTTATTGAGGACTCTCAGGGCAACTCCCTTCCAACTCTGTGCCACTGTCCCATCACTTCTGGGGGCTTCCATCCTGGCAATGGTATTGGACATACCCAAAGATGATGATAGTGTTGTCTGGGACAATGCCTTTAAGATATGATTCCATGAGTATGATTTTGTCAGGGTTTTGTTTGACTGGTTTGAGGGATAGCTCTTTCAAGTTTAGAACAAGCTCCCAGATGTTCCGGAGGATGACTTTGCAGGATCAACAGGACTGTATGTCAATATCATTTCCAGTGCCTTGGTCAATATCAGATGACCTATCAAATGTTGGTCTGGTCTCTGATTTAAAAAGAAGGATTCTGAATATACATTGGACTTACCTACATGCACTGAAAACCATTTTGTAGACATTCAGCAGAAGCCACAGTAGAATCCGTTGCCATATTTCATAGAAATAGCAAACAAATATTTGATACAATGTAGCTGTCTGTACCTCAAATGTGGCACCTGGGAAATCTGCTTCCATTCTTTTGAAGTGATGCCTTATCAGTCAGTGCATCCAAAGTAAAAGCTTTGACCACAAGCTTGATCCTATCACTTTTTCTAACATTTTCAGAAACAGCAGTCAGGCAATAAGAAATTATCTAGCATTGAAATAGACCCTTGGAGAGTTGGTGCTCTGTAGTACTCAAAATATTCAGTACTTGACTTTTTGGTTGGTTCAGTACTCCGTCTTGTTAGTAATATTACTGTAAAGAATTTCACCCAGTAGGTGGCGTTAACCTCTTCAAAATGTAACTTGGCAGCAGAATGAAATACGCCAATCAAATGTAATTTGAGGCCCACATTTAGGCTTATGGTTAAGCAACAGTTTAAAATACATATATGGTTTTATGTTTAGATATTCATGATTTATTTCGTTCCAGGAAAGTGATTAAACATAGTTCTTGAACCCTAGGGATAACAATTCTCATCAATAAAGTTCACGTGCACATGATAACAATGTCTTCATACAACATTCCTGCATTTATTTTACACAGAAATTTAACTCAGAGAGTCACACAGCATAGAAACAGACCCCCTTCGTCCAATCAGTCCATGACAATCAAACTAAACTCATCCCACCTGCCTGTACTTGGCCCATATCCCTACAATATTCCCATTCATGAACTTATACAAATGTCTTTTCAATGTTATAACTGTCTGGCAGTTCATTCCACACAAACCACTCCCTGTGTAAAAAAGTTACCCCTCGGGTCCTTTTTAACTCTTTTTCCGCTTACCTTTAAAATATGTCCCTTAGCTTTGCACTCCCCCACCCTTGTCATTCACTTTATCTGCACCTTTTTGACTTTATAAACCTCAATAAGATCACCCCTCAACCTCCTATGCTCAGTGAAAAAAAAAGTCTCTCTTTCCAGCTTATTTTTCTGTCTCAAACTCTCCAATCTCAGCAACATCCTGGTAAATATTTTCCGAACCCTCTCCTATTTAAGTAGGTTGAAGTGTGTGTGTGAAAGTGGCACACTCAAGAATGCAGTAAAAGTACAATACATGAAATCTGCCAATTGTAATTTCTCTCCACTAAAGTCTTAGTTATCTAAGGAGCTTAGAATAAAAATGATGAGTAGTCCATTTTGTACAGCTTTGGATTTATAACATTTGAAAATCTTTGCCAGTGAACATTTGTTGAACATGATGGCCAGGGTCTCCTGTTCTCAAAGTGGAAAGGTGAGTTTCTTGAAGAGTGAGACACCTCTCACCTTGACCACCAATGGGAAAAAACAATGGATCAAGAGCCAATCAAGCACTTAAGTAGTCACCTCTTGGGTTCACCAATCAATCACTTCCTAGGACAGCAATGCCAATCAGAGGCTGACAGCCACTGTGAAGATCAGCACTATTTTGGAGATCTAGGTTGTTTTCTACACAGCAGCACTCAAGCCCAGAAGCAGTGGAAAGGTAAATGAGGGCACCAGAGGGTGAAGATGGGACAGAGAGGGGGCTTGGAGGCAAGAGCTGAAGTGACATTCAGCGACCAAATTGCTTGGTTCCTGTCCATGCCTATGATCACTTCCAGATTGGGGCAAACTGAGGCCCCAACTTAGCAATTTATTTTAGCAATCAGGAAGGTTTGTCACCACCAACCACAGCTAATCAGGTCAGGCATGGAATGAGGTTCTTAAATGCTTGCTAATTCACTGCTTAAAAGCATCAATCAGCACCACGTTGTGAATTTTAACCACAGGACTTTCTGCTCAGAACTTAATTCCTGAGATGATGAGAAGTTATCTCCCTAGTACCAACCCACCCATTCATTTATCCTTCCTCTCATCCTCTTTTCCACATCTGGAGAGGAAAATTCTATCTGATGTAACTGTGATATCCAAGAAGAATTTTGCTATCAAGATAATGCTATTATACTTGGAGAATCTCTTTTGTCCAGAAAATTTGCCTTCACTTGTTTTCAGACTTTTTTTGTTTCAGTCTTTTAATAGGATTCAACATTTTCCTCTAAAGAGGCCATGTACTCCCAGATTTCATATTAGCAATTATTTCTACAGAGTTTTAAAGATATATATGAAGGCAGCCTGGGTAATCAACCTGACCAAGATGGACTTAATGATTAAAGCAATCATGACAGTTGTATAATTGCTGTTTAGTCCAAACATCAGAGAGTCATCTTAGAGTCATTTAGTGCAGAAACGGCCCGTTCAGTCCAACTCATCCATTTTGACAAGAATGCCACTGAGGCTGGAGGGTTTGAGTTATAAATAGAGTCTGCTGCTTTCTTCAAGGTTACACTACCATTTCCTCTATTCTTTCCCAAACTAGCCCCATTTGCCTGTGTTTGGTCCATATCCCTCTAAACCTTTCCCATTCATGTATCTGTCCAGCTGCCTTTTAAATGTTGTAACTGTACCTGCCTCTAACATTTTCTCTGGCAGTTCATTCCATATGCACACCACCCTCTGTGTGATAAAGTTGCCCTGCAGGCCCCTCTTAAATCTTTCTCCCCTCACCTTAAACCTATGCCCTCTGGTTTTGGATTATTTTACCCTGAGGAAAAGATCTTGCCTATTCACCCTATCCTTGCCCCTCATAATTTTATGAATCTCCATAAGGTCACCCCTCAACCTCCTACACTCCAGTGAAAAACATCCCAGCCTCGGCAGACTCTATTTTTAACTCAAACCCTCCAACCTCAGTGGCATTCTTGTAAATCTGTTTTGCACTTTTCCCAGTTTAATAACATAATTCCCACAACAGGAGACCAGAACTGTGCACAGTACTCCAAAGATGGCTTTACCAATATCCTGTACAACTGCAACCTGACATCCCAACACCTGTACTCAGTGCTGTGACCAATGAAGACAAATGTGTTAACTGCCTTCTTCCACATCCTGTCTACCTGTGACACCACTTTAAAGAACTATGTACCTGAACCGCTGGGTCTCTCTGTTCAACAACACTCCCCAGGGCCCTACCATTAACTGTGTAAGCCCATTTTGTGATTCTTCCCTCCTGACTTCACAAAGTTTACTGGTTGCTGCCTCCATTATCTACTTAGTCATTCTTCACTGTTGCTTGAAAAGGCTTACTCCGAAACTCAGTAAAGATGGCAGACAGCTGTCAGAAACTCCTGGCACTATAAACGTTCTCTGTTTCATATGAAATTATGACATAGTAATAGAGGAAATGGTAGTGTAACCTTGAAGAAAGCAGCAGACTCTATTTATAACTCAAACCCTCCAACCTCAGTGCCATTCTTGTAAATCTGTTCTGCACTTTTCCCAGTTTAATAACATAATTCCCACAACAGGAGACCAGAACTGTGCACAGTACTCCAAAGATGGCTTTACCAATATCCTGTACAACTGCAACCTGACATCCCAACACCTGTACTCAGTGCTGTGACCAATGAAGACAAATGTGTTAACTGCCTTCTTCCACATCCTGTCTACCTGTGACACCACTTTAAAGAACTATGTACCTGAACCGCTGGGTCTCTCTGTTCAACAACACTCCCCAGGGCCCTACCATTAACTGTGTAAGCCCATTTTGTGATTCTTCCCTCCTGACTTCACAAAGTTTACTGGTTGCTGCCTCCATTATCTACTTAGTCATTCTTCACTGTTGCTTGAAAAGGCTTACTCCGAAACTCAGTAAAGATGGCAGACAGCTGTCAGAAACTCCTGGCACTATAAACGTTCTCTGTTTCATATGAAATTATGACATAGTAATAGAGGAAATGGTAGTGTAACCTTGAAGAAAGCAGCAGACTCTATTTATAACTCAAACCCTCCAACCTCAGTGCCATTCTTGTAAATCTGTTCTGCACTTTTCCCAGTTTAATAACATAATTCCCATAACAGGAGACCAGAACTGTACACAGTACTCCAAAGATAGCTTTACCAATATCCTGTATAACTGCAATCATCAGAAAATTTCTGACGAAGATTTTCTGATGAAGGATCTAGGCCCGAAACGTCAGCTTTCCTGCTCCTAAGATGCTGCTTGGCCTGCTGTGTTCATCCAGCTCCATACCTTGTTATCTCGGATTCTCCAGCATCTGCAGTTCCTATTATTTACAGTAATCCAAATATGTTTGTGTTTCTGGTTTGCAATTTATTTGGTCTAATCATGCTCCCTGCAACACAAGGGGCCAGTGTCCAATGTTCAAATGGATTAAGTGCATAAAAAGTCAGAATGTTCAATGTGCCGACAGTTTTGTCTATTTCATTCTATATTGGAGGTTTAATTTTCATAATTTTCTTTATGTTTTGTTCAGGATAAGATTGCTTAATTGCTTCTTGAAAAGTACATTTTCTGAAATTACTTGAGAAAAGCTATAAATGATTAGCCTAGAGACAGGCAGGGAAACATCAGGCAGGGATGCCAGAGCTCCTTACCAGATTGCACTAAAAGATGAAGACACAGAATCATACAGTAATACAGCATAAAATCAGGCCCTTCAGCCCGAACTGGTCCCTGCTGACCATGGTACCCACTCAGCTAGCTCCAATTGCCTGCAAGATAACAAAGTGTGGAGCTGGATGAACACAGCAGCCCAAGCAGCATCTCAGGAGCACAAAAGCTGACATTTCGGGCCTAGACCCTTCATCAGAGAGGGTGATGGGGTGAGGGTTCTGGAATAAATAGGGAGAGAGGGGGAGGCGGACCGAAGATGGATAGAGGAGAAGATAGGTGGAGAGGAGAGTATAGGTAAGGAGGGGATAGGTCAGTCCGGGGAGGACGGACAGGTCAAGGAGGCGGGATGAGATTAGTAGGTGGGAAATGGAGGTGCGGCTTGAGGTAGGAGGAGGGGATAGGTGAGAGGAAGAACAGGTTAGGGAAGTGGGGACGAGCTGGGCTGGCTTTGGAATGCAGTGGGGGGAGGGGACGAGCTGGGCTGGTTTTGGGATGCAGTGGGGGAGGGGGAGATTTTGAAGCTTGTGAAGTCTACATTGATACCATTGGGCAGCAGGGATCCCAAGCGGAATATGTGTTGCTGTTCCTGCAACCTTCGGGTGGCATCATTGTGGCACTGCAGGAGGCCCATGATGGGCATGTCGTCTGAGGAATGGGAGGGGGAGTTAAAATGGTTCGCGACTGGGAGGTGCAGTTGTTTATTGTGAACCAAAGAGGCCTCCCCCTCTCTCCCTATTTATTTCAGAACCCTCTCCCCATCCCCCTCTCTGATGAAGGGTCTAGGCCCGAAACGTCAGCTTTTGTGCTCCTGAGATGCTGCTTGGCCTGCTGTGTTCATCCAGCTCCACACTTTGTTATCTTGGATTCTCCAGCATCTGCAGTTCCCATTATCTCTGATCTCCAATTGCCTGCATTTGGTCCATATCGTTTTAAACCCTTTCCATCCATGTACCTATCCAAATGTTTGTTAAATGTTGCTATTGTACCTGACTCAAACAATTTCTCTGGCAGCCCAGTTCAAATGTGCATCATTCCCTGCTATAGATGTTGCCCCTCAGGTCCTTCTTAAATGTTTCCCCTCTCACCTTAAACTTATGCTCTGTAGTTTTTAATTCCCATCCCTGGGAAAAAGACTATGCATTCATCCTATCAGTGCCCCTCATGATTTTATACACCTCAATAAGGTCACCCTTCATTCTCCTACGTTCCAAGGAATAGAGTCCCATCCTGGGCAACCCCTTTCTATAATAAGGCCTACTAGTACTGGCAACATGCTCCTAAATCTTCTTTGCACACTTACCAATTTAACTATGCCTTTCCTGCAAAGCATCTGGAATAGGATTTCCTCCTAGTTTTTGTGGTCATTGGAGCTTGCCCAGCAGCTGGCATATATAGGAGACATTAACCCAGCATAATGAGGCTTCATTGCATTGATCCCTGTTGACTTGATTTCAAGCCAATACTCTGTCTACATTGGCCCTCTTGCACAGGCTGATGCACAACTTGTTCCATCTTCTCAGGTTGCTGTTGACACCTGCAATTTCTTTTCTGGAGTGTGGTGACTAGAGGAATGGAAAGGATGATTGATGTCATCTTGATGCTTTTAGGAGGTTTGTGAAGACAGCAGATGGCGATGTCTCTCTTATACTTTTGTGCTGCCAACCTGTCTCTTCATACCTGTCTGTCATGTCACAATGTTTCTCACATAACCTTCTCCCAGTCATCACGTATCCCAGTGGAAACTGCATTCCATACAGCTTTAAGGATCAACTTCTTTTGAGCAACAATGACATGTGCATGTGGGAGTGTACATTACGTAGGGTACTGAAAGGATGATGAGATTGAGCTTGCTCATTGGAATTCAAACCCCAATGTTACTCCTGCCCCCACATCCTACTGTCTCTGTGATCCTCCACCAACCGCCACCCCCCCAACATATCAGCAGTCATTGTCACCATTGAGACTCCTGAGCTTTCCCCCGGACCTCCTCAGAGTTGAGGCCTCAGTGCCTCTGCTGAGCCTTAATCCTCCTTTGGTTGAAGCCTCCTGGCATTCTTTGAACCCCCCACAACAAGACATTATGGTCCCTGCCTCAACCATCCACATCCCTGACTAGAACTGCAACCACTCCCCTACTCTTGTGGTCATTCCCGCTGCTTTGCCAAACCTCCCAGACTGATCCCCAGACATGAATTGGCCTCAGCATCAACACCATCATGAACAGATGCTTCAGCACACCTAACTGACTGCAGGCTAACATCTTCAAGACACACTGGCCGTGGAGTGAGATACTGACTCACAGAAACTGCTGAAATACCCATGCAGATTTTCACCTACACATATACTGGAAGTTTTTCATGGTTGCCAGCAGTCCTTAGTCAAATGAAAGATGCAGTCCTGACTCAGGACGTGCCACCAGTAGTTAAGGGCAGCCTCCAATACCCATCCAGGGACTCAGAAACAGCCAATCAAGCAGTGATTTCTGAAGAGTTAAGATGTTGTCCACATAAGCTGTAAGGATTTGAATGTCAGGTAACTCACCAGCAGTGTTGACTCTTTCTGTTGTAATTATTGTCCTCCTGGAATGTGAGAGAGGTGGGTATTAAGGGTGATGAAAGTGATGACACAGCTGTTATTTTTGTTACTGTTTGGAGATGTCCCAAGTGAGTAAGTAGGCAACATAGAGGGCTAGCACTGACAGAGGTTAGGGTCTTTTAGAAGGAGTGAGGGAAGCTGTTAAAGTGGTAGAGCATGGGCCTTCGTGGGAGGTGAATCCTGTAGAAAAGATAGATTGTATCTGAGGTATCAGGAAGAAAATGGTGACACATACACTGGCAGAGTGGAGAAGGGCACAAACCTTCTTCTGACAGTGTTAGGCATTCTTCCAGGCAACTGAGACTGCACTGACTCATGTGACAATGTTGGTGTAGGCTGACACGGTCTGGCATGGTGACATCTTTTGCTGGTCCTGGAGTGGAGGTGGGGAGAAGAGGATATCCCATCTCTGCACTGACCTATCTGGGCAATTGTCCAGGTCCCTACCCCAAGTGTAGCACCAAATTTCCCTTGTCTGCCATGTCCTGGGCAAACCTCATGAACTCATTGCTGCTTCAGACTGATGGTGCTTGTCCAGGTGCAGATGGCACCAGGAATGCAAGTGAATTCCAGGATATTCCAGCTGTGGCACTTTGCTCCAAAAATGGCACGTGATAAGATGAGCTAGAATCAACTGATAAGAATGCTGTAGCAGCAGATGCCAAGGAGCAAGATGGCAGAGACAGCAGGGTAGGTAATGTTCAGGCTCCTGGTCCATCCACTCCCTTTCAGCTGACCAGCCACATCTTTTTTTTATTGATTCTTGTCATTATTATTATTTATTAATTTCACTTTTTGTGTCAAATTCATCTTTTGTTCTTTTTGTGGCTGAGGTGTGGCAGTTTTGGTTTTTAGCCCCCTGTTCTTAGCAGTTGGACAGTCCTGAAAAGTTGGAGAAGGCCTCAGTCCTTGGCAATTGGACAAAACCAAGAGACCGTGGAATGATATTTGTTTCAACTTTGTTTCATTTTCTAAATTTATAATTTATGCAATTAAATGGCACTTTTTTTATGGCGACTTATATACATTTTACTGAATTTTCACAAATACGAAGTAACAATAGATTTCTATCTGTTTATTTATCAGGGTATGTAGTTCATTAGATAAGTTTGGTAAGATAATGGCAAGAAATCTTGCTCAATGAGAACCCTGCAAAATAACATGACAAAATTTGGACTTAGAAAAGTGGAAGACTCAGCCCATTTGTGTCTCTTTGTTAGAGAGAGAAAACAAAAATAAACAAGAACAGTTGTGAATGCAAAGAATAAGCAGTCTTACGTGAATGAGGATGCATTTAAGGATTTATACTTAAAATTTGCACAACACTTGAAGTACATTTAAACACTACATTTATTTTATAGTTCCACTGTAACCAATCATCAACTGAAGGGGAATAATGGCTGACAATAAAATCCATAACCAATCTGGTAGGCAGTTTTGATGTTTCTTACGTCATGTACATATTTTAATCCAATAAAATTTGATGAAATAAATTGCTGCTGGAACAAGCAAATTTGTTATATGTGACAGCACGTTTAAAAAAATCTCACTGTTTAGTTCTTTTAAACTGTTATTAATGCCATCATTACCAAAGTATGTTCTAATTATCATATTTTGCCTATAAAGCTATGTTTATATATTCATTATATGATGATGGATTAATACTAACAGAGAGAATTCAATGTTAAGCAAATTTCCAGTGGCGTTGAAGAAATGGCACAATGCTTTTAGTAAAAGTGAAGTCGTTATAGCAAAAATATTACATGTAGAATCTTTCAGCCTCTTGATATTTCTAAAACAAAGTACAAATCACAAATTGAATTGGCTGGAAGTTTTATCTTTATGCTTTCTTTTAATTAGCAAATTATCCAAAAGAAAAATTTCTTGAGTACCTTTATGCAACATTGTTGGTTATATTATCCACTATGTTTTTGTACATTTACAGTTTTAATCTTTTTGAAGATTGGCAGGCAAACAGAAAACAGACAATAGGCTTAAATAGGTCTTTTTCATATTGGCAAAATATAGTGAATGCTGTGGGATTGGTGTGGGATCCTCAACTTATATATACTAATATATGGCCTAGAGTTGGTTGGCTTAGATGGCTGATTTGTGATAAAGTATGATACCAGCTGTGTGGGTTCAATTCCTGCACCAGCAGCATTACTGTTCCATGAAGGCCTCTCCCTCTCAACTGCTCCCTTCACTTGAGGTGTAGAGACCCTCACGTTAAATGACCACCGATCATCATCTCTCCAAAGGGAAGACAGTCCTGTGATCTGGCCAAATTCAACAACACTCAAGAAGCTGAACCCTTCCAGTAGTAAGTAGGTGAATTGATTCTCACTCCATCCATCACCTGCAACACTCACTCCTTTCATCACTGATGCCCAATGGCAGCAGTGCATACCATTCACAAGATGCGTTATGGTAACTCAGCAATGCTTGTTTGATTGTACTTTCCAAACCTGCGATGTCTATGACCTGAAAGGACAAGGGCAGCAGATACGTAGGCACACCAAGATCTGAAAATTCCCCTCCAAGCCACTCACCTTTTGCCTTGGAAATAAATCACTATTCCTTCGGAGTTGCTGGGTCAAAAAATCCCAGAACTCCCTACCCGCATTGTGGGCTTACCTACAGCACATGGACTGCAACAGCTCAAAAAGGTGCCTCACTACCACCTTCCTAAGGCCAATGGACAATACATGCAAGTGCCACCTACGTCTTAGGAACAATTCGTTTTTTTAAAAATCAACCAGTTTATATGGGCAGAAGCATCCATTTCTCAACTATTAAATTATTCCCATAATTTGGCTGTCAATGGCTCAAATGCCTGCTCAGGACAATCAAATGAAATTGAGAAGCACTGGAAATTATGATTGTCAAAAGAAGTAGTTCTAAATTTCCCGTCAATTGTCAAGCATTATGAAGATATCTTCTATTTTAACATTTGCAGCAAATTGTAAATGTGTTCACAAGAATCTTGTACATGATTCTGCTGCAAATAATGGCCAGAGCAAATTATACTCCTTCATTAAGTTGTGAACCTCAACTGGCACGAAATTGGTCGGAATGGATGATCGCTAATAAAGAACAAAGAAAATTACAGCACAGGAACAGGCCCTTCGGCCCCCCTAGCCTGCACCAATCCAGATCCTCTATCTAAACCTGTCACCTATTTTCCAAGAAATCCCTCTGCTCCCTGCCCATTCATGTATCTGTCTAGATACATCTTAAATGATGCTATCATGCCTGCCTCTACCACCTCCACTGGCAATGCGTTCCAGGCACCCACCACCCTCTGTGTAAAGAAATTTCCACATGTATCTCCCTTAAACTTTTCCCCTCTCACCTTGAAATCGTGACCCCTAGTAGTTGAGTCTCCCACGCTGGGAAAAAGCTTCTTGCTATCCTTCCTGTCTATACCTCTCATGATTTTGTAGACCTCAATCAGGTCCCCCCCTCAACCTCCATCTTTCTCATATAAATATTCCTAATCTAATCAACCTCACTTCATTGCTAGCGCCCTCCATACCAGGCAACATCCTGGTGAACCTCCTGTGCACCCTTTCCAAAGCATGCACATTCTTTTGGTAATGTGGCAACCAGAGATGTACGCAGTGTTCCAAACGTGGTCGGACCAAAGTCCTATACAATTGTAACATGACCTGCCAACTCTTGTACTCAATACCCCATCCAATTAATGAAAGCATGCCGTGTGCTGCCTTGACCAGTCTATCAACCTGCATTGCCACCTTCAGGGTACAATGGACCTGAACACCCAGATTTCTCTGTGCATCAGTTTTCCCCAGGTCTTTTCCATTTACCGTATAATTTGCTCTTGAAGTGAATCTTCCAAAATGCATCACCTTGCATTTGCTTGGATTGAACTCCATCTGCCATTTCTCCACCCAATGCTCCAATCTATCTATATTCTGCTGCATCCTCCAACAGTCCCCTTCACTATCTGCTACTCCACCAATCTTAGTGTCATCTGCAAACTTGCTAATCAGACCATCTATACCTTCCTCCAGATCATTTATGTATATCACAAACAACAGTGGTCCCAACATGGATCCCTGTGGAATGCCACTGGTCACGGTTCTCCATTTTGAGAAACTCCCTTCCATTACAACTCTCTGTCTCCTGTTGCCCAGCCAGTTCTCTATCCATCTATCTAGTTCACCCTGGACCCCATGCGACTTCACTTTCTCCATCAGCCTACCATGGGGAACCTTATCAAACCTTATCAAAAATAATAAGGACATTTGCTGCATTTACTTGTGCAGTTTAGTGGACTACCACTATAGTTTTGTCAAAAGTCCACATGAACAGTTACAGACTCCACAGGAGTGCATCTGACAATCATGATGGATTGTGATCCTGATGCAAACAGCAATTCAGGGCCATAGCATGTGAGACATTAAACCATATGAACCACAAAAGTTCAGAAGAAGGGTCTAGACCCGAAATGTCAGCTCTCTTGCTCCCTTGATGCTGCTTGACCTGCTGTGTTCATCCAGCTCTACACCTTGTTATCTCAGATTCCCCAGCATCTGCAGTTCCTACTGTCTCCTATTCCACGAAAGTTACCTGGTTGATTCATGATCTGTGCTGACTTAGCTGATAGCAAACAAAAGGTTGATAATGGGGTGACTAACTTTCTTTTTAGGGAAAGAAAAATTTGTTCTTCCTAGAAGGAAGGCAACATTAAAACTGGGGAATGAGACACATTGGTCCCATATTGTATACTTCCACATGTAGGACGAGAATGACCAGCATGTTCATTTCCAAGTATTGTTATTGTTTATTTAAACTATTTTTTCTCTGTACTATTCTTTGGATTCTGCTCAAGTCTGTGGGAGAATAAGATTGTAGCCTCCATGGTTAACTAACCTCCCTGTGCGTGATCTTCTTAAATATTTCTTGGATGAGTTTCCAGATGACATTTACTGCGCAGGTGGATACCAGTACCTTGAACAAAGGTGTAACTGGAGGATTTTTTAAAATACAAACTTAATCACAGCTATTTATAAAATATCCATTTATGGGATTGGACTTAAATGTTTTATTATTTATTTTCTGAGTTTTTAGTGATTAGTTGGTCTCTAAATTTTACAGGATTTTACAAGGCACTTCAGTACTAATCCCCCCGAGCGAGAAAGTTAGGGGGAATCGAATCACAATCTTAATGGTTGCCCTGCAGCAATTTAACGCTAGCGCTGGGAGCAGTGATAATTGTTCTAAATCAAGACTACTTTCCCTTTCTCAAAGGGTTGACCTGGCTCAGAAAGATCTATCAATCAATTGCTTGGCAATGAATTCTGCAGTCCCATTGGTTGAACTGCAGCTAGTCCAACTACATTGAGATGGACTTGACACTGTGAGTGAGAGAGGGGTGAGGCACAGAGTTCTAGATTCCAGGGACAGTGGGCGGTGGTTACTCTCTCACTCCAGGTACCTCCACATCTTGTTCAACACCATGTCACACAACTAAACCTTCTGGGCTTTCTATAGCATTGGCTTCCACCCATATCAGTTGGATGAGCCCTTTAAGTGGACAGTGATTAACCAAGAACAGCCAGGCTTCCCAAGGACACCCCACCTCTTATACAATTTCAGATATGTTGTTTGGGTGGGCAGGTTGCAGGAAGCCATCTGCTGGATTTTACATGCCCTGCCACCTTTAAACCTGCCAGCAGGGGAGCATAAAAAGCATAAAACCCAGCTGTAAGGGAATCAGGGAATATGAGAATAGGGCAGGGAAGTGGAGTCATGATAGAAGATCATAACTGATCTTACTAAATAGCAAAGCAGGCTTAAAGGGCTATTACTCATCTTCTTCCCTTAAGCCCTACATTTATATATTCTGATATCATGATAGATTATTGGCTCAAAGTACAAAAGTAGTTTCCAAATTGATAAATTTTAAAATATTTTTAAGTTTACTCAGAAGTTTCTACGATGGGTATTTTCTGTTAAATAATAGGTAGCATGTTCAATCTTTGACGATATGCTGACTGTGCATGCATTTAGTTGTGTCAGTGCCTAGATTGTTCCAGAGGAAGGTTTTGTGTCTGACCACAAGCCTGTAAAAATGATTGTGAGAGCATTTTTTGAGAGAGAATGTGTATTGTTCACTGGTCATTTTGTGAGGCTTACACATTAGTCAGTAGGATTTGGAACAAAGCTACAGAATTTCATGAGTACAAGAAATTTTCAATATCCAAAATGAAACTCTCATCCCTATGATTACTAAATAATCCAGTCATGTCTCATCAATTTAAAAACATTGCAGATTCAGAACAAAAAATCTATATTTAGCAATTTGAAGAGCTTGCATGTAATAACTTGGGTCTTCCCAACCATGCCTTTATTCAATGATTTTATCCGCTTTGTTTATGCTGACACTCAGTAATATAATTGATATTTAACGGTTTATGAACCAAGCAGATCTATTAATGCTTTTATAGCTCCCCGTTTCCTTTAGTTACAAGAGTTGAAGATAAATCGAGAAAGTGCTAGAATACGACTCTTCAAAACTTAAGGAGCGTTGACATTCTGGATGTTGGCGAAATGCCAGATTATTACAGGAGGCCAATTCTTTTTCACCACTTATACTAGCTCATGTCATAAATGTAGCACAAAAATTGGGAGGGCTGTCAATGAGACAGTAGTTTGTTCAGACAATTAACATAAAGAAAGGGTGGTCCTAAAATGGGAGGAGAAATGAAATATATTGGGAGGAAATGAATATATATAAAAACAGGCAGGAATCAGATCACAACATGGTGGCTTCTAGAAAATATTGATGAACACTCCAATTAATACCACTACAGAATCTTTCACTGAAATGGATCTAAGCTCAGGATCATCAAACGCCATTTCTCCAGCAAGATGCCACCACCAGACACATATTCCCCTTCCCACCTTTGTCCACCTTCCTCAGGTACCGGTCCCTCTGGGACACCCTGGTCCACACTTCCTTCACCCCCAACATCTCCCCAAAGCCCTATGGCACCTTCCCCTGTAACTGGTGAAGGTGCAACCCCTGCACATTTATCTCCTCCCTCCCCAGTTCCAAGGGCCCAAACATACCTTCCAGGTGAAACTGCAATTCCCAGAATCTAGTCTACTACATTCGCTGCTCACAATGTTGACTCCTCTACACTGAAGAAACGAAGCGTAGACTTGGCGACCACTTCTCAGAACATCTACATTATGTTTGCAAAAATAACCCTGAACTTGCTGTCACCTGCCACTTCAATGCACCAGAGATAGTAGGAACTGCAGATGCAGGAGAATCCAAGATAACAAAGTATGGAGCTGGATGAATACAGCAGGACAAGTAGCATCTCAGGAGCAGAAAAGCTGACGTTTCGGGCCTAGACGCTTCATCAGAAATTGGGGAGGGAGAGAGGGTTCTGAGATAAATAGGGAGGGAGGGGGAGGCAGATCGAAGTTGGATAGAGGAGAAGATAGGTGGATAGGAAACAAACAAGTTAAAGAGGCGGGGATGGAGCCAGTAGAGGTGAGTGTAGGTGGGTAGATAGGGAGGGGATAGATCAGCCCGGGGAGGACGGACGGGTCAAGGGGGTGGAATGAGGTTAGTATGTCGGAAATGGAGGTGCAGCTTGAGGTGGGATGAAGGGATAGGTGAGAGGAAGAACAGGTTAGAGAGGCGGGGACGAGCTGGGCTGGTTTTGGGACGCACTAGGGGGAGGGGAGATTTTGAAGCTTGTGAAATCCACATTGATACCATTGAGCTGCAGGGTTCCCATCAGAATATGAGTTTCTGTTCCTGCAACCTTCGGGTGGCATCGTTGTGGCACTGCAGGAGGCCCAGGATGGACATGTCATCTCAGGAATGGGAGGGGGAGTTGAAATTGTTCGCGACTGGGAGTTGCAATTGTTTATTGCGAACTGAGCGGAGGTGTTCTGCAAAGCGGTCCCCAAGCCTCCACTTGGTTTCCCCAATGTAGAGGAGGTCACAACAGGTACAGCGGATGCAGTATACCACATTGGCAGATGTGCAAGTGAACATCTGCTTGATGTGGAAAGTCATTTTGGGGCCTGGGATGAGGGTGAGGGAGGAGGTGTGGGGGCGTTTCTGATTTCTGATGAAGGGTTTAGGCCCAAAATGTCAGTTTTTCTGCACCTAAGATGCTGCTTGGCCTGCTGTGTTTCTCCAGCTCTACACTTTGTTACTTCAGTGCACCACCCTGCTCCTTGGTCAACATCTCTGTCTCTGGCTTGTTGCAGTGTTGCAGTGAAACCCAATGCAAGCTGGAGGAACAACACTTCATTCTCCACTTGGGACCCTATAGCCCTCTGGACTCAATATTGAGTTCAATAATTTTAGGGCCTAAACTCTCACATGTCCCAGACTCCCACCCCACACACCTGGCCTTGTTACCACGTAGCCTGTTGTTACACACCCTCTGTTGTTAGTCACTAATAGTCCTCATTAGCAACATTCCCAGCCTGATTGTTAGCAACTCCTTTGTCTGTCCAACTGTCGTTCTCTCTCTTTGGGCTCTATCCTATCGTTTACTCCCTACCCCACCCACCCCGCTATTTTTCTGCATATAAAGTGACATGTTCCCAGCCACCATCCGTTCTGAGGAAAGGTCACCAGACCTGAAACTTTATGTCTGTTTTCTCCTTCACAGATGCTGCCAGACCTGCTGAGCTTTTCCAGCAATTTTATTTTTGTTCCTGATTTACAGCGTCCACAGTTCTTTTGGTTTATATTTGGATGTAAGCTAAGTCAGCATCTTTTTAGAATAATTACTAAGTTATTGCCATCTGTGCTTACCATTAACTTGCATTTGTATTCCTATTCTATAGGAAATGAATTTCTGTATATCCGTTTCAAGTCCTTTGGGGCTTTATCCAAGTAATCAATCTAAAAGTGGCAGGGGTAGGTGAGAACCAGTAATTGCAGGAAATAGCACCTATGGTAGAACATCCAATTTTATGAGCCTCTCCAACTGCCAGCTTCCCCAAGTACTCTTGTAGTCCTGCCTTATGTATTGCAGAATGGGGTGGGAAATATATAGGGTGCAGCTGAGCTTCTTTTCTCTTTTCTGCTTCCATTTCTACTATCTTCCATTACTAGAAGTGATCTGACAAAGGCATTGAATACATGAGCCTAAATATGGACTGGTATTCAAAAGCTTGTCTCTAAAAATAACATGCTGTCTTATGTGTCGTCTGTTAATTCCCTGCAAAACTGGGATCGTTGAACCCTGTGCTCTCTTAGCATCCAACACTAGAATTGCACATAGTGACGATAGTCTGTTTTCTATAGGATGAGCACAGAGTTACTCCTCAGTGCACAAAATTAACTGGTAAAAACTGAGTGTTCACTGCTTTTTCCTTGCCAGCAGGCAATATCTTTAAATGCAGTGAGACACAACTGACACCTCTTCAAAGTTATTCTCTCCTTTTCCATAATATACTTTCTAATGCAGACCATGAACTAAATTACCATGACATTAGCAAATTGACTGGAATCCAGCTGGACCTTTGAGTGTGCGGATTAAGATTGAACTGAGATTTACCCAAGGCAATAAGTCCTAGCCTAGGTGACAGGAGGCATGCCAGCTGTGTCTAAGCTGGTATTCAGGGAAATATATGGTTAAATTCATTTAGTTTTGATGCATTGCTATAAATTAAGAAACCTGAAGTAAAATAACCGATGCAGATGTTAATAGTATTAGTGTGCTTTGTTGAGGTTTTAAATTCATCTTTTTGTCACAGAGCAATTTAAAACTACCTTATACTTAAAAGAAGGAAATTGTAACAGTAAACAACGGGAAACCTCACTGATCCCTGGCCTTGGCTACATGACAACTGGAGAGGAAAGATTCCGAGGACGGCGCAATGCTGTTTTGGATTCTGATTCAGATTACGTGAAGTTGGCAAAACGAGGAGGTGTTCCAGGTAAGTCCAAGGGCAACTAAAAAAAAATACAGGTGGGTGAAACTCAAATCTCACATTCAATTGTATGAATTAGGAGCAGGGGTCAGCCACTTGACCCCTCAAGCCTGCTTCACCATCCAATAAGATCACAGCTGATTTGATTACTTAATTGTTCCATCTACTCCAGTTACTTTTCACTTCTTTGCTTTTCAATAATCATCTACCTCTGCCTTAAAGGTACACAATGATTTTGTTTCCACTGCCTTTCAAAGTACCCCAAAGGTCCCTCACATATATTAAATGCACAGCCCGTGATTTTTTTAGATAGTGAGCTCTAGACGTAATTTCTCCCAGAAGATGAAACTTTATTTCCATATCCACCTTTTCAAGACCCCTCAAGATCTTATGTTTCAGTCAAGGGGATTCTATCTAAGTTTCCTCTTGCCCTTCCAAGCTCCAGTGGATATAAGCCTAGCCTTTCTAACCTTTCTTCTTAGGACAACCCACCCATTCCAGAAATTCATTCAATAAGCTTTCTCTGAGTTGCTTCCAGTGCGTTGACATCCATCCTGAAATAAGATTATTACTTCAGTGTTGGCTAACTGTATTTCTATGGCATTAGTTGACGGTTGTTTAAATATTTTGAAGTGAGATAGCAAAGTTAGGACATATGTAACGTGGACAGCTTCATTCTTGCAATATATACACTTATGAAATGCATTGTTTTAAATAAAATGCCCTTGAAATGTCATAGTCCTGATAGGAGGAAATGCCAGGTGCCAGATTGTTTTTGAATAAAATAGGCATTTCAGTGTCAGCAGAGGTTGTTTGATGCAGAATCAAGGTGTGCTCATATTCTGATGCTGAAGGAGAAAGAGAATAGTTAATAAGGTGTGAAGTGAAAGCCACTGAAGTCATCAGCTCTAAAATAACTCATCTCTGCAAGGTTCCCAAATGTATTGTTTGAAGAAAATGCCCTTAATTTATGCCATAAATCTTTCAGACCACTTTTGTCAATTTTTTTGGTCCAATCTATGTGAAGGTTCAAAGCTGCCACAATATTACAGTGCCTTTCTTCCAATTTCAAATTATTTCTTGATTTATACCCTGCCCTATAGTGTAACTGCTCAGAGGACATATAAACCCTTTCCACCAGAGACCTTTTGTTATTTTATGTCTCTGCCCAAACTGATTTTATATTTTCACACTCTAAACCATAATTATTTTCACCGAGTACACCGATTTTTGTCCTTTACTCACAGAACTACTGCAAGCACCTTTCCTTTCTTTCTGTTCTTCCAGAATATAAAACACTTTCTTACTTCCACCAACTTGGATGGCTTCCTGCACGAGAGTGCTTTTGACAGTTTGCTCATTCTCCCTGCAGTCTCTTCTGTCATCTACACAAGTCGTAAGTTTCTTGACCCTGTTGGATAATTGCAAGGACTGAGGGTCCACCATTGCTGCCTTTGGATCCCATTCCTACATCATATCCACATCCCCTATCTAAAACTACTAACCTCATCCCACCTCCTCGACCTGTCCGTCTTCCCTGGACTGACCTATCCCCTCCCTACCTCCCCACCTATACTCTCCTCTCCACCTATCTTCTTTTCTCTCCACCTTCAGTCCGCCTCCCCCTCTCTCCCTATTTATTCCTGAACCCTCTCCCCATCCTCCTCTCTGATGAAGGGTCTAGGCCCGAAACGTCAGCTTTTGTGGTCCTGAGATGCTGCTGGGCCTGCTGTGTTCATCCAGCCCCATACTTTGTTATTTTGGATTCTCCAGCATCTGCAGTTCCCATTATCTCTGATAAAGGGTATGTCTGCTTCCTGGAACAAAGTGGAACAAAGTAACTTTACCTTCCTTGATGCATCATAGTGTAAAAGAAGCAGATTCCAACTATCAGAGTCAAAGTTTCTTAAGTTACAGGAATGTAATGTAGTTGCCATGAGCCACATTACTGCTGGCTATATATATTAATGGTTCTGAATTGGCTAATATTGTGGAATTGAGAAGTCTGGCTTTAGGCTCTGCTAGATGTGTCAAGATATGATATATCTGGCTCCTCATATTCTTAGTATTATGTCTAACTAACTAATATAAACTGCACGCATAACTATCATGTAATAAACTACATTTTGTTAAGACAAGTGCCTTTTCCTGTTAAGACCTACTCACAGTGCACCCTCTGCCACTGTTAACTGAAAAGCCCTTGATAGAAAGTATAGGACAGGAATTGGGGGGTGGCACTTGCAGCACAATGGTAGTGTCACTACCTTTGAGCCAGGAGCCCTGACTCAAATCCCACCTGTCCAGAAATATGTAGTAACATCTCTGAACAGGTTGACTCAAAAATATCTAGAAAGTAGGATTATGGAAGGCTCTGGGGCACTAGGGACAGCATATTGGAGTTCTTCTCTGGGCGCTTGTGGTACAGTGTTAATGTACCTACCTGTGGGCCAAAAAGGCCCAGGATCAAGTTTCATCTGCCGCAGAGATGTGTAATAACATGTCTGAACAGCTTGGTTAAAAATATCTAGAAAGGAAAATTGATGCAGTGTTCGACCCCAACCTTTAGTTGGTTTCACAAACCATGTCCACCAGCATTTATATGCTCTAACTGCAACATATCACCTCACTTATTGCTTAATTTAACTAATTAGCTGACCAATGTAAGTTTTGTTTTTAAAATGGGAATTGGACCAATGACCTCAACTTTATTAGTACCATACTCTAATCATCTGATCTAATCAGACTATGGTCAGCTTTATCTTTACTTCTTATCTGTTTATACCTAGAAGTGCTATCACACACAACCGAGTGATTTTCCTGCCACCAAATCACTGTGATTTTTGTTTGTCTTTCTGCTCAGCACTATTGGTAATCACCCATGTAGCCAATTTACAACCAAAGCCCATTATAGGTAATATGAACACTAATTCAAGGTTAAAAACATAATTTACGCCTCTACAGTTGTTACATCAAGTTGTTTAACAATTAAGCTTTAAATTTAATACTTCTATCTTCCCAGTACTGATATGAAATGCTGTTTGCATTTGGAGGGATAAAATCAAGTAACTATCTGCTAATTAAAGTCTTGAACACTCACATCTGCTGGAGACTGTAAAAATGGAGAGGGAAAGCAGGACCTGATTCACCTTTGCACCAAAACTCCACCCTGTGCCAAATTCCAAAGTTAATATACATATCTTATTGACTCAAGTCTCAACACATTTTATGGAAGAGCAAAATCTGCCTACTTTTATCATACACTGATGACTCATACTGAAATTCCAACTGCGAGGGAAGCTTCCTGATAGTGTCAGTAACACTTCGAATTGTTTAATGTATAACTGCTACTGGCTGGTAGTTTCTGCAAATGAGCCTCCTTAAGTAGTTTATAGTTTCCCAGGAGAGCCTAGGGCTTCTGTGGCACAGAGGTAATGTCCCTACCTCTGAGCCAGGAGGCCCAGATTAAAGTCTCATCTGCTCCAGAACTATGCAGTAGCTTCTCTGAACAAGTTGATGACAAAACATCTCTAAAGCAGAGTTTGCAGATGTCTTGCGGCGACGTGGTGGTCCAGCTTCTGAGCCAGGACACCTAAGTTCAAGTCCTACTTGTTCGAGAGGTGTGTCATAACATGCCTAGGCAGGCTGCCTTTTTAAAATGTATTTAAGGCAGAGGCTGGAGGACTCAAATGGCACAGTGCCAGCAGACTCAGGTTCAAGTCCCACCTACTTCAGAGATGCATCATAAAGCATTTTAATAGAGTGGTTTAAAAAAAAAATCAAATGTCCTTGACAATATCTGTGAGAGACACAAATTTTTTAAGGCAGAGTGTGACATCTAATCAAAATTATAATTGGGAAAATGCCACTAGACAAATTTCTATCTGCATCAAATTCAAAAGTTAGCCTGTGCCTCATTGCATTAAAGCCTCATCACATTTTGTGGAATAACAAATCTATTCACTTTTATAGCGGGCTAATGATATCCTTAAAATCTTGCATTATTTGTATGTTCATTTTCACAGGATGTAGGAGTCACTAGCAAGGCCAGTATTTGTGCCCTTCCCTAATTGGGCCTGAGAAGGTAAGCTGCCTTCTCAAAACAGTACACTGTTGGTACATCCATAGTGCTATCAGGGAGATAGTTCCGGGATTTTCACCCAGTGCTACATTCCAAAGTCAGAATGGTGTGTGGCTTGGAGGGGACCATGCAGGTAGTGTTGTGCTTGTACATCCATTGCCCTTGTCCTAGTAGGTGATATAAGTTGCATGTTTCAAAGCTGCTGATGAAGGAGTCTCAATAGGTTCTGGCAGTGCAACTAGTAGATAATACATAGCTCTGCCACTATGCATCAGTAGTGGAATAAATAAATGTTTAATATTCCAAGTCAGCATCTGATGACTAATCTTAATGATAGCTTCAGAAAAAAAGTACCAGAACCTGCACCAAATTCCCAGGTTGGCACTCATACATTGCAGCAGTACAGCCTCATCAACCTTTGCACTTCCACACGTGGCCATTGAAAAGCTGCAGTGGGATTTAATTTTCTATCTGCTCCAAAGTCAGTAAATCTGTCAGGAGCAGCACTACTAGTCAAAGGAAAAGCTGCTATGAAATGAGGTGACTCGGAAGAATTGTGAATAAATTAACTGCAAATTCACATTGCTCGTGGTATTATTGAACTACTATAACCAAGGACCGGGCAAAGAATTTAGCCCACTTTTTGTAACATTTTATTATTGATCATTTAGCAACAGCAATGCAGTGAAATGTCTAGAGTTGGGTAAAAAACATTTTTATTTGTTTTGCTAAGATCTACTAACTTTCGGTGGATTGTCCTCAAAATCAACATGTATTCCCCTCAAGAAACCTGAATGGTTGCCACCTGAATCTTCACTGCAAGAAAACAATCAGTAAGTAAACTTCAAATTCTCTGTGTGCTTGGCAGCAGAAACAATTGACTGAGTCATCTGAGAATTGTCATTCCCTGTTGGAATGCCATTCTGATTCTACTTGTTTATTGTATGATATTTCTGGTGGAACTTCTGAAGCCATTCAGAAGTGTGGAGTGGACTTTCATGAGAGTCATTCTTCCTAGAACAGGAGAATCAAGGATGGGGAAAGAGAAACCGTGAGCCCTAGTTGCTGCATTCCGGTAATTCTTCATTTAGTAACACATTGAAAGGTTTTGGGACATTTATAAAAAACGTTTTTCAGTTTGTTAGTGAATGAGTGTGAGTGAGGCAAGTGGATAAGTGGGCTAGAATGGCAGCGGGACCATATGGCAGTGTTGGTAGGATGGTAGGTTGGGAGGTGGATAGGATGGCAAGTGGTACTGTGAGCAAGCTGACAGGATGGTTAGATTGCCTGCCACGCAGGGTGATAAGTGGGTAGGGTGCAGGCTAGGTCAGGTTGCAGTGTGACAGAGGCATAATGCTAGGTTAGTGATGTCACATCACAGGAGGATGACCTGGGGGGACCAGGAGAGTCAAGGAGGAGTAGGAGGTTAGGGGTGGGGTCAGTTGTAAGGCCTCCCCAATAGTTCATAGTGACTCACTGAACAAAAACTAAAAGAACTGCAGATGTTGGAAATCAGTAGTGACTCCCCACTAGTGGTTGGGTTCCTTATTCTGTCCTAATAATGCAATACTCTTAAGAGCTGTAACAGTATTTGGACCTGGTTTATGCTTTTGTATTTTCTGTGGGTTGTCTCAGTCTGCATTCCAAACCAAACTGACATTTGTTGCAAGATTGTTCAGAGCTGCTGCAGCAGACAGTATTAGAGATGTAAACAGAGCTTTTAGTAATCGAAAAATAATTTATAGCCTGAAGGTTCCCATTCAGCCCTTATATGCACAGATATATACGTGGCAGGCAGTTGAGGTCAGGCCCATTTTTGTCAAAGGTGCTGTGAGTAATTGATGTGTCATCTGTGTTCCTTCATTTAAAGTTATCATTGGAAGTTGTATTTCATTGATTTGTACTCCAATTCCTAAATTCTAATAAGGAACAAACGGCCTATAGTTTTTGACTTTGCATATTAGGTTGTAGCTGCAAGGAGAAGGAATGGCAACTAGATATCTGACAAAATTGATTTTGTTAGTTTCCAGTAGCAAAGATAAACTTCAGGCAATTTTAATACCCTCTAGCTATTGGAAATAAGGGAGATTAAATTGGATGAGTGACTCACTGTCTGGTGTCTGACATAATCCCATTGTTTTCTGTTGAGAAACTCACCAGTGAAGATAAAAGCTGACAAATCCACAAAATAAGTGCCTTTTCCAACACCAATTCTAGGCCAGGACGATCAATTGACAAGAAATCTGACAGGATCCTGCTTCAAAAAAAAACAATACTGCAGACGCTGGAGATTTGCAATAAAAATAGAATTTGCTGGAGAAACTTAGCAAGTCTGACAACATCTGTGGAGAGAAACAGAGTTACCAATTCGAATCCAAAATTCCTCTTCGTTGGAACTCTTGTCCTGCTTTATGTGGACTAATGAGGGTCTGAGGACATTGTGACCCTCCTGCCACAATTTTAATTGGTTTCTGAATGGGAAAGCTGATGGTAAGAGGAATATGTTGAGGCTAATGAATGACAGGGAGTCATAACTGCACTCCTGTGTTCTAGATTCCCTGGTCAACATCCCTGATATTGTGTCATTGTTATCATAACTTCTTCTGCACCTACTACTAAGGAACCAGTGTTTACTTTACCTGCTATCTTTTGTAGATATTTCTTATAGCTTTTCACAATCTGCTTTTATATTCCTGACTAGTTTATCTTCATTCTAATGTTGTTCCATTTTATCATCTTTGTAGTTACTTTTTCCTGATTTCAAACACTGTCCCAGTAGTCTGTTTTTTGTGGTGGACAAATTTCTCCCTGCAGGAGATGATACGAATACAGCCTAAGAACTTTGGTGAGGGGTCAGATGAGATCAAGTTCTTCCATAAGTGTGACACATGAAGTTGTTCCTTGCCGATGGTGTGGGATGATCTTGTTTCCAAGAATGGCATCTACTTTGGAACTTCTGAAGCCACATGCCATTGTGGTGAACTCCTGACCACATCCTGTATTGTCATTTATATTGATTGTCGGTTAGAATTTCTCACTTGTCATGGTTGATGTGAAGGTGCTCATATAGATTTTAATGACATCCCTGAATCCGAGTTTTGGGCTTCTTGTGGTTTCTTGACACAAATCTCCCAATGTAGCATACCCTTGGGATATATGGACATCTTCAATTCTGTGCACATGCCCAAGCCAGCAAAACCTTCTTTGCCTAACTAGTGTTAGTATTCTTGGCATCTTTACTATTCATTTGTGATTTTGTCTTTCCATGTGATGCTCAGGATACATCTCAGGCACCATAGATGGAAATTATTTAGCCTTCTCAATAGGGATTTAAGTTACCATGCAGCAATTTGGCGAGGATGCAGGCCTTATAGATAAGTACCTTGTCCTGCCCATCAGCTTTTTGCTTCTCTGTGACCATTTTCTTAACCAGCTGAAGTTGGTCACTACCTTTGAAGCGCTTGTATTGATTTCTTTGTCAAGAGACAGGCTGTCTGTCACCATATAATAGTGGTAGCTGAGAATCATCAAGCTTGCTACTGCGTGTATTCATGTGGAATCCCAATTAACAATATGTCCTGCATGCAATTAATCACAGTGGATAGGCAATTAACAGCCAGCATGGTTTCAAATGTGCCCAGACCAATTAAACAATTCATTCTTTTCCTAATGCTAGTGTCAGTACCCTGTGGAACCAAATCACTTTTTCCTCACAATGCTCTTTGAGCCACACATTTAATTCTTTCCTCGTTGCTTGACCTGATATTATTTTGCACATGGTTCAGGTAATAATGTAGAAATTATCCTTGAGCTTTTATTTCTGAATTCCAAACAAAATTTCTCCAACGATGCCTGTTGACCTCATTCTATGTTGTTGATTTCAAACAAAGAACACCAGAACTGGATCCTCTATCTCTCAATCAAAGTTCTTCCCTCCCATTGAAGAAAGGGCCTGAACACATGCACCTGGCAGACAGGCAACCTTCAGAAGCCCTGGTCTTGGCTGCAGAGAATAGGACCTATTTCTGGGACTATTATGTCCCCAAACACCAGCACTTGCTTTATACTCCTCCCTCTTGAGCTTGGGCTTCTGCATAATAGCATTGTGGCCAGTTTACCCTTCCACACTGCAGTCCTTGTTCTCATCCATACAGGCAACAGACCACTTGTATCTATAAAGCATCAAGCACAGGGGTCCTTCATCACCACATCATTCATCCCATAATTGCCAAACCACTTGCTCAATTGATAATTTCATAAATTGGGTTATGTGGTTTACTAATTAAGTAATTAGTAAGTTTCAGGTTGACATACTTTAACATAGAACATCGAACAATACAGCGCAAAACGGGCCCTTCGGCCCTCGATGTTGTGCCGACCTGTGAACTAATCTAAGCCCATCCCCCTACACTGTCCCATCATCATCCATCTGCTTATCCAAGGACTGTTTAAATGCCCCTAATGTGGCTGAATTAACTACATTGACAGGCAGGGCGTTCCACGCCCTTAACACTCTGAGTGAAGAACCTGCCTCTGACATCTGTCTTAAATCTATCACCCCTCAATTTGTAGCTATGCCCCCTTGTACAAGCTGAAGTCACCATCCTCAGAAAAAGACTCTCACTGTCCACCCTATCTAATCCTCTGATCATCTTGTATGTCTCTATTAAATCCCCTCTTAGCCTTCTTCTCTCCAATGGAAACAGACAAATGTACTTTCATCATAAGGCCTTCGCTCCAGACCAGGCAACATTCTGGTGAATCTCCTCTGCACCTTTTCCAATGCTTCCACATCCTTCCTGTAATGGAGCGACCAGAACTGCACGCACTATTCCAAGTGAGGCCGCACTAGCATTTTGTACAGTTGCAGCATGACATCACTGCTCCGGAACTCAATCCCTCTACCAATAAAACCTAAATCACCGTAAGCCTTCTTAACAGCACTGTCAACCTGGGTGGCAACTTTCAGGGATCTATGTACATGGACACCAAGATCCCTCTGCACATCCACACTACTAAAAATCTTTCCATTGACCCAGTATTCTGCCTTCCTATTATTCCTCCCAAAGTGAATCACCTCACAAACCTGAAATGTTCACCAACAACTACCTACCTGCTGTCCTGTGACACATGATATCTGCTGCTATAAAAAGGCCACAGGCAGGTATTCAGAATGTTAGGAATACACTCTTCATGCATTAACTTGATCGTTGTTTGGGGTAAGGGTTGGTATTAAAATCATTTTCTCCACAATCTGGCATCCCTTAGAGTACTAGTTCAGCTTTAGGAAGGCCATATTATGTGAAACAAGACAGAAACTGCTGGAGAAACTCAGCAGATCAGGCAGAATCTGTGGAGAGAAAAAGCATTTTGAGTCTCGTGACCTTTGGGGAAAGGAAGAAAAAAATGGGTAAGTGGAGCTGAAGCCCATAGAGAGAAAAAGACAACATTAATCAGACAAAGGGATGGATGATAATAAGTCCGGGGAGAAGGAAAGCTGATAATGGGGAATATAAATAGGTAAAAATGGGTTCACTGTGCTGAAAGCAGCCAGTATGGTGATAGGGCCTTGTGTATGGGGGTGGTTAAAGGATATGGAATGAGGTATTCACGTTCTAAAGTTATTGAAGTCAGAATTGCGGCCTGAAGGTGCAGAAGACCACAATCTGAGGGTGAGAAATAAAAGGGAATGAACAGGCGTTCAGAAGCAGAGATTGAGAAACAGAGCGGCACAAACAGAGCAGGGTCACTAGTGAAAATTGAGATATGCTGTTCTTCCAGCTTTGCGCTGAGCCTCACTGCAGCAAACCTGAGACTGAAATATTAGCCATTATATGTAATTGGATTTGTGACCTTACTGTGTTAAATTGGTAAATAGAATCATGGGATGATTTCAAAACAGGAGGTCATTTGGTCTAAGAGACAGTAAGAACTGCTGAAACTGGAGTCAACGATAGCACTGTGTGGAGCTGGAGGAACACCACAGGCCAGGCAGCATCAGAGGAACAGGAAAGTTGATGTTTTGGGTCGGGACACTTCTTCAGAAGTCATTTGGCCTAACTTGTCTTTGCTGGTTTCATGAACAGAAATTCACTAGCATCTCACTTTCCCACCCATTTTCACATAGTCTTGCATCTCATTTCTCTTCAGGTACCTGTCCAATCCCATTTGAAAGCCTAAGTTTTATTTGTATTCACCCGCTGCCAGGCAGTGCATTCTAGATGTGAATCACTTGCTGTGGAAACAAAAAAGTTTCCCTCATGTCACCATTGTTTCTTTTGCCAATAATCTTAAATTTGTCATCACTGGCTCTTAACACTTCTGCCAATAGGAATAGTTTCTTTCCAGCTACTCTGTTCAGACCTGTCATAGTTCTGAATACATCTATCAAATCTCTTCTCACCTTTCTCTTTTCGTAGGAAAATAGTCCAACCTTTCCAATCTTTCTTTCTAAGAATTGTGCATCATACTAAAACATGTAAGTTTTTTTCTGCATCCTCTGTAAAGCTTTCCTGTCCTTCCTAAAGTGCAATGCCAGGATATGGACACAATAAGCCTGTTGAGGCCACACAAATGGTTTGAAAAGTTCATCAAAACTTCCTTTCTTTTGTATTCTATGCCTTGCATTTAACAGACAATAATATTGCTTAAGTATAAAGCCATAGAGATCTACAGCACAGAAAAAGGCGCTTCAGCCCATCAAGCCTGTGATAGTCAAAAACAGCCACCAAACTGTACTGATCCCATTTTCCAGTACTTGGCCCATAGGCTTGTCCTCCTTGGCATTGCAAGTTTTGTTTTAATTCATTCACAGGATATGGCTGTCTCTGACCAGGCAGCATTTATTGCCCATCCCTAATTGCTCAGAGGGCAGTTAAGAGTCGTCCACATTGCTTTGGGTCTGAAGTCATATGTAGGCCAGACCAGGTAAGGATGGCAGTTTGTTTCCCTCAAGGACATAAGTAAACCAGATGGGTTTTCAGAACAATCGGCAATGGATTCCTGGTAATTGCTAGACTCTTAATTCTAGATTTCTCTTTTTGAATTCAAATTCGTCCATCTGCCATGGCGAGAATCAAATCTGAGTCCCCAGAACATTACCTGGGTCTCTGGATTAACAGTCCAGTCCATTGGGCCATTGCCTCCTCTTCTTAAATGTTATGAGGATTTCGTAATAGTGTGGAGTCACATATAGGCCGGATCGGGTATGGATGACAGATTTTCTTCACTAAAGAAAATGAATGAACTCATCTTGGGCCCTTTTTAATGATAAGCCACTAGTTTCATGGCTAGCATTATGAAAATTGTATTTTTTAATCCCAGTGTTACTTCATTAACTAAATTAAAATTTCCAGCTACCATGATGAGATTCAACTTTAAGCTTCAGTATCATCAGTCCAGACTGCTGGATTGCTACTATAGTACTATGACTGCTATGCTATTGTGCTCAATCATAAAATAAATTGTCATTTCTCTTTGCTCATCCATGACATCAGCATATTTAAGTTATTTGTGAAAACACCCTGAAGAGTCAATTTCAAACAACATGATTTAATATTAGTAATCCCTACATTCTATTTCAGTTTATAGATTTGCATATTTTTAACATTCTTTTCATAAACTGCCTCTCGGCCCTTCTTTCATTGAACAGTCTATAATCTATTAAGGATCATCTTTAAGAATCACCTCTGGACTTTTTCTGAAGGTAATCTGTGAACATCATTTGATATTTTCGGCCATGTGACCTTTCACTAGTTAACATGTGGATGGGGATCACATTTTTACTTTCATCTCTTGTGCCATTCATTGTATTGACTGTTCCAGAAGATAGTCTCAATGTAATTGCTGATGTTGGGAGTAATGCACAATGGTAATTATCATGTTCTCTTTCTTACAGGACAGTGCAAATGAACCTTCCAGGTAACATGTCTAATGACATAACTCAAGACATGTCAGAGGGTGAGAAGTATAAACTCTCCCCCACTCCCATTGAAACAACCGATACACATTTATCGGAGAAGGAAAAAATTCATGGTGACTCAAGAAACTGTAAGGTAAAACCTCAAAGCTCAAAACCCAGATATTCATTACTCTGTTGAAAACCTGAGCCCCTACCTGGTGGATAGCTCTAGCAGATGATCTCAAATGTCAATTTTGGAATATATATTTATACAAATGCTTGTAGTTTCAGCTATTTAAATGTTAATTTTGATGAGCGACATTTTTATTACCTTGAAGTAACCAGACAATTTTTCATGTATGTGAAAATAATGAATGAATGACTTTATAAAGCCTTTTATTTTAGACATTCTAAATCCATTGCTTGTACATACTCTATAATGGGTGAATGAGCATGGAGGTGCTCTTGTCTAACATGGGGGTGTTATTCAACGGGAATTAGGGAGAAAATTCTTCTCCTTTAGGTCAAGAGAATTCTAATTTTACAGCAAGCAATACTCCCTTTTATGTTCAAAATCTACAAGGAAGCAACAGTACGGGGCAGTTCGCACTGCAGCGTCACAGTGCCAGGGACCCGGGTTTGATTCCAGCCTCAGGTGACTGCCTATGCGGAGTTTGCACATTCTCCCCATGTCTGCATGGGTTTCCTCTGTCTGCTGTGGTTTCCTCCCAGTGTCCAAAGATGTGCAGGCTAGGTGGATTAGCCATGCTAAATTGCTCATAGTGTTCAGGGGTGTGTGGATTATAGGGGGATGGGTCTGGGCGGGATGCTGCAAGGGGCGGTGTGGACTTGTTGGGCCGAAGTGGGCCTGTTCCCACACTGTAGGGAATCTAATCTAATTTTCTTGTATCTGTGTGGTTATGGGAAAAAAAACACACAGGCACTTATCTATTATTTGATCTGTAGAAACTGTTTAAAACACCTGTTCAAAAAGGCCGTGATATATGCTTATCTACATCATTTATGAGTTGTCCAAATAGGTAATCTTATTGAAACATACAAGGTTCTGACAGGACTTGGCGAGGTATTTGTTGGGAAGATATTGATACTACTGGGTAAATCTCGACTAGAGGACGTACTTACAGAATAAGGGGATGCTCATTTAAAGCTCATTTAAAGAAATTTCTTCTCTGAGAGGGTAATGAATATCTGGAATTCTGTACCTCAGAGAATTGTGGAAGGGTAGGTCAGTGAAAGTATTTGAAGAAGAGTTATATGGATTTCTGAAATATTAGGGAGTTGAGGGCTATGAGAGGGAAGTTGAGGCCTGGGGCACATCAACCATGATCTTGTTGAATGTCTGGGGTGGCTTAAGGGTTTGAGTGGCCTACTGCTGCATCTTAGAGTCAGAGAGTCATACAGCACAGAAGAAACCCTTTGGCCCATCAATTCTGTGCCAACCTATCCACACTAATCACACTTTCCAACACTTGGCCCATAAACCTTGAATATTATGACATTTCAAGTGCTCACCCACTATTTCTTATATTCTTATTACAATGTCCCATCCTGGGTATAATCTACACAGAGCCTTTTAATTAGTCTGCCTCAGCCCCTAACAACTACTTTGCGTGCTTCAAACCCTCCTATCTGGATTGTCTGGCTGATTGCAGCAGATACTCTCCCTCCCTCAATAATGATGCCATTTCTTTCTCCTGAAGCTGGCTGGCCATGCTGAGAAATTTCATAATTCTTGTTACCTGACTCAAGGATGAAAATCCAAGCTGAAAAACTCTAAAGAATAACTGTTGTAAGATATAGAATATTGCTAGCTAGAATAAAAGAAATATTGAAGGATGATTTTGATCCTATTTGTTCCCTGGAAGCAGGGTATTTACCCACTGGTATTCACCACTTTTTTCTCTTCTCCTGCTTTTCTGAGCAAACAGCAGGAACTCCAACCTAAACTCATCAGGGTTTTTCCTCAAAAGTACCGATCATACCCGGTCAGTCAGCAGGAATGGGATCTTGTACCAGAAAAAGCCATTATCAAGGCTTACGTGTTCCCTTTTATTGAGGGGCCAGGAGGAGCAGGAATGCTTCTTCAAGTTCCAGAAAAAAGGTTTAAGCTGCCCCTGGATCAAGCTTTCCTCCTGCAAATTGGTGGCTGACGATAACCTGTATCAGCCGAAATTCTGGTCCAGCCATCCGATGGCTGGTTTTATAAAATTCATGACTCATTAAAAACTACTGTATGTAGAAGGAGCGTAAATAATGTTTAGTTTCATGGATCCTCAGGGCCACACAAAGCATTTTATGGCCAATGAAATATTTTGAAGAATAATCAAATTGGTAAAGTAGAAAGCCACAACAATTTGCACAATTAGTTATGTTGATTGGGAGATGAATGGTGATCAGGAAATCAGGAGAAAGTCTTTCATGCTATTTTGAATTTTACCATGGATCTATAGATACTGACTCTACAAGATCACATTTTCAACACATGTGAAGCAGTAGCAGAGTAATACTGACGGTTTGAGGATAATATCACTGTGATGGAGCCTATAGTGGAGGCTAAGCAGTCCATTCTCATTCATTATAAAAGGGATCTGAGCGAGAAAACCCTGAATGGCAGAACTAGATATCACATCCAAAGGCTTAACTATTCTATTAACTTACCTGCCATGGGTAGGGCATCAATTTGTCTTCCTTCCTGGGTAACCATCTCACCATCAGATAATTTATTCCAGAGTCATAAATGTTATTGATTTAGAACAGTATTGAGGCAAAAAATAATTTACATTTTCATATCGTAGTCAGAGAACAAGAAGAATATTGTTCTCCATTAAGCCAATAGGGGTGCTCACTGTTTCATCATATGACTGATACTAATTGAATAAAATGATGACCTAATTTTTAACCCCTATAGAAAAGTGGACCTTGAATTTATTCTATTTCTCCAGCTCACTAGAAGTTTTACTGCTTTTCACTTGAGAGACCTGAAATAAGGGATTGATGCAGTCAGTGCCCTCCAGTAATGTTACTCAATAAAATGTGTGTTGATGTTTGCTCTGACTGAAACTTCCTGAAGGAGTTGATGAGCTTTCAGTCTCATGCAAGCAGTAAAATTACCCTAGGATGCTTCAAAGATTTTGATTATTTTAGCTGTGGGAGTCATGATATAGACCCCATCACAACAACAGCTCAAAAACTGCTTCCAACCGGATAACTTACTGTGGTATTATCTCTTAGAGCCAAAAAGTGCACTTTTCCATAACAATGGAAATTTAGATACTGCTCTTAAAAATACATTGTCAAAAGTAGCCCTGATTTTTTAGGGAGCATGCTTGTTGTGGATGGGTGAATACATGAGCAGTTTTCATATTCAGCTGTGCCATTAAAGAAGACAGAAAGCTTTATACTGGGACACACTGAAAATTATTTGAGACTCCGTGATTCATTTTGAGCTGTAATCTATCGAATAGCATCTTCAGGGGCTATGAAACAAGGTAAGCTGCCCATCCTTTCAATTAAAATCAATGTACCAAACAGGAAGATTAAGAACAGAGGAAGCGACTAAAATTAAAAGTTCGAGTTGAGATTCTCTTTATTTATTATAATCATCGTTCTTACTATTTTCAGAAAGAAGGTGTGTTTCTAGATTATTCACTTTTTACCCTGATATAATGTGTTCAGCCAGGGACTCCTGAAGTTGGTAATATGGGACAATTGGACAAGAATTTTCCACCTCATCCTCAGATGGAGGACATGACCTTAAATGCTGAACCAAAACAATGGACAATGCAGTCTGGCACTCCAACTAATACAATGAGGTAAATGCTACACATTATAACGGTGCTAAGGTATCAGTAAACAAATAAACATTTCCACAGTTATCAATTATTATCTTACTGAATATCATCGGACAGCAACATGGAACAGCTGGAATATTTAATTTAGTCTCAGCCTTCTTCTGGAACAGTAGCAATAAAAGGCAGAATTCAAATTAACTGTTGTATTCTAAACAGGAAAGATTGTAATGTTTAAACTAAGAGGTGTAAAATCTTGTAGCCATGATGTTCTGTGTCATGGGCCTGTTTCTGCCATGTTCTACTTTATGAAGAGCATGCAGCCATGCTACAGAGAGGCAATGGAAAATGCTGAAGAGAATAGACATGTCTGAAGGTGAGCTCCCATGAGTTCCTCAAATATATACTTCCTTGTTTGTCTGGAGCCTAGAAAATAAACCTTTCTCTTAGAAGTATAGAATCATCTAACTTTTTATGGTACAGAAGAGGCCATTGTATCCATGCCTGCTAATCCCACTCCCCTACGCTTTTTCCAAAGATCTACAAATCTTTTCTCTTCACATAATTAACCAACTCCTTTTTGAAAATCATGATTGAATCTGTCTCAGTCCCTTAGCCTGTGCATTCCAAATCCAGACCACTTGCTGTATGAAAACACTTTTCCACGTGTCACCTCTGGTGTTTTTACCATTTACTTTAATTTAGTGCCTTCCGGTATTCTAGACCATTCATCGATGTAGCATTTCCCCCTTTCAATCTGCTCAAACTCCATATAATTTTGAATACATCTATCAAACTGCTTTCAAATATCTCTTCCCTGAGGAGAACAATTCCTGCTGCTCAAGGCTATCAATTTAATTGAAGTCTCCCATCCCATGGAAACAATATTGCAGATCTTTTCTGCAGCCTTTCCAATACCTTCACATCATACCTAACATAATAACAAAATTGGACACATTACACCGACTGAACCCAACTTATTGCTTTATCAAGGTCTCTGTAACATCCTCACATTTTAAGTCTCTGCCTCTATGTACAAAATTCAGCATCCTGTTTGCTTTATTAATTTTTTTGTTCAGTCTTCAACAAGTTGTTCACTATTACCTCAAGGTCTTTCCATTCTGGCAACTGCTTTAAAATTGTATGCTTATTTTTATATTGTCCCTGCGCATTCTCCCCAATAAAATGTATTACTTCACTCTTTCTTGTGTTAAATTTCATCTGCCACATATTAAAAATTGCTAACAAACTTGTTAAGAAGAACTTTCTTGTTACATAGAATGGTGTCAGTACAGGCTTGTACTGACAGCAGGTGGACTGCAGTGGTTCAAGGAGGCAGCTCACTATCACCTTCTCAAGGGCAACTAGGAATGTGCAATAAATGCTAGCCAGCCAGAGATGCCAAGGTACCACAGATAAATAAAAAAAGGCCATTTAATCCATCATGTCTGTGCTGGTTTGCTGAAGGAGCAATTCACCAAATATCACTTCCTGCAGTTCAGGGCCTCTCGCCATAGACCTGCACATTCTTCCTTTTCAGATTATAATGCAATTCTACCTTGAATGCTTTATTTGAATGGGGGTCTATTTTTAATATCCTGATTAGAATAGTAGACAGAGAAATTCAGAAGTAAACATGTTTAATATTCATCACTGACATCACCAATAATAATTTCCACTCAACTGAGTCATTTGTAAAGATCATTTGAAGTACACTGGACTAAGGTATAAGGCACAAGTCATAGAATACTGAGATAACAAGGTGTAGAGTTGGATGAACACAGCAGGCCAAGCAGCATCAGAGGAGCAGGAAAGCTGATGTTTCTGGCCTAGACCCTTCTTCATAGAATATTGCCCACTAGCCTGGATGAGTGTAGCGTCAACAACCCTGAAGAAGCTCGACATAATCCAAGACAAATCAGCCCACTTGATTCGCCACCTTAAATTCACTCCCATCACCACCAGTGTAGAGTTGCTGCTGTGTGTGCCATTTACAAGATGCAGCGCTGCATGTCACCAAAATTCCTTTAACAGCACCTTCCACATCCACAGCCTGTACCACCTAGATGGGCAAGAGCAACGAGACTTGGGACCACCACCTCCTGCGAAGTTCCACCAAGTCACATGCCATGCTGGCTTGGAACTATGTTAGTTCCCCATCTCTGGTGCTGGGTGAAAGCCCTGGTCCATCTTAATTACAACACTATGGATGTACTTACACCATGTAACCAGCAATGGGTCAAGAAGGTCACCTTTTCAAGAGCAGTTAGGGACATAGATTAAATTTTGGTCATGCCAAGAATACTCCCATTTCAAGAATAAAACTTAATTAATTATCTCTGGGAATTTAAACTCTGAAATGTTCTTTTGCAGTTGTTCCCTGTAGAGGCCGGTCTATTGGCCAGCATATTTTCTGGCGCAAGGCACAGTCAGCTCTGGATGCAGACTGCATCACACATTCCTCCTAATTTTCAAAGCTACTACCACATAAAAAACTTAAACAGAAAGCCTGACCTATGTTACACATCACTAGGGCAAAATAATAACACCCACCAGCAGTGGTTCGTAAATGCTGTTGCCACCCTTTTAAAGGCAGTAGTGATTTTAAAGTAGATTTACAATGTTACTACAGCAGTAGCTGGGCAATGCTACCACTTTAGGTTTTAGTGGTTGGTGGATCTGTTGGGTTAAGTGCACCAAATGAAGGTGGCTCATTTTGAAATTGAAGACTGTTGTCCAGTAAAAGTATACAAGAAGGATACAAAGAGAAAGATGGGACAGTTCCTCAAACAACTGGCAGAGCAGCTTTTCCAGGCCCACACCTAACAGTTAGAACATAGAAACGTACAGCACAGTACAGGCCCTTCGGCCCATGATGTTGTGCCATGGAATAATCCTAATCCAAAAATAAAATAGCCTAACCTACATTCCCCTCCATTCACTGCTGTCCATGTGCATGTCCAGCAGTCGCTTAAATGTCACTAATGACTCTGTTTCCACGACTGACGATGCATTGATAGTGGCTCAGTCATTGGGCATTTTGATGAAGTAAAGAATAGAAGTCACAACAGAGCACTCCTAAGCACTCATGATGGGTGCATGGCCCTCTGGACATTCAGGGCATTTATTTTTAAGTGCAATTGGCTTATTTCTCAGTAAAGTAGATGGTGTAACATAACTATTTTTCCCTGTTGATTGCATAACCATGTTTATTTGTACTAATAGTTCATGGCCTAGCAGGGAATCTTTTTAGCAGAACAGTGTATTCGTGAAAGATGCTGAACAAATGTTTTTGAGGAAAAGTCAACTGTAATTTTTGACACGTGTCAGTGTTTATCAACTTTCTTATTGCAGGCTGCGTGTTAATACACTCTTCACCCATATTACTGTTAGCTGAATGTACTGCTGCGTGACCAGAAAATCGGAATGTATATGAGTGTTTAGATGGAAAATTCTGTCTTGATAAGTTTGGACCTACTGATCTTTTATCGTCCCAAAAGATCAAAATTTATTTCTTAATATATTTTTACTGTAAATATGGAAATATAAAAATGTAAATATGGAAATATAAGAAAGAGATAACACAGTGTGAAGCTGGATGAACACAGCAGGCCAAAAGCATCTGACTAGCAAGAAAGCTTGGCATTTAGGGTCAAGACCCTTCTTCAGAAATAGGGGATGGGAAGGGGATTCTGAAATAAATAAGGAGAGAGGTGGATGCTGACAGAAGATGGATATAGGAGAGGGTTAGGATGAGAGGAGACAGTCAGGTCAAAGAGGCGGGGTTAGAGCCAGTAAAGTTGAGTGTAGGTGGGGAGTTAGGGAGGGGACAGGTCGATCCAGTGATGATGCAAAGATCAAGGAAGCGGGATGAGGTAAGTGGGTAGGAGATGGGGGTGGGGCTTGAGGTGGGAGGAATGGTTAGGGAGGCAGGGACTAGCTGGCTGGTTTTGGGATGTGGGAGATTTTGAAGCTTGTGAAGTCCACACTGATACCCTTGGGCTGCAGTGTTCCCAAGCGAAATATGAGATACTGTTCCTGCATCTTTCAGGTGGCGTCATCGTGGCAATGCAGGAGGCCCAGGATAGACATGTCATCCGAGGAGTGGTTGGGGAGGAGTTGAAATGGTTTGAGACTGGGAGGTGTAGTTGTTTGTTGCGAACAGAGCATAGGTGTCCCGCAAAGCTGTCCCCAAGCCTCTGCTAGGTTTCCCCGATGTAGTAGAGGCCACAACGGGAACAGCGGATACAGTATATCACATTAGCAGATTGTCAGGTGAACATCTGTTTGATGTGGAAAGTCTTCTTAGGGCCTGGGATGGGGATGAGGAGGGAGGTATAGGGGCAGGTGTAGCACTTCCTGCAGTTGCAGGGAAAAGTGCCAGGGTTGGTGGGGCTGGAGGGGAATGTGGAGCGGACAAGGGAGTCACGGAGAGAGTGGTCCCTCCGGAAAGCAGATAAGGGTAGGGAGGGAAACTGTCTTTGGTGGTGGAGTCAGATTGCAGATGGCGGAAACGTCTGAGGATAATGCGTTAGATTTGGAGGTTGGGGGGCTGGTACGTGAGGATGAGCGTGATACTATTTTGGTTATTATTGCAGATAGGTGGTGTGAGGGATGAGTTGTGGGAGACATGATCGAGGGCATTTTCGATCACTGTGGAGGGGAAATTGTGGCTCTTGAAAAAAGAGGACATCTGGGATGTTCAGGAGTGGAATGCCTCATCTCGGGTGCAGATGTGGCGGCGGTGAAGGAATTGGGAATAGGGGATGATGTTTTTACAGGAAGGTGGGTGAGAGGAGGAATATTCTAGGTAGTTTTGGAAGTCGGTAGGCTTAAAATGGATATCGGTTTCCAGGTGGATGCCAGAGATGGAGACAGAGAGATCCAGGATGGAGAGAGAGGTGTCAGAGATGGTCCAGGTGAACTTAAGGTTGGGGTGAAAGGTGTTAGTGAAGTGGATGAACTGTTCGAGCTCCTCGTGGGAACACGAGGCAGCACCGAAACAGTCATCAATGTAACGGAGGAAGAGGTGAGGGATAGGGCCAGTGTAGGTACGGAAGAGGAATTGTTCCACGTACCCTACAAAGAGGGAGGCATCGCTTGGGCCCATGCGGGTACCCACGGCCTCCCCCTTTGTCTGTAGGAAGTGGGAGGAATTAAAGCAGAAGTTGTTGGGGGTGAGGACGAGTTCGGCTAGGCCGATGAGGGTGTTGGTGGAGGGGGACTGGTTGGACCTGTGGGACAGGAAGAAGCTGAGGGCCTTTAGGCTATCTGCATGTAGAATGCAGGTGTATAGGGACTGGACGTCCATAGTAAAAATGAGGTGTTGGGGACTGGGGAATTGGAAGTTCTGGAGGAGGTGGAGAGTATGGGTGGTGTCACGGATGTAGTTAGGGAGGTCCTGGGCCAAGGGGGAGAAAACAGAGTCCAGATAGGTGGAGGTAAGTTCGGTGGGGCAGGAGCAGGTGGAGACAATGGGTCGACCAGGGCAGACCAGGGAAGGAGATAGAAGTGGGAAGTGCCAGGTTGGGGAACGATGAAGCTAGAGCCTGTGGGTGGGAGGTCACCTGAGGTGATGAGGTTATGGATGGTTTGGGAGAGGATGGTTTGGTCGTCAGGGATGAGGTCATGATCAAGGGGGTGATAGGAGAATCTGAGATAACGAGGTGTAGAGGTCTAGGCCCAAAATGTCAGCTTTTCTGCTCCTAAGTTACTGCTTGGCCTGCTGTGTTCATCCAGCTCTACACCTTGTTATCTTGGATTCTCCAGCATCTGCAGTTCCTATTATCTCTAGAAAAATTACTAATTGGGCCAGAAGTCAGAGGGAAGCCAATGGATTGTTGTGAGTGTGAGCCTCTTCCAATAGCATAGTCTAATCAGCTGGTCCACTGTGATTATGAACAGTTGTTCACAGAAAAAAAAGATTAAATATTAGTAATCCAATTTTAATATGATGTGGAGGTGCTGGTGTTGGACTGGGGTGGACAAAGTCAGAAATCGCATGACACCATTTATAGTCCAACAGGTTTATTTGAATTCACAAGCTTTCAAAGTGTTGCCCCTTCACCTGATGAAAGAGCAACACTCTGAAAGCTTGTGTTTTCACATTAACCTGTTGGACTATAACCTGGTGTCATGTGATTTCTGACTTTTAACAAACCTATGATGCTGTTAAATCTTTAATCTGTTAGAAGGTTTTAATTATGCATATATGTAAATCCCCAAATTCCTTTCAAGTCGCAATCCTGAGAGAACCAAAGGTTTCATCAGTGTAAAGAAGAGTTGACATTTTAGGTCAGACAAGGCAATGTTAGGCGTGAGGCTTTGTTTAAAATCTTTTTTAGTTTGGATTCAGAATGGTTTTATTTCTAAAGTAGGTATTTATAAAACACCACATTGACTGTCTATAAATTGTGTGCTTTTTGAACAAAATAAAATGCATCTGCAAATACAAATTCACCCCATAGATTCGTGTGTGTGGGTGGGTGTGTGTGTGTGAGAGAGAAAGAGGATTTTGAGAGAGAGAGTGTGTATGTGATGGTGGGAGAGAGAGCAAGGGGTGTGTGAGGTGGGGGAGAGTGTGTGTGTGTGTGTGTGTGTAAAACATTGCATGTGTGCCAATAAGGACCAATGTCCAGTTTCCAGAATTAGTTGCTTTCAAAACAATTTCTGTTTTCACCTAATCCCCAATAAATATGCAAAATAATTACTCATGGCAGATTGATGAATTTCACTTGCATCCAGCAAGGCATTAAGTAACAGTATGATTGAATTCTCTTGTGATACTGTTGAATAGATTGAAATAGCTATTGTTTTGTTACATGATTATTTAGAAACACTACCAAAATTTTCTCTGAAACATGTATAAATTAGTCTCACATGATCTCCAGTTTATAACATATCTCATAGTTAAATATTTTATATTGTAATTATTTGTAATTAATATTTGATTTTACTAAGTTACAGATTTTCCCGGAAAAAGGAACCACCAGTTAGCATGCAAAAGTTGCTAAGTTTTGGTTATGCTGATGATTGGTTTTCAGAACGTGAGGATGTGAAGAAGAACAAAGAACAAAATATGGGTAATGTATTATAGTTCACCACTCCCAGAGAACTACAAGTCTCTGACAGGTCATATCTTGAAAAATGAGGCACTTTATGATGTATATGCAACATTCATTACAATGTAATTTTTTTTCAGGTACCAGAAGAAAATGAATTTACCAGCCACTTTTATATTATGTGTTCAGTGGGAAGATTCAGGGAGTTGCGACAGTGTTGGTTTTGACTGAAAATAAGGATTCTACTACATATATAATTAAACTTTTCTGGCAACTTTGTGGCGTAGACATTTTGATGTTGTATTTGGAAAGTCTTTAGGCAATAAGGCAAATAATACAAAGTTTGCACCCCACAGTGCTCCTGTGCCATTTGTATTGCCTGTAATATTAAGCAAAGTTGGCTGAGGCCAGGGGAATGGTGACATGAAAAAACAGGGATAATATTGTAGGTCTTCACACCAAATTGGCCTTCCTTTAGATCTTGAGTGAGAAATTGTCTTCTGTTCCAAATGTTTCCAAGATTGCAAGGGTCTACCCCACACTGTAGAAACAACTAGAGTGAAAGTTACTGCATATGCTGTATTTTCACCCCCAATACAAAACCTGAGCTCCAAAACACTTCCAGTGAAAAACAAGAGGAGCAACCTTACAGCCTACAATTGAAGCAAAATACTGCAGATGCTGGAAATTTGTAATTAAAATAGAAAGTGTTGGATAAAACTCAGCAGGCCTGGCAGCAGCTGTGAAGAACATTTCATTAACATTTCAATTCTAACATGATACTTCATTAGAACACTAATAGCCAATCTCTTGGATACAATCACCAGAACAACAAATCAAGAATCCAGTTAAGAACATATCTGCCCTTATCTCTGGACAGAGAAATTCAATTGCCTCATTTTGCTTCACATTACACAAATAATTTGGGCACATTTCTGGGACAGTGAAAGGAAACGTCATTAAATTTTTATTTGCATCATTTATTTGTATCATACAGAAATATAGCCTCAAGATTCTTAGGAGGAAGGGTAACATTTATAATAACTTTCAGAATATCATAGGGTGCTGGAAAAATATAAAAACTAATATATACTTCTCAATTTCAGATGTTGGAACATTTATAAAAGTGTAATTTTTCACAAAGTTTGCACTTCTTAAGATACCCAATATCACTGATAAATATATTTGACAATTTCCCGATTGACAGAATAGCAGGTGTAAGGCCTATAAGAGCAGGAAATGCAGTGTGTAAGTTGATTGGACTATGTCGGGGTTAAAATTTTGACTTCCTGATGGTGGGTTGAATTGCAGAGATTAAGTGGTGCGTTGCAACTCATTTTGCATGTCATGAATAATCACTACCATAATCCCTTTGATAAATTTTGTCATACCTATAAGATGAAGTCTTATCCCCTAAACATGGCATGCACTACATGACTTTGTATCTTTGTATGTAAGCTCAACTCTTATTCTTGCTGAACTGTGCTGAAGAGGAGAGGGGTGCAGAAGAATGGCAGCTTATAAGGAGGCTTAAGACTGGCATGGGTGAGTCAGTGATGAGGGGAGAATAAAGTGGAGTTGGGGTCAAAAAAAAGGGAAAGAAGGATTCAAGAGACAATAAAGGATGGGGCCAATGGCATGGACAAATGGAAGAGTGAAGGGCCTGGGTGTCCTTGGTGTGCTGGTGCAAACAATTAGTCAAGGTAAGAAAATGGAGCCAATTTCCAATCCTCTGTTAGGAACAGCACTTAATGGTTCTTGCAGGGTATTCAGCAATCAGTTGACTCAAGTAGAACAACACTTCCTCAGGCAGTCATTCCAAAGTTTGCTCTTGTCTCCTGCTGTTTCATATTTTGATAATAATCAAGATTGTAAAATCTTTGGCTATAACATGTAATTAACAAACTCCACTTAAAATATCATCTAGCTTCTCTCACAATGATCATCCATCCAGCATAGAACAAACTGCACTAGCACCATGCCAAAATCCATCATTCTGAAGTCAAAAAAGGAATAATTGAAAAGCCTACTATTTAGTTCCTCTTCATTTTGGGTCAGAAACAGACATCTTGCCCGATTTAAGGCCAGTGTTTTCTTCAAATAAATTTGAAAGGATTAAAACATGAGCACTGTTTGCTGCATTCATTTTAGTGGATATTGAATGTAAAATGCATTGAATGTTTGATTAATTAAACATGTTCTTTCTAATCTCAGAATCTGATTTCTTTAGAAGAGCATTCAGTTGCCGAGAAAACTGAAGTTTTGCCTGAGGAGAATCAGTCCACGTACAGAGGAAAGAGGATGACTGGCATCAGAGGAAATGAAAAGAATAAAGTTACTGGAGAAAATGATTCATTCTTCAAAATCTTTGGCGAACACAGGCAAGATATATATTCATAACTGCACAAACTTTGAGTAATAAGAAGTTATTTCTCTTCCTGTAATCTTTCCAAGATAGTCAGACTTTGGTGTCTGAAAAAAAACTTTCACCTTTTAGTTTCTGTATGCCTTCACAGAATGCACCACCCATCTGGATACCTAACCATGTCCAGTGGTCTTGATGAGTATGGCAGGTTACTTTTGACTTACTGTGCCGGGATTCGCTAACTGATGCTTAACTCAATGGACTTGATTAAGGACTACACCCCTAAGTATTCGATACATGGCTGTCTGTTTGCTGCACATGCAGTGTGTTTGCCAGATATACCGTTGGAACATGGTACAGATGTGAAGTTGAGGTAGTACATTGCAATATCGCAAGGTGTGCCCCTCCTACACCGAGGACTGCTCAGCAGCAAGGCATGTTAACTAGTTGCGTAACTTCATTCTTGGCAAGGCAAGGCAGGGACGCTGTGAGCAAACGAGTAGGCACGTAGTCAACAAGCACTAACACAGCATCTGAGCATCCCTGAGCTGCAGCCTGGTGCAGTCTGAGAGCTGACCAACATGCAACTTTAAAATGTGCACAGCAGATTTTCACTACACCTCGGACATAACGCAGCCTTTTGGATTTCTGCTCCATATTTAAACATATTTAAACTGAATTTATATTTCTTCCGTTTAATTATCTTTTATGTAAATTCAATAATTGAAATTCAAACTGTAACTCAATCACATGAAAATTTATTAGGCAACATCAAATGATGAAACACAAACCAAAGGTAAATCTATGAAACAGTACTGATTATTGAGTACATGACCCCTTTTTAAAATTGTTCAAGTGATATGAGCATTACTGGCAATTTGTTGCCCATTCTGAACTGCAGTTGAGAAACAAAGGAAATTGGTGTAGGAGTAGGCTAATCAGCCACTCGAGGCTGCTGTGCCATTCATTATGATCATGGATGATCATACAATAGCCTGTTCCTACTTTTCTCCTGTACCATTTGATCCCTTTAACCCCGAAATGCTATATCCTACTCCTCCTTGAAATTATAAAATGTTTTGGTCTTGACTACTTTCAATGGTAGTAAATTTGACAAGCTCACCACTCTCTGGATGAAAAACATCTCCTTATCTCAATCCTAAATGGTTTACCTGAAAAGTTGTGGTGATACACCTTCCTAAAACACCACATCCAGATGATGTGAGCCTACCCTCCGTTGTGGTCAAGAGGATTTTGACCAGTGAATGTGAAGATTTGGTGCTATTGTGGATTGAAGAGAATGTGCAGGTGTTCCGGTGCAGCTGCTGCCTTTGTCCATCAAGGTCCTCTAATGTATGTAACTCAACGATATTGTAGTAACATAGGAACACAGGACCGGGGAGCAGGAATGGGTTATTTGGTCCTTCAAGCTTGTTTCATCATTAAATATGATCATGGCTGTAGTGGTTGTGGTCTCATCTCCACATACTTCGCTACGATGCACAACTCTTGGCTCTCTTGTCTATGTCAGCCTTAAATAAATTTAAAGACCTAGCCTTCACTACTTCCTGGGGAAGACAATTCCACAATCTAACCACCTTTGAGAAAAAAAATCATCTCTGGAATAAAGGGGCGACCTTTTATTCACAAACAATGTTCCATAATTTTAGTCTCCCTCCATAAAGGGAACAACCGCAGGTACCCGCTCTCTCCGATTCTCTCAAGATCTTGTATGTTTCAAGAAGATCAGCTAATATCCTTCTAAACTCCAATGGGGATAGACACAACCTCATCCTGTTCTTCATAAAATAAGCCCTTCATTCCAGGAATGAGTCACAGTGAACCATCTTTAAACTGCTTATGAAGCAATGATTTCTTTTTTCAAATAGAGACCAATACTGTGCACAATACGCAAAGTGTAGTCTCACCAATGCCCTAAAAAACCGCAGTAAAACTTCCTCAGTTTTAGCTTCCATTCCACCTGCAATAACAGCAACATTCAATTTGCTTTCCTAACCACTTTATGTGATTTATGCACCAGCATGCCCAGATCCATCTATAATACCGAATTCTGCAATCTCTGTCCACTTAAGCAGAATGTTGCATTTGTATGCTTTCTGCCAAAGTGAACAACTTCACCTTTAACCATGTTCTTTGGCATGAGCTAAATTTGTACCATTCACTAACTTAACCTAGTTATAAAGTAATTGCAGGAAAATTCCCTTGGAAAAGGTTGCGTAACTTCCCCTTTGTGCTGAGCAAGCACCCTGAAAATGTCCAATAAATTCTGAACATTCATGAAATTCCAGCTGAGGTCAAGGTAGAATCCCAATAAATCACTGGCAGGAAGCTGGAAATTGTGACGGAGTTCAGTACCTCTCAAATACAGGCAGTATTCTTTTCTCTGGTTTGGTATTTTTGAATGGGGGTAATTAACTTTTACTGCTATCACATATCAATGGGTCAGTCAGAGAGTTCCTGGGGTATTCGGAAATTCTGGGCAGTAGGCAGAAATATCTGCACAGAAGCCAGTATCCCATCACCAAGTAACCCTTTATTTACTTGTGCGCAGTACACTGGCTGTGGCCAGCCAGCTCAGAGTCAGTCCCCTGAACTGAGGAGATTCTAAATCCCCATTTATATATTCTTTCAAAATAAAATGCCTGTTTCCCCATTTCTACTTTGATATATCTCTTCAGTTTTATTGTTGTTAGAAACAAGACCTTTGCCTTGAGGTTAATTAGCATTTATCTTTGCTATCAAGTAAGCATGAAGGAAACTAATTATTTGGCTCCAAATTGGTAGGTCCAATTGGTATATAAAGATGAGGCTAATGCCCAATTTTAGGCCCTTTAGAATGACTTTTTTTTTTACTTAACCTAGTCTTCTAATCAACACATTTGGAGATGTTGTCATACATCTCTAGAGCAGGTGGGACTTGAATCCAGGTCTCTCAGTCCAAGGGTAAGAATGCTACCACTGCCCCACAAGAGAGCCCTAGCCACTGTTTATATTGGTCAGCCAAGGCTTCCTGATTGACCCAGGTTAACAACCCCGATCAAGGATCTTGTGGTCAATCTAATTCCTATTCTTGCTTCTGACCTTATTCAAATGTTTGCCCCTGCAATTCAGTTAGCTGCAGCAGGGTGCCCAAGAAATAATGCTTCAGTGGCTCTGAGATACCAAACTGCGGGGTTTTACTGGAAGCTCCAGCACCAGGATTATACATGTTTTAGTTAAAATGGTTGAGGTGGGGTGACATTAATTGTGTCATGTGATTCCAATTTAAATGTGTTCATGACTTACTTTGGCTACCCCTGGAAGGTACAAATTTGGAAGCTTATTGAGAACACAGTTATAAGTGGGAAGCTACTATTTTAGCTGCCCATCCACCGTGATCTCTTTACTCATGTAAAGTTAAACTTAGGTCCAGTGATTGCATACAAACTACATGTGAAATTAGATTTCCAAAGTTGTTGATTGCTGTTAAACTACTATTTGCTGATGTCCAGTTGGATAAAATACTGTTCCTTCACACTAGGCCAAAAGAGATTCGTCGAAGTGTGGAGAACCGTCTGCAGTCTGAGATTGCTCTTGCCTGAATTTCTTGCCGACTATGGAGGACGATAATAAATAGTTTAATATAAAAATTCTGATTGATTTTGTAGTACTGAAATTTTTATGCTTCTCATCAAATTGATATTTGAGAAAATGTGTAATACATTGACAGAAACAAATAAAATGCTATTCTTTCATGCAAAATTACTCCTGTAGTTTAAATCGCGTGCAATTTTTCAAACTGAACTGGCATTAACCCATATAAATATAATTTTAAAGTTTAATTTTTTAAAAAATGAAGACTTTTTGAGGTTTACACTTTTCAAATTGTTTAATGATGGCTTTCATTCCAATGCTGGAGGTAAAATAAACACTCTATTAAGATTTAAATGAACTAATTTTGAGTTTGATTGACTTTAAAGGGTGAACAAACATTTTTTTTGCTTGTATATGGGGCCTGAGCATCACTGTTACTAGCAGCATTTGTTGCCCATCCATAACTGACACCCAAGAGGGTGGTGGCAAACTGCTTCTTGAACCAATCCATTTCATGTGTTGTATGTGCACCTGCAGCAAGTACCGCTAGGGAAAGAAATTCCAAGTTTTTGGCTGAACATCTATGAACTAATGTTGAAACTAATATTGAACAAACATTGTAACTGGAGTGGGAGTGTTCATCAGCTCCTCCTGCCCGTCAAGATGGTTTTTGGAAGGTGTTATCAAAGAAGGCGTGGTGAGTTACTACTTTGCAATTAGTGGATGGTATATGCTGCTATCACCATGCATCAAAACTGGATGTGGTGCCAGTTCATCAGACTTCGTTGTCTTGTATTCTATAATTTTTCACAGGTCATCACAACCTTTTCTGAAAAGAACACATATCAGTATGTCATTTAACACATAGAACAGCTAGTGTTTAAAGCGTTGCTATAACTAGCCAAAACAGTAAGGTGATGGTATATGAAATAGCTCCACAGGGGCTGGTATCCCATCAACAAGTCACCCTTTATTTACATGTGGAGGATCCTTGACACTGATCCAGATCCCTCAGAGCCAGTTCTCAGAGTGAGCAGGATGTTTAACATGCTTGTTCTTATCTGTCAGCCAGGGCTCACTGATTGGACCAGATTAACAGTCCCAATCAGGGAACTCATATTCTGTGATGACCATCTGGCTGATCTTGTTACAGTCACTACAGTATTATTGCTAGACTATTAATCCAGATATTCAGGTAATGCTCTGGGGACCTGTGTCTGAATCCTGCCATGACAAAATCCATTATAATCTGGAAATAAGAGTCTAATGATGACCATGAAGCTATCATCAATTGTCAGGAAAAGCTTAATGTCCTTTAGGGACATCCTTACCTGGTCTGGCCTACATGTGACTCCAGACCCACAGCAATGTGGTTGATTCAACTGCCCTCTGGGCAATTTAGGGACGGGTAATAAATGCCGGCCCAGCTTGTGGCATCCACATCCCATAGGTGAATAAAAAGCTAGCTAAAAGCAGATTTAGCAAAACATCAGAAATTGGGGACACAGTGGACCAATTGGATGCCCAAGGTTACTCCACCACTCAGTAGGTTCTTGCCTGATCTAATTGTAGCCTTACCTCCACTTTGCTGTTTATTCCCCATAACCCCTGACTGCCTTGTTGATTAAAAATCTGTCCAACCACATCTTGAATACATTCTGTGATGCAGACACTGCTCCCCTCTGGTGTAGAGAATTACAATCCATGACCGTCTGGAAGAAAGGTAAACCTCCTTCTCATCACTTGGTAAAACGGAGACCCCTTATTTTGAACTTTACTCCCAAGCCCTGGATTTCTCCCATGGAGTGAAATGCCTACCCTGTCAAGCATCACACCACCACCACCACAGGAGGTCAGAGGCAGTTATATCCAACAGAATTGATTGGAATTGCTTCTTGTGCACAATATAGAAAACGGTTGGTAAGTGGTTATGATCTTTTGTACTCTTAAATTTTTACATGGTATACAAATTGATCGTGAAGTTAACTGAATAAAAGACAATGTAAGTAAGTAAGTAGTGCAATAAAATAATTAAAACTCACAAAGAATGATAGCTGAGGTGACATGTCAGGGCAGTAGAATATTGGAGCTCCTGGAAACCCCTGTGGCTTGGGGTAAACACATCATTGGTAAGTCTTAAGTTCAGATGGCTTTGATTCAGTTTTGAACTGGAGTCTGGATTATAGATACTGCAACATGTCAGGAAGGAGAAAGGTTACCAGGATTCTTTATACAGTAGACCGACACACCACTTCAGTAGGGTCTTGAGTTATTTAGTGATCAGGATAGGAAGCTGTGACTATGAGTGAAGCAGATTGATTTTTATTCATCCATGGGATGAGGGCATTGCTGGCCAGGCAGCATTTATTGCCCATCCCTAATTGCCCAGAGAGCAGTTAAGAGTCAACCACATTGCTGTGGGTCTGCAGTCACATGTAGGCCAGACCAGGTAAGCATTGCAGTTCCTTTCCTTGGAGGACATTAGTGAACTAGGCGGGTTTTCCCAACAATCGACAATGTCATCATTAGATTCTTAATTCCAGATATTTTTTATGGAATTCAAATTCACCATCTGCCATGGTGGGATTCGAACCTGCATCCCCAGAACATTATCTGGGTCTCTGGATTAATAGTCTAGCGATAATACCATTAGACCATTACCTCCCCATTATGGGACAGAGGGTAGACATGCAGGAAAGGTATTGCTCAACGGGTTTGAGATTATCTCAACCTATTTTCATAGGGCTTGCGCAGTGGATGCTGAAGTTATTAAATTGGGTGGGGGTGACAAAGGAATGTGGTAGCAGTTGTAGGTGATATTATAGTGAGAGGGATTGAAACTGTTCTCCACAGCATAAACCAGAAAACTGTGTTCCTGACTTGGACCAAGATTTAGGACATGTCCTCAGAGCCGGAAAAGAATTTATAGTCGAAGGGGAAGGATCTAGTCGTCATGGTCCATGTGGGCACCAATGTCGTAGGTAGAAATAGAAAAGAGGTTCTACATAGAGAGTATGCAGAGTTCCTTCTTAAATTGAAAAGCGGAATCTCAAAGGTAATAATCGATGGATTATTACCTGAGCTGTGTGCATTTTGACATAAGGTACATAAAATTAGAAAAGAATGCAAAACTCAAAGGCTGATGTGTAGAATTGCATTTTCAAGTGTTCAGGGATGTGTAGATTAGGTGGTTATAGGGGTATTGGTCTGGGTGGCTTGCTCTGAGGGTCGTTGGTGACTTGTTGGGCTGAAGGGCCTGTTTCCACACAGTGGAGGATTCTATGATTATAAATAAAAAGTGAAATGGGAGCAAATTGGGTAGTCCGGACTGTTAAGTTCCAGGTCAAGATGGGTTTCATCCAGGGATCTTAAATAAAAGCTGGTTAATGAGATGTCAGATACATTTATGTTAAATTTCTAAAACTTCCAAGATTAAGGAAAGCTTTCACCAGATGAGAAAGTAGTAGGTATTTCAGAATGGGGGAGATACTGATTGAGGAAGAAATAAGTGAGCTCATAGGATTTGTTTAATTAGTGAAACTTCCTTAATTGTTTAAACTCCAAATATTTCTGTACTCTGTCCAAAGTTATGCATTTACATTATATCAAGTATAGTTTGGGTGCTAGGACAATGACAGAGATAGCTGTCAGAAGGAAGACATGATGGTAGAAGCAAAATCATACAAGATTCATTTCCGTGACATTAAACAGGTTTTCAAAAGAATTACTTTGATTCCAGGATGTATTGTGTATTGAGGAAAATTTATTTGCTCACAGAAACTGGAGCATGGAATGATTTCATTCAGCCCATTATATCTATGCTGGTTCTTGAAACAAAATATCCAATTAGTCCCACTCCATAGCTTTGCATCATAATACTGTAATTGTCTACCCCTTCAAGTACTCCTTCAATTTTCTTTCAGTTAGTATTGAATCTTCTGCCACTACCCTTGCAAGCAGTACATTCCTGACCAAACAACCGAAGAATAAAACAATCACCCTACCTCTGGTTCTTTTGTCATTAATTTTTAATATATGTGATCTTGTTATTGACTCATTTGTCAGTATAAACTGTTTCTCCTCGCACCAAAAAAGTCTTTCATAATTTTGAAGAGTTTGATGAGCTGCTGTTGTGAAGAACTGAAATGGTCATGATGGAGCAAGCGGCCTTCTCCTGTGCTGTAACTAATCTAGGATTCTATGACTGCTATATTAGATCGTTGTTATGTTACTGAACAGTCAGATATATAAACTTGACTGGCAGGCCTAACTGCAGAATGCAATGTTGGAGTAAAATATCAGTCAATCCTCATTGCTGTTTTGTAATGCTTACCTCATATTTTAAAATGAGTTTCAATCAGGGCCATGCCTCCATTTGCTCACAGCAACCCCTGGGCTCCCTCTCCTGTGGCACAATCATAAGAATGTCTCCAAGTGACCAGGAATAACCTCTATTAAATCTTTTCTTCACAAACTATGCTGTAAGGCTAACAACCTCAATTTCTCCAGGCAACTGAAGTCATGTCTTGCATTCATGCTAGTGACCTAATAAATCTTCCTCTACCCTCCCTGTGGTCTTGACATCCTTCCTAACATATTGCACCCAGAATTTGACACAAGGGCTCCAGTTGTGACAGAATTAAAGGAGAAAAATTGAAAATACCTCCAGAAAATATGTATGATTTGGTTCCTTAACAGACTCAGTTGTCTGCCTGTTTCCCCAGTAAGCACAATCCATATCCACAACCTAATCCCCTCTGGTAAACATCAAACAGTAGCCGGAACATATTGGACTTCTGTCCTGAGACGTTGCCCCACCCCCTGTTTTAACCCATCAACACAAGTGTAAAAAAATTCCACATAAATATGGTAGGTAAAATATTGTTCAGAATTTATTTTCGCTGTCTGGGGCTTAATTGATATTTTTAAAAATACAGAGAACTAGCTGTTGTTAAGAACATTCTGCAACATTCCTCAAGGACAGAATGAATCCATAACATGTGATATGAAAGATCCTTGACATTGTAAATCATGTTTATGCTTTGACAAGCCATTGTTAACAATTTGTTTGGAGTTTATTACATTCAACCGGATTGACAAAATTGTGGAAGATGGGCCAAAGAAAGATGTGCTTAAATTTTACAGATTTTAATCAGACTACATACTTTAGAAGAGGGTTCAGATCTAGTCACTGACAACAAAAAGATATTTGAACCCTACAGGCTGTGCATCAATAAATGAAGAGTTTAAACTCATGCTTATCAGAAAAAAATTGTGAAGCTCGTGACTTTTCAGACTTGACTGCATCAATGGTGCGGTGACATTTTAGAGGTATCTGATGATAAGACTATGAAAGATTTATAAGATTATAAATGAGGAAGGGTCACCGGACCAGAAATGTTAACTCTGATTTTTTCTTCACAGATGCTGTCAGACCTCCTGAGCTTTTCCAACCACTTCTTTTTGTTCCTGATTTACAACATCTGCAGTTCTTTCAGTTATTATAATGTTTTGGGGACCTAGGTTGAATAAAAATCTGGAATTAAGAGTGAAATGATGACGACAAATCCATTGCCAATTGACAGGAGCAACTCATCTCATTCACTGATGTCCTCTATGAAAGGGAACTGTCATCCTTAACTGGTCTGGTCTGCATGTGATTCACAGCAATGTGGTTGGCTCTGAACTGCCTCAGGGCAAGTAGGGATGGGCAGTTACTGAGAATGGAATAAAAAATCGTTTAAAAATGTGGTTAATATAGGTTAAGACATACAGGAAGCATGGTATATGGGTGCACACAACTTGGTTTGAGTTACGAAATGAGAAAAAGCATTTTGGAGGTTTAGTCTAAAATTCAATTGTGGTGAGATGACTAAGACGTGAGTTCTGTGATACTTTGACTGGGATTACCCGAGCTTTGAATTTCCATGAGTTGCACAACTTATCCATCAATGAGAAACGTTTTGATCAGCTATATGTCTTGAAAGCTATACACATATCAGTTTTGGCACCCTCCTCATTCATATATCAAATGAAGCATCAGTGGCATAAATCCCATCCAAAATGGAGGTGAAGATATGAAGGAATTTTCTGTACTGCAGCCTTTAATAGAAAGGTTTGACGACCCAGTGCAACAGAATTAGGGAACAAGAAATCAGTTTGGAACAGCACTTTGATCATTCACTTGGCTGTTAACTAAAGTGACTGTGTGCCTCATCAATCTTTTCCTGTCACTTTTCAAGAACGTCTGCGACAGGTGAGGTTAGTATACGCAACCACAAAAAGAATATGAAATGACACAAGTATAGAGATGATGCACAATTTCAAAGACTCTGACCTGCATGCACTTTTTCAAGTTAAGAGCAGAAACACAGATGGAGAGGCTCTCATGGTGGCAAACCTGCCAGAAATGACATCTGCATCAACCCAAAGGAAATAACACTTCACTGAGTGTCAACTCTCACTTCTAAGATAGACAACAGGTCTGCAAGAAGTTAATTCATTCCATGAGAGCAAGCAATATACCACACTAGTAATTCTAGCTTTTCTTTATTTGTCACCGAGTGCCACCATGTTTCTCACCAGTTCAGATGCTTGGACCTCAGTCATCTGGTGATCTGGCATTGACTGGTTTGAGCACCATACCAGCATCAATCCAATAACCAGAAGCCATAACAGTCCATGAAGCTGACACACAATGCACAAGACCAGGGAAATATTGATGCTCAGGAACCCATCTCAGTAAGTAGGGAGGGTCAATTCAACCTCATGCCATTGAGTACTAGTGTGCATCCACAGCTCCTTGGAGGGTACATCTAATATTGAAAGCTGTTGCATCCATCTACCAGTGATACAAGAACCTAGAATGCCACAGAAATAGACGAGAATCCTGCCACCAGGCAGGACTCACTCAAAATAGCAGGACCTTCCTGGTCTCAGTTAACCAGAAGATGCTGCTAAGGCCATGGAGGCCAGCAGGACACCTTGCTCAGTATCTGCCTCTAGCACGGAAAAGAAATGTAGGGGCATGAGGTACAGCATTTGTAACACATGAATAAGTCACTGTTCCTATGCATGATTCATTGTGGGAGCTCATTCATTACATTAGACTGAGTATTGTGTCATTGGTATCCACTTCATTATTTGTCACCAATGACATTGCTATCATATTGGAGTTGGATTTCACATCAATGTGATAGTAATAAAAGCTGCAAGTTCGCAGACACTTCCAATGGATTTAGACTTCAATGATGAGAGGTGTCTTGTCTGTTGGGTTCATTGGACAACAGATGGCACCTCATTACTGCATGTATCAATACTACATATGGAAACAGGCACCCAGATAGTTAAGTAAATCACCTTATTATCAAACAATAAAATTCTACTCTATGTCCTGTGAGGAGAAGTCATCCTTGCCCTGGGAGATGAGGTCAAGAGCATATGTCCAGTGTTAGGGTAGTGACTGTGCCGCTACACTGATATATATCCATCCACTTGAAAAGTCAAACAACCATAAACTTTCCCCTCATAACCCCAAGGGGATGATATTTGTATGTTGCTTTCGACACTTCTGGTACAACACCAGCAAGCTCATGAGGTCAAAGCTGATGAAAAAGATAAATGAAGTAAGCAGAAACTGCTTTATGAGCTAGGATATGGAAGGCCACGTTGATGGTGATGAAAAGGGTGATAACATCAAACTGAAACAGACATCCCTAAAATGCTCCATGGCTCTCCAGTAATGCAGCTCTACCACAGAACTGCAACTGAGCTGACAGCTTACACTGTGTTCTCGATTCCTGGACTAAGAAGATTACACTCATAATCCATTAGATCAATGAGAAATCAGTCACCAAGCTAACATTAACAGTTGACTGGTCCAGCCAGTTACTAGTTATATTTGCCAAATATTTACCAACTGATATACATATATATATATATATGGGTTAATTTTCATCAGCAAACAGGGCAAAGTGCTTGCACTCAAATTGTAAGCTGCTGGTCCATTTTGATCATGCATTACAAGAGTGGCATGCGTTATGAGAGTGATTTCAGTTTGGTAATCTGGCAGGCCATTCTTAGAGCATGGGCTTGCAGCGACGGCTGAAAAGTCAGGTCAAAGTCATTTAGATGGAGACAGTATTCAAGAGATCCCCTTCTCCTCCACAAGTTTCTGATCTTCAGAATATACCATCCAGGCCCTCTGTTTTTGCTTTCAGTAGTCTAGATGTTGCAAATGGTGGTATATCCATATACCTGCTGTTCTTGTCATTCTAGATGGTGATGCTCATGTGTTTGGAACTTGCTGCCTTAGAAACTTTGGTGAATTTATGCAATGCATCTCATGGGTTGTATAAATTGATATTACTGCTCATTTGTGCTAGAGGATTTTAATATTTGTACACATGGAATCAATAAAATGGGTTTATTTGTTCTAAATGGTGTCAAGCTTTTTGACTGTTGTTGGAGCTGCATTCATCTAAGCAAATGGGGAGTATTCTATTTCATTCCTGATTTGTACCTTGTAGATGATGGACAAGCTCTGGAGAGACAGGGGGTGAATTAATCATTGTGGCATTTCTACCTTATGACCTGCTTTTGTCACCACAATATTTAAGTGGTTAGTTCAGTTCAGTTTCTGGACAATGGTGACCCCCAGATGTTGCTTAGAACATAGAACAGTAGAACAGTACAGCACAGAACAGGCCCTTCAGCCCACAATGTTGTGCCGACCATTGATCCTCATGTATGCACCCTCAAATTTCTGTGACCATATACATGTCCAGCAGTCTCTTAAATGACCCCAATGACCTTGCTTCCACAACTGCTGCTGGCAACGCATTCCATGCTCCCACAACTCTCTGTGTAAAGAACCTGCCTCTGACATCCCCTCTATACTTTCCTCCAAACAGCTTAAAACTATGACCCCTCGTGCTAGCCATTTCTGCCCTGGGAAATAGTCTCTGGCTATCAACTCTATCTATGCCTCTCATTATCTTGTATACCTCAATTAGGTCCCCTCTCCTCCTCCTTTTCTCCAATGAAAAGAGACCGAGCTCAGTCAACCTCTCTTCATAAGATAAGCCCTCCAGTCCAGGCAGCATCCTGGTAAACCTCCTCTGAACCCTCTCCAAAGCATCCACATCTTTCCTATAATAGGGCGCCCAGAACTGGATGCAGTATTCCAAGTGCGGTCTAACCAAAGTTTTATAGAGCTGCAACAAGATCTCACGACTCTTAAACTCAATCCCCCTGTTAATGAAAGCCAAAACACCATATGCTTTCTTAACAACCCTGTCCACTTGGGTGGCCATTTTAAGGGATCTATGTATCTGCACACCAAGATCCCTCTGTTCCTCCACGCTGCCAAGAATCCTATCCTTAATCCTGTACTCAGCTTTCAAATTCGACCTTCCAAAATGCATCACCTCGCATTTATCCAGGTTGAACTCCATCTGCCACCTCTCAGCCCATCTCTGCATCCTGTCAATGTCCCGCTGCAGCCTACAACAGCCCTCTACACTGTCAACGACACCTCCGACCTTTGTGTCGTCTGCAAACTTGCTGACCCATCCTTCAATCCCCTCGTCCAAGTCATTAATAAAAATTACAAACAGTAGAGGCCCAAGGACAGAGCCCTGTGGAACTCCACTCACCACTGACTTCCAGGCAGAATATTTTCCTTCTACTACCACTCGCTGTCTTCTGTTGGCCAGCCAATTCTGTATCCAAGCAGCTAAGTTCCCCTGTATCCCATTCCTCCTGACCTTCTGAATGAGCCTACCATGGGGAACCTTATCAAATGCCTTACTGAAGTCCATATACACCACATCCACAGCTCGACCCTCATCAACTTTTCTAGTCACATCCTCAAAAAACTCAATAAGGTTTGTAAGGCATGACCTACCCCTCACAAAGCCGTGTTGACTGTATTTGATCAAGCCATGCTCTTCCAGATGGTCATAAATCTTATCCCTCAGAATCCTTTCTAACACCTTGCAGACGACAGACGTGAGACTTACCGGTCTATAATTGCCGGGGATTTCCCTATTTCCTTTCTTGAAGAGAGGAATTACATTTGCCTCTCTCCAGTCCTCAGGTACGACTCCAGTGGAGAGCGAGGATGCAAAGATCTTCGCAAGTGGCGAAGCAATTGCATTTCTCGCTTCCCAAAGCAGCCGAGGACAAATCTGATCCGGGCCTGGCGACTTGTCAATCTTAATGTTTGACAAAATTTTCAGCACATCAGCTTCGTCTATCTCTATCCATTCCAGCATGCACACCTGCTCTTCAAAGGTTTCATTCACTACAAAGTTTGTTTCTTTCGTAAAGACAGAAGCAAAAAACTCATTTAGGGCTTCCCCTACCTCCTCAGGCTCCACACACAAGTTCCCTATGCTATCCCTGATCGGCCCTACTCTTTCTTTGACCATTCTCTTATTCCTCACGTAAGTGTAAAATGCCTTTGTGTTTTCCCGGATTCCTTCTGCCAAGCCTTTCTCGTGCCCCCTCCTGGCTCTCCTCAGACCATTTTTGAGCTCCTTCCTTGCCTGCATGTAATCCTCTCTAGCTGAACTTGACCCTAGCTTCCTCCACCTTATGTAAGCTACCTTCTTCCTTTTCACTAGAAGCTCCACCGCTCTCGTCATCCAAGGTTCCCTAATCTTACCCCTTCTTGCCTGTCTCAGAGGGACATATTTACTCATCACTCCCAACAACTGTTCCTTAAACCGTCTCCACATGTCGATAGTTCCCTTACCATGGAACAACTGCTCCCAGTCCATGCTTCCTAACTCATGTCTAATCGCATCATAGTTTCCTCTTCCCCAATTAAATATCCTCCCATTCTGCCTAATCCTCTCCTTCTCCATAGCTATGTAGAATGTGAGGCAGTTATGGTCACTATCACCAAAATGCTCTCCCACCACAAGATCTGATACCTGCCCCGGCTCGTTTCGGCTTGTGGGAGAATCAATGAATGTCATTGAATGTCAAGAGGAAATGGGTTGATCCTTTGTGATTGGAGATGAACATTGACTGACCTCTGTATGGCATGAATGTTACTTACGATTTGTCATCCCAAGCCTGCGTGACGTTTATGTTTTGCTGTATTTGGACATAGATATTTCAATATCTGAAAAGTCACAAATGGTGCTGAACATTCCCACTCCTGGTCTCATGATGGAAGAAAAGTCATTGATGAAGAAATTGAAGATTCTTGGACACTATCATGAGAAACTCCTGCAGAGATGTCTTGCAGCTGAGGTGGCTGACCTCCAGCAATCACAGCTATCACCCTTTGTGCTATGAATGACTCCATCTAGCAGAAAGCATTTCCCTGATTTCTAGTAATTATAGTTTGTCCTTGATGCCTAACAGTGAGCAGGTTATTGCTAAGATAGTGCTGCTAAGTAGCAGTATTGATCACCCCTCTCAATACTTTACCTATGATCAAGCGTGCACTTATGTTGTGGCGTTTGGCTGGATTGGATTCATCTTGTTTATTGTGTACAGGTAATTGTTAATGTTGTCATGATAGATTAGAATAGATTACCTAGTCAGAATAGATGTGAGTGTTGTAGTTGTATTGAAACAGCTTGGCTGGGGATGCAGCAAGTTCTGGGGTACAAGTCTTCACTGTGACTATCAGAATGCTATCATTGCAGTATCCATTCCCTTCACATTTCTCCATTTCACAGGGAGGGGTTTGTATCAGCTAAGGACTGGTATTTCTGATTCTCTGGACTTCTGGAGCAGCAATAGATATTTAAGGGGATATTTCAGAATACACAGAATAATTGCATTCCAATAAGAAAGAAAACCTCCAAAGATCTGCCAACTATGATTGACTAAAGAGCTAAAGATGGTATCAAATTTAAAGAAAAAAAAACACAATATGGAAAGATGGTCTTCTGGTCAGAAAATTGGACAGAAAATAAAAATCAGCAAAGAATGGCTCCAAGACTATGGAGGGGACAATGTAGAGAATAGGAGAAAACTCAAAATATAAAAAAGGACAGGAAGCATTATAATAGATATTTTTTAAAAAAAGAGCTACCAAAGTGAGCACTGGTCCAACAGAACGAGTGTGAGGCATGATTTGGTTGGAGTGTATACAATCCAGAATATTCTTGACAAACTGGATGTGGGAAGAATAATAAAAACCAAAAGAACTGTGGATGCTGTAAATCAGTAACAAAAACAAAGTTGCTAGAAAAGCTCAGCAGGCCTGGCAGCATCTGTGGAGGAGAAAACAGAGTTAACATTTCGGGTCCGGTGACCCGAGTTCTGAGGAAGGGTAACCGGACCCGAAACATTAACTCTGTTTCCTCCTCCACAGATGCTGCCAGACCTGCTGAGCTTTTCCAGAAACTTCGTTTTTGTTGTGGAAAGAATAATTTCTTTTCTGGGCCAGTCTAGATCTAGCATTGTTGTAAAGTTACAGGTCACTCTCTTAGGCCTAAACTGAATTTCTCTCAGAAGGTTGTGTGACATTTTAACTCACAGCCTCAGAGGTTGGTCAAAGCAGGGATATTAAATATTTTTAAGATAAAAATAGATTGAATCTTGTTCAGCATTGGGGTAAAGGTTATTGGGGATAAATGAGAAAATGGATTTTGAAACACAAACAGATCAACCATGCTCTTACTGAATGGCGGATTAGGCTCAAAGGGCTGAATTGTTTACCAACACTCCTGTTTCATTTGTACCAGCTTTTTCTGCCCAATATTTTCATACATTTGTAAGGACCTGCATCATGTCAAAACATTGCAGAAAAATGTAACATTTTCTTAATAATATTCACGATCAATTTTCATTTTGATACTCCCATATGGAATTTTAAGCACATTCCTATGGTTATTATACAGCTATGTAGTCAATAGAAAAACAATCAAATCTTGTGTCAGATGTATAAAATTGAATCAATCCATTGCATCAGGAAATGCATCTGTCTTTATATCATATCACCCTGTTTGTCAGCTATCACCTCACTTTAATGAAAAAAAAACAACACATCCACTGCCAAATCTGTACTAAATATATGGGAAGGAGATAGCATTATTAATGTTGTTCACAGCTGTAGAGTCAGGGACAATGAACTGGTGATTCAAGCCTGCCAACAGCTCATATTGCTTTATTTCATTTGCTTGGTAAACTACTGTATCGGTTCCAAGATACAGCACCACACAAAATTCAGATGTAGTAGGACTGTTGAAAAGATAAACTATATCCATGTAGGTCACACTTCCCCAACACCATTAACATCTTCCCCTAACATGGAATTGGCAGGGGCTGGTGATATGTTTGCAGTCAGAAGCTTGTCAATGCTGGAGTTTATGTTGTACATCATCGAAGTCTACAGAATGTTTTGGGAATTCCAATGGATAGTTTTGGATATATAACACAACCATTTATATTCTTAACTTGCCTATTTAAAATAAAAAGCAAGATCAGAGACCAGTGGCAGTTGGAAAAATGCACAAGACTCACATATATTCAACTGCTGAAATTGTTTATCACTCTGGCTGTGGATCTCTATCTAATCTTAAAGAAAACAAGAATTATTTTCTGTCGGATTATTGATGTACTTGGAACATTTTTGTATAGTGCTAGTGAGGCGAGGAATAGGGAGAGAGAGGAGTTGAACACGTGGCTACAGGGATGGTGCAGGAGGGAGGGTTTTGAATCATTGGATAATTGGGGCTCTTTCTGGGGTAGGTGGGACCTCTACAAGCAAGATGGTCTTCACCTGAACCAGAGGGGTACCGATATCCTGGGGTGGATATTTGCTAAGGCTATTCGGGTGGGTTCAAACTAATTCAGCAGGGGGATGGGAACCAAAATTGTAGTTCGACTATAGAAAAGGTTGAGAGTAGCGAGGTCCAAAATAAAGTTTCAGGGACACAAGATGGCACTGGCAAGCAAGAAGTTGGTTTGAAGTGTGTCTACTTCAACGCCAGGAGCGTCCGGAATAAGGTGGGTGAACTTGCAGCATGGGTTAGTACCTGGGACTTCGATGTTGTGGCCATTTTGGAGACATGGATAGAGCAGGGACAGGAATGGCTGCTGCAGGTTCCGGCATTTAGATGTTTCAGTAAGAACAGAGAAGATGTTAAAAAGGCAGGGGGAGGTGTGGCATTGTTGGTCAAGGCCAGTATTACAGTTACAGAAAGGATGTTTGGGGACTCGTCAACTGAGGTAGTATGGGCTGAGGTTAGAAACAGGAAAGGAGAGGTCACCCTGTTGGGAGTTTTCTATAGGCCTCTGAATAGTTCCAGAGATGTAGAGGAAAGGATAGCAAACTTGATTCTCAATAGGAGTGAGAGAGACAGGGTAGTTGTCACGGGGGACTTCAACTTTCCAGGTATTGACTGGGAACACTATAGTTCAAGTACTATAGATGGGTCAGTTTTTGTCCAGTGTGCGCAGGAGGGCTTCCTGACACAGTATGTAGATAGGCCAACAATGGGTGAAGCCACATTAGATTTGGTACTGGGTAATGAGCCTGGCCAGGTGTTAGATTTGGAAGTAGGTGAGCACTTTGGTGATAGCGATCACAATTCTGCTATGTTTACTTTAGTAATGGAAAGGGATAGGTGTATGCCACTGGGCAAGAGTTATAGCTGGGGGAAAGGCAATTATGATGAGATTAGGCAAGATTTAGGGAGCATAGGATGGGGAAGGAAACTGCATGGGATGGGCACATTAGAAATGTGGAGCTTATTCAAGGAAAAGCTCCTGTGTGTCCTAGATAAGTATGTACTTGCCAGGCAGGGAGGAAGCTGTAGAGCGCAGGAGCTGTGGTTTACGAAGGAGGTGGAATCTCTGGTCAAGAGGAAGAAGGCGGCTTATGTTAGGATGAGATGTGAAGGCTCAGTTAGGGCACTTGAGGGCTACAAGGTAGCCAGGAAAGACCTAAAGAGAGACCACAGAAGAGTCAGGAGGAGACATGAGAAGTTGTTGGCGGATAGGATCAGGGTAAACCCTAAGGCTTTCTATAGGTATTTAAGGAATAAAAGAATGACGAAAGTAAGATTAGGACCAATCAAGGATAGTAGTGGTAAATTGTGTGTGGAGTCAGAGGAGATAGGAGAAGCACTAAATGAATATTTTTCAACAGTATTCACTCTAGAAAACGACAATGTTGTCGAGGAGAATACTGAGATACAGGCTACTAGACTAAGTGGGATTGAGGTTCACAAGGAAGAGGTATTAGAAATCCGACAGAGGGTGAAGATAGATAAGTCTCCTGGGTCGAATGGGATTTATCCTAGGATCCTCTGGGAAGCCAGGGAGGAGATTGCCGAGCCTTTGGCATTGATCTTTAACTCGTCATTGTCTACAGGAACAGTGCCAGATGACTGGAGGATAGCAAATGTGGTTCCCCTGTTCAAGAAGGGGAGTAGAGACAACCCTGGTAATTATAGACCAGTGAGCCTTACCTCAGTTGTTGGTGAAGTGTTGGAAAAGGTTATAAGGGATAGGATTTATAATCATCTAGAAAAGAATAAATTGATTAGGGATAGTCAGCACGGTTTTGTGAAGGGAAGGTCGTGCCTCACCATCCTTATTGAGTTCTTTGAGAAGGTGATCAAACAGGTAGATGAGAGTAAACCGGTTGATGTGGTGTATATGGATTTCAGCAAGGCGTTCAATAAGGTTCCCCACAGTAGGCTATTGTACAAAATGTGGAGGAATGGAATTGTGGGAGATATAGCAGTTTGGATCTGAAATTGGCCTGCTGAAAGAAGGCAGAGGGTGGTAGTTGATGGGAAATGATCATCCTGGAGACCAGTTACTAGTGGTGTACCGCAAGAGTCGGTTTGAGTCCACTGCTGTTTGTCACTTTTATAAATGACCTGGATGAGGGCGTAGAAGGATGGGTTAGTAAATTTGCAGACGACACTAAGGTCGGTAGAGTTGTGGATAGTGACGAAGGATGCTGTAGGTTGCAGAGAGACATAAATGAGCTGCAGAGCTGGGCTGAGAGGTGGCAAATGGAGTTTAATGCAGACAAGTGTGAGGTGATGCACTTTGGTAGGAGTAACTGCAAGGCAAAGTACTGGGCTCATGGTAAGATTCTTAGTAGTGTAGATGAGCAGAGAACTCTCGGTGTCCATGTACACAGATCCTTGAAAGTTGCCACCCAGGTTGACAGGGCTGTTAAGAAGGCATACAGTGTTTTAGCTTTTATTAATAGAGGGATCGAGTTCCGGAACCAAGAGGTTATGCTGCAGCTGTACAAAACTCTGGTGCGGCCGCACTTGGAGTATTGCGTACAGTTCTGGTCACCGCATTATAAGAAGGATGGGGAAGCTTTGGAAAGGGTGCAGAAGAGATTTACTGGGATGTTGCCTGGTATGGAGGGAAGGTCTTACGAGGAAAGGCTGAGGGATTTGAGGCTGTTTTCATTAGAGAGAAGAAGGTTGAGAGGTGACTTAATTGAAACATAGAAAAAAATGAGAGTGTTAGATAGGGTGGATAGGGAGAGCCTTTTTCCTAGGATGGTGACGGCGAGCATGAGGGGGCATAGCTTTAAATTGAGGGGTGAAAGATATAGGACAGATGTCAGAGGTGGTTTCCTTACTCAGGGAGTGGTAAGGGAATGGAAGGCTTTGCCTGCAACGGTAGTAGATTCGCCAACTTTAGGTACATTTAAGTCGTCATTGGATAAGCATATGGACGTACATGGAATAGTGTAGGTTAGATGGGCTTGAGATCGGTATGACAGGTCGGCACAACATCGAGGGCCGAAGGGCCTGTACTGTGCTGTAATGTTCTATGTTCCATGTTCTATTTGTCCTATCTATCAGGAGTTAAATATGTAAAAATTTGACAACATTATCAAGCAAAATAGATGCCCGCACTAAAAGGCTGATTTTATTTTACTTTAGCATTATCATCATCTATCTAATGACACAAGTGCTGCTATTAAAGAGTATTTCAAGGTTAATTAGATTTTTCACTGCTAATGTGCATTAAATGCATTTTAATAGGCTACTCAATTTTCAGATGTGAAATTACACATAAATGAAAGAATGCTTTAGCTACATGCGCATGTACTTTTTAAGAATTCTTATCAGATCATCTTCAATAGAAAAAGGTGTCTTCGTATCTTAATGTGGATTACTTATGAATAGAATAACTCAATGCCAATCAAGCCATTCTCTACCTCCTAACCGTCCTGAAAGGCTAATGACAACCAAGACAGGATAATTAACACACAGCAATTCCCTTACTGCATTTACTGAATTATTCAGAACATTAATGACAGCTCTAAACCCAACATGTAGTCAACATTGGTATGGAGCGTTTAAATATTCAGAAACTACACTGAGACTCTAATTAATTGGATCAGACCATCTGTAATGGCCTTAACTGCAGTTCTGGTACTTTCTGATGATCAGCTTGTTACAGTTCATGCTTTCTTCCAGTTCTCTTCATTCATGTTCACTATGCCCAGATTTTCTTTATATTTATAGGCATTTTTAGTCAATCTGTTTAGAGAAGTATGACATATTTCTGGAGCAGGTGGGACTTGAACCTGAATTTTCTGGTCCAGGAATAGGAACAGTACCACTATGTCACAAAAGCCAAAATTGAAAGTAAATTATACCGCATCAGGGCTCACACAGGATGTGAACTTAATATCACTCATACATGTGTTTATTAAATGCCCCAAAGCAAGAATTATATACCTAAACCAACAAGCCACCTGTCGAGACTAACTTGCATTTATATATGGCCTCTAATGTCATGAGATACACATAACTGGGTTAAGCAAAAATTTGGCATCAACCCAAAAGATCCTAAAACCATAAGATGTAGGAACAGAAATACGCCATTCAGTCCACTGAGTTCACTCTGACATTCAATAAAGTCAAGGCTGATCTGATAATCCTCAAACCCAGTTTCTTGCCTTTTCCCTATAACCCTTTACTCCTTTACTGATTTAAAACATTTGTCTATCTTGCCCTTCAATATACTTAATGACCAAGAAAAGTGGATGAGCCTTCATCACATGGGTGGCCATTCTTTCTATGTGGGTTGACACCAGCTCAAATGGATGAGACATCATGACATTCATGTTAAAGGTGGTGTCCTCCAATCTTTATCTTAAAGTTGCACAACACATCTGGAAATGCTGACAGAGATGAATTCATTCCTTCTTGCTCTTTCACATGTTTTCATGGACCGCTCCTAAGGCTCAGTCATCCAGCTGTGTAGAATTTGAAGCATTCTGTGCCCTCAAATGAGATTTTTCCAACACTATCTCTGTCTCAAGCACTGACTCCTAGTCCTGCATGTTGTGCTGCCTGTCATGTGACATTGAATTATTTTTCTTCTAATTTTTGCATGTCTCAAAATGCCTTATAGTCAATTAACATGTGTTCAAGTGTAATCACTTATTGCAATAAAAGTAATAGTGGAGATCAGAGGAAGTGCCTGGAGAGGAAAGTACAGCAGTCAATCAGAGTGCTCGGCTGGAGAATATTGAGGAAGTCAAAGATGACAGATCACCTTAAACTGGCATGACCCTCACCTTTCCTGATCTAACGAGATGCTAAATCTAGGTCCTGGGCACCAATATCCTATTGTTAACCATCTCTGGCACCTCTCCGCCTATATATTCTGTATCTGAGTGCCTCCCTCCACCTCACCTGACAAAGGAGAAGCATTCTGAAAGCTTACCATTTTAAATAATCTTGTTGGTCTATAATCTTGTGTCATGTAATTTCTGATGTTGTCCACCCACTCCAACATCAGCATCTCCACATTTCTTCCAGAGTGCCCGAGAACCAGAGGCCAGCCCTCCCATATCTTCCTTTCATCTTGTCAATTAAAGCAGGGTTTCCACAACTGTTTTGATCCCAATCAGCCCCTTGAAATAGAGATCCTTCATTGTCAGAGAGCAGGTCATCATACTCACACGCTGAAAACTATTATGCTCAGTTTGGGTACTACACTCGAGGAGAAATTTGAAGACTTTGGTGAGGTTAATGAAAAGGTACACTGGAATGGTATTAGGGCTGGGGATTAACATTATGTGGATTACCTAGAGAAGTTGGGGTCATTATTCTCAGAGCAGAGAATATGAAGGGGGAATTGATGGAAGTGATTAAAATCAAAAGAATTTGGATAGAGCAAGCAAAAAGGAATTGTTTTTCATTGTTTCAGAGTCTACGAGCAAAGGGATCTGAATTAGAGCAATTAGCAAATGAATCAGGTTGAAAATTAGGAAGACAATTTTATGGAACAAGTGTTTGAAATGAATTGCCTGACTGGATGGGCGTCACAGGTTCAAATGTAACCCTTAAAAGAATATTGATAGACGAATTAAGGAGAAAATATTACAGTGATGTGGGTAAAGAGCAAGAGAGTAGGGCTAAATGGAGATAACAGGGTGTAGAACTGGATGAACATGGCAGGCCAGGCAGCATCAGAGGAGAAAGAAAGCTGACGTTTCGGGTCTGGACCCTTCATCAGACTAAATGGATTGCATCCAGCAAACTCAATGATTTTGTTTGTGAGTAATACTTAAGGAGAAGTGTATTTGCCTAGTATCGTAACCAAAGTTCCTTAGTGATGAACTTTGACCTGGAAGCAGTACCATAAAGAAAATCTGTAAAATCAGGCCTACTCCAGGATCATTAGTTTAGGGATTATTGCAATCCCAGCACTGGGATGCTCTTGACAGCCACTGCTCCTGACGGCACACAATGATTGACAAGCCATCAACCCCCTGATGGATGAAGCTGTTGGAGGTAGGACAACCTACTGCCACTGGCGAGAGACAGCTTCATGACTTGAGCCAAATTACTATTGGGACTATTTGAATAATGTCATGTTTACCAGGCTCAGCATAGCCAGACTCGCTCCCAGCTGGAGATAACGGACATAACAGCTACCATCTCCTGATAAAGCACAAATCATTGTCTTCAGTCCCAGGTTAAAACTCCATGCCCTTGCCACAGTTTCCATCTGTCCCTTCTACATTTTCCTCCAACCAGACTGTTCTCTATATCTATGTCATTGATATCAACATAAACAACAATATTAAACTGCTTACCCTCCTTCTTTAGAATGTCCTACAGCCATTCCATAATATCCTTGACCTTGCCCAAAGGGAGGCAACACATCATCATGAAATATCATCTATGGCTACAGAAATGCCTGTTTGTACTACTCACAATTAAGTGACCTACCATGATTGTTCTTCATTCCTTTCAATTCCTCCCTTTGGTTAAACTTGTAGCTCTCACTGTGAAGATGCTTGGGTTTTTGAAAACTCATTCCACTGTTTATGATTGGCCTTGACCTGGTCCTATCAGAGATACTCAAGATGGTTGGCACCTTCACAAATGCTTCTCCTTCAGTTTGGGCGTTCTTAGATAAGAAATTTCAATGTATCAATTGTGTATTTTATATTTTCAGGGAGTTATTGAGGACATCCTTCAAGAGTCTTCTTCTGTTCTCCAGGTCACCACAGCCATGACAAAGCTTAGAGTAAACAGCTTGTTTTGGAAAACTTATTTCATGCATGTGGACAAAGTGTTCTATCCAACGCAGTTGATTGACAAATGGCTAGTTACTCAAGATGTTCGTCTGAGGCAAGACACTAGTATTGGAGCACCTATAATCATCCTTAAATTAAACCTTAAAAGCTTGGCCCTGGACTTAATGTTTTGGATCTGGATCAGAACAGAGGAAGGGTTACTGGACCGAAAACGCTAACACTGATTGTTTTCTACTCAGATGCTGCCAGACCTGCTGAGCTTTTCCAACAACTTCTGTTTTTGCTGTTCTTGTTGAAGATAATGAGGATATCAAGAAGGAATGGAGGTTGAAGAAGGGTAGCAGGAATGGAGCGGTGTGGCAAAACCTGACCTTATGTAAGCGCATATCAAGACCCACAGATAACTGAGGACCTATCCAGCCTTTTCCCATGTATTTTGAATAAGAAGCTTGTGCTTTCCCTTTTGAACCATAAAACAAAACTGAAAAGCTATTGAAATCTGACCTGCAGAATTTTCCTACAATGCACTCTTTGTGTGGTGACAATAGTACTTATTATTTAAGCTTTCAATGCTTTAAATTGCTTGTGGTGACATTAATTGCATAAATCAAACATTGCTATAGTAGGTGGGTCACACACATGCAATTCAGGCACATATCTGAATTTACTCATTTTCACATGAATCCTACAAAACACACAGAGAGATATTATAGGAATATATGGTGTAGGATTGCTCATCTATTAACAATGAAGATTTCAATTTTTGCTGCTACCATTACTCCTTTGGAAAAACTATGTTCAATTCTTCATCATTTAAGGTTCTTTTAAGACCTAAGCTACCTCAGTTGTGATGACATAAATAACCAATTCAAACTTGAACAATAGATAAAATAAAGCCAACCAGACATCTCACTTGTGGCTCCTGGACATGCATTTAGATTAATATCAGATGAAAAGAAGATTAGGGTGAAATCCCATCATTCATATACAATTAAAGATACAGGAGGGCATGCCAGGACCTTGTAAATGAGAATTCAAGCTGGTGAAGACACAGAAGTATTTACATGCTAAAGCTTGGAATCAACATGGAATAGACACAGATAATCAACTCCACAACCAACAGATCAAATCAAAGCTCTGCAATCCTACCATACCTAGCTGTCGATGATGGGAACAACGAAGCAACTAACTGGAGGAAACAACTCCACAAATATTCCCTTCATATTCCTCCATCATACTATTCTTTGTGTATATATCTAAACTGTTTCTTGAATTTACTGATACAACCAGCCTTCATTTATACATTCACCAAAATGGCTTAACCCAAACAGCTTTTATTCTCCCTCCACATGTTTGGTGACATGCATTTTGCTACAGAATGTGCACATTAACATGTATATATATACACAATGGCACCCTGAACACTTCAATAAGATCACTCTGAGCATTTCTTCCATTGGGGAAAATACTGTAGGCACCTCTTACACTTCAAAAATCACTTTAAATTTTAATTGTCCTCCAGCCCATCCTCTCCAATGCCTCAGTATATAAGGAACTAAATATTCTGAACACTATGGGGAATGAGCAGGGGAATGCAAGTAATTAGATAGCTCCATCTAAGTTCTGACACAGGCACAAAAGGCCAAATGGCCTAATTCTGCATTGTATGATTACAAACCTTTCCCAAAACATAATGATCAGAAGTATACATATTATTCCTGTTGTGACCAGAGAAGCATGCTGTAAAAACTCAGAATCACTTTTAAGTGATGTTGTGTGCTCAAAAAATAAACTTCTTCTGACTGGTTCAATATCCTATTCACTTTATTTACTAGTGTTGAGCAATGACTTCAATGACTTCAATAATCCATCCATTGGCTAGCTCTTCTCTTCACAGTGTCATTACTTATAAATTCCTTTTGGTTAATGTTGCTACTGAGTGTATATCCTTGCCCAGTTGTTTGGCTTGAGCCTTTATCCAAATTATATGGGACCTGCCATTCACCTCACAGCCCAGTTTCTTCAACTGTTCAGAATTGCTGCTGTTGCAGTTCTGCTCAGTTTTGTTTTAATTGTAACTTAGACAGATTTGTTATTTTCTCCCTTTTAACTCACATAGGCACAGTGTAATATTTCAGTACTTACTTCTGACTGAAGCAGCTCCCATTTACAGTGTTATATGACAATGTGGCTCCACTTAAAATCACCCTTTGTTACATTGATGTATCTGAAGTGTTAAAAGGATCAAAGGCCTATCAATCACTCATTGGTATTACGAAATAATAAATCTGCTGTTAGCTAACAGAGTTACGCAGGAATTCTGTGTCAATGGCCTCTCAAGCTGTGTGTTTATTTTGAAACTCCAATATTAAGTGTCATCGTGTAACTGGTCAGGACAAATAGATATAAGTACCCAATAGGAAGAAAGACAACACTGCTGTACCTGCTGCATATCACAGTAGAGTGTACATAAAATGGGCTTATTAATTCCATGTTACTCATAAGGATATAAGCTAGGATAATTGAATCTGGAAACTAAAGAAGAATCTTCATCAATTTCTAGCAGTTTTCTGTATATTTCAGGATATTTTAAAATTTTTTGCTCCTATTTGATAATTAATCCTTATTATAACCACTTATTTTGGTTTAAATTAGTTAAGCTATTTCAGTTAGAACTGATATACCTTAACCTACTATTAATAATAATGTTTATTTGAATTTCTGCACATTATTTTGTACATACAGGTAGGGATCAGGATGGCACCAATTTTAACCAATAATTCTGAAGCAATGGCAAAAGAACAAAAAGACCATAGAGAGTGAGTACTTCCTGGTTTTCTTCATAACTCAGCTTAAAAATACAATAAAACACTTCCCTCTTGTTTATGATGAACTAAAAGAGATTCTGATTTTTTTTTCTAACAAAGTAATAGTGCTTAACATGAAATATTAGGCTTGATTAATGAAACTTGCTTGCTGAGAAAGCTAATGTTAACATTTCTTTTCAACTATTTCAGAAAAAAATATAGTACATGTAAAGAACCCTCATTTGGCCTCAATGCCTGAGGATTTTCTGTATCATTTTGATTTGGGAACAAAAACACACAATCTTCAAGCAATGTTTGGAGATGTGAAGGTAGGCAATTTTATAATGGGACAGAACAGAGCAGCCAGCAGAAATTGTAAAAATTGTCCTTTACCTTAGCATCATGTATTTTTTTGGAGAAGAAAATGAATACAAATGGTATTGGCTAACCAGATTGAGAGGGAAAAATTATGTGTATCAGATAAACAATAGATGATAAGTGAGTGCCTCATCCAATTGAAAAGAACTTATAATAATGTAGTAACTTCCATTGCTTCATTACCCTTGAATCCCAATCAGGCTTCTAACACTGCTTAATTTTTTTTTTAGAAAGGTTTAGAAATCACACAAAATGTCACATTGACTGACATTCTATAAATTGTGAGCTTTTTGAACAAAATAGAATGTATCTGCGAATACAAATTTACCCCATAGATTTATACGTGTGTGTACGTGCATGTGTGTGTGTGTGTACGTGCATGTGTGTGTGTGTGTGTGTGTGTGTGTGTGTGTGTATGTGTGTGTGTGTGTGTGTGAGAGAGAGAGAGAGAGAGAGAGAGAGAAGGAGTGTGTGTGAGTGCAGGAGAGAGGGTGTGTGTGCAGGAGAAAGAGTGTGTGCATGTGTGAGAGATAGTCAATGTGGCATTTTATAAATTCCTACTATAGATATAAAACCATCTAACTCCAAACCAAAACACAGATTCTAAACAAGGCCTCACACCTAACATGCATTGTGAGACCTAAAATGTCAGTCCCTCTTTACACTGATAAAACCTTTAGTTCTCTCAGGACAGTGATTTGAAAGGAATTTGGGGGTTTACATATACATATTAATCGAATAAAACCTTCTAACTGATGAAAGATTTAGTAGCGCTTTAGATTTGCTTAATACATCCTCATCAGTGGTACAACCCTTTGATCTTTTTCCTTTTAAATTCTGTGTCTGATACTACCTCTCTCACTAACACCTATGTTTTCAAATAAACCTGTTGGACTATAAGAGATAATGGGAACTGCAGATGCTGGAGATTCCAAGATAATAAAATGTGAGGCTGGATGAACACAGCAGGCCAAGCAGCATCTCAGGAGCACAAAAGCTGACGTTTCGGGCCTGGACCCTTCATCAGAGAGGGGGATGGGGGGAGGGAACTGGAATAAATAGGGAGAGAGGGGGAGGCGGACCGAAGATGGAGAGTAAAGAAGATAGGTGGAGAGGGTGTAGGTGGGGAGGTAGGGAGGGGATAGGTCAGTCCGGGGAAGACGGACAGGTCAAGGAGGTGGGATGAGGTTAGTAGGTAGCTGGGGGTGCGGCTTGGGGTGGGAGGAAGGGATGGGTGAGAGGAAGAACCGGTTAGGGAGGCAGAGACAGGTTGGACTGGTTTTGGGATGCAGTGGGTGGGGGGGAAGAGCTGGGCTGGTTGTGTGGTGCAGTGGGGGGAGGGGATGAACTGGGCTGGTTTAGGGATGCAGTGGGGGAAGGGGAGATTTTGAAACTGGTGAAGTCCACATTGATACCATATGGCTGCAGGGTTCCCAGGCGGAATATGAGTTGCTGTTCCTGCAACCTTCGGGTGGCATCATTGTGGCAGTGCAGGAGGCCCATGATGGACATGTCATCAAGAGAATGGGAGGGGGAGTGGAAATGGTTTGCGACTGGGAGGTGCAGTTGTTTGTTGCGAACTGAGCGGAGGTGTTCTGCAAAGCGGTCCCCAAGCCTCCGCTTGGTTGGACTATAACATGGTGTCATGTGATTTCTGACTTTGTCCACTCCAGTCCGAGCACCTGCACATTTTTGTTAAAAAAGCTTCAAAAATGTATGTAAATATAAAGGATTGGAATTTTGCTTCCTTGATGTATCATTTAGTTAAATTAACATCTTGTAATATTACTTACAACAAACTCAATGTTCACTTCCTGTAATGCAGTCTATAATAAGAAGGAAATTTGTGATTCTCCTGGGAAAGGGAAGCAAAGTAGGTGGGAAAGCTAAATTGTGTACAGTCAAAAATCAGCTTCTCAAAGGTGGGATGTAACTTTTGAATCAAGACCTCCAAGGTTTGATGGTGGTTCGAGTTTCTCAACAGCAAATGCATGATTGCATCTGCAGATCATGCATATTCATTCAAAGAGAATCTCACCAGAATTACATGCACCTTTCCAATTAAATTATTCACAAATGAGAATTGTGTACCTTCGGATTCATAAATGCAAGGAAATGATTTGCAACAGGCAAGGCAGTCAAAAATAAAGCATAGAACTGTCGACCATGGAAATCTGAAACAAAAACAGAAATTGCTGGAGAGGCTGAACAGACTTGACAGCATCTGTAGAGAGAAAGTAAAGTTAATGTTTCAAGTCTAGTGACCTTCTTTTAGCATGGTAGTCAAGTTTCTGGACTGAGGAGAAGTGGTTATTTCATTCATTTTTTTTATTCATTAACAGGATGAAGCTATCACTGGCCAGTTGTTCACTGAGGCAATCATTAACATTTTGTTTGGTGGCAGTCAAGATGGAATGGGGCAGTATATGGAAGGGTGGAAAGAATGGTAGAGGGTGAGTGAGGGAAACAGGTGACAGTCAAACCAGAATGGAAGGAGCACACCAAAGCAGTGAGGAAGGAGGAAGGCAGGGAAATGGTGCAGTGCAAACGAAGGAAGGGGTAGAGCAGCAGAGGAAGGGAAAGAGAGAGAGAGAGGTTCAGAGAGAGAAAAGGACTAAGAGAGAGACTGAGAAAGAAACAGGCAGAGGGGGAAATTGAGTGCAGGGAGTTGTGGAGGAGGATAGGTCCCAGCATCATTAATGTTGGAGCCCTGTTTTTGGGCCAGGTGAAGGACGCCTTGGAAGGCTGACTGGAGAGAGATAAATGGGGCTACTGCCTCAATGGTGGGGTCCTGTGAATTGAGCTGAGAGTACTGAACAGCAAAGAGACCAGTTTCATTGATGGGGGTGAAGGGGCAGTGGAGAGATGAGATGTTGATGGGTAAGAAGGATCAAGATTAGGATCAGATGATCTTATGGTCATGGGTGGGGATTGTAGAAAAGAAGTGAGGCAGTTAACAGGATGGCTCAGTGTCAAAGTGGTCATTGGGTTTAAAGTTTTTTTTGAGAAGATTTGTAGCTCGGGTTGTGGATGAGATTGTAGACTTGCTTGCCTGAGGTGTACTGACGGTGTTACCTAGCAGGGTGCAACCAAACCCATTGGTTCAGCCAGATGGTGAAAAGTAACATGCACCACTTCTTACAACCTTTTTGAAGAAGGAGTTGCTCTAAAAGTGTGAGTCCTTGAAACAAGGGAAGGATTGCTTTGGGTGGAGCTAATGTTCTGCACAGTTGGCCACCTAAGATGATTCCCTGACATTTAGTTAAATGATGAGAACAAAAAACAAGTATACTTACTGCATACCTTGTTACCTGAGATGTACTTTGATGGTGCAAGCTTAAACAGCTTTGCCCTTCTGTGCTTCTCCTGCACAGAAGTGCAGTGCCTTCAGCCTCACATACTGGAGGTAATGGGGTCACCAACAGAGGCAGATAACCCTTGGAGTAACCTTAAGATGAAGTCTCAAGGATGGCTTGCTAGTTCTCCCTCCCCATCGATGCATGATAAGATATCTTTTGAGGGTAAGGAGCACCTGGAACAAGTTCAATGTGCTTACTCTCATTCTTGCCTAGCTACTGCCAAACTGGCTACAGTGATAGAATGCAAGTTTGAGCAGATATCCAGCAGCCATAGACAGTTTATCTGTACCTGGTTGTCTAAGCTGGTTGCCACTATCTCCATGGGAGCAGCCAAACAATCACATTCTGGAGCCACAACAGTAAACATATTTTGGACAGATTAATGCTCCTTTTGTATAAATCTACACATGGCCTCTGGCATCCCTGCCAAACCTTAACATCTCCATCAAATGGCCATTACCAGACACTTTGCGTCACCGCGAGCCTCTGTAGGGTCCTGATCTTAAACAGTTATCCAAACATCAGAGACATCAGCACTCACATCCTCCATCACTGTCAGCATGTGTCAGTGACGTATTTACCAGACCGTGGCTCTGAACTTAATCTGGAGCATGTACCCACTGAGCTAAATGTCTCTGAGCTGGTGAAGGCTGTGATGTGCTTCCTCTGAGTTTTCTGAACCATCATCCTCAGAAACAGAGCTTAAGATGAAGGTGGAGGAAAACTGTTTCTTCTTGCTTTCAGACTTGATGCAAGGATCTGGGGCAGAGAGGACAAAGATTTATCTGGTGGCTATCCATAATTCCTTTTTCCCATCAATATTTCAGCAGTTACCACCTTATATTCAGTTGTCAACACCAGGCCTCACAGTATTGCTGTGAAACTCTGATCTCCATCAGTGCAATCTCTGTTTTGATCCTCTGCGCAGGTTTCATGGCCTCCTCCTCAGCTGAGGCCAGGATTCCGGTATCAGGGTAATCTCTTCCCGTTTCTAATTTCTCCCACTAGTTGTGAGATCTTTTCTCCTGAAAACAGACTGGATAAATGAATGCTATCCTAATGGGTATTTTTTGAGTCTGGATGACCATACAGTTTTTGTGCACTTTCCAGTTTGTGTTTATTCATTCATGGGGCTAGGGTGTTGCTAGCCAGACCAGCATTTATTGCCAGCCACATTGTCCTAGACAGGTTTAACGTTTACAACATGAATTGGCTCCCAGACTATCAGTCCACATATTGAATATAATGCCAAGGCATGCAGTTGAAACTTTTGTTTACAACACTCTGCACTTGCACATTTACATTGCTTAATTCCCATATAAATGTCACATTGCAGTGACTACAATGTGGAATTTGTCCTTATGGATTCAGCAGGTGATGTATCCTCATCCTGCATTGGTTGCAGACTCTGGACTGGACTTCAATATTGCTAACCTGGGGTGTCACCTCCATTCAGGACACATTGGTCAGAAGAGTCGGCCTCTCACTGTCATCCCTGTGAAATACAAACACCTGCCATTTTTGGACTGCCTGGGAGAGGATCTGTAGTCACTCATCACGAGGTCTCTCACAGAGCCATGGAATCAGAGTCATTGAGTTATAAGGAGAGGCTGGGACTTCTTTCACTGGAGCATAGGAGGTTGAGAGGTGATCTTATAGAAGTTTATAAAATCATGAGGAGTATACAGTGGATAAGGCCCATGACAAGTGTCTTTTCCCTGTGGTGGGGGATTTCAAGACTGTGGGGCATATTTTAAAGGTGAGAGGAGAAATATTGAAAAAATACAAGGGGAAATTTCTTTACGCAGAGAGTGATTCATGTGTTGAATGAACTTTCAGAAGAAGTGATAGATACAGGTACAGTTTCAAAGTTGGAAAGATATTTAGATAAGTACATGATCAAGAAATGTTTGGCAGCATATGTGCCAAATGCAAGCTGATGAGATTAGTTTGTTTGGGATTAGAGTCGGCGTGGACTGGTTGGACAGAGGGGTCTGTTTCTGTGTATGACTATGACTATACGACTTATACAGCATGGAAACAGACTCTTCCGTCCAATCAGTCCACAACCCCACAATCCCAAACTAAACTAATCGCACCAGCCTGGGTTTGGCTGCCAAACATTTCTTATTCATTTACATATCTAAATGTGTTTTTAACATTGTAACTGTACCTGCATCAACCACTTCCTCTGAAAGTTGATTCCACACATGAACCACTCTCTGTTTTCTCTGACACATCCTGAGTAGCAAATTAGCAGGGTGGATGGGGAGGGGACCAGAAAATTTAGCTTCTTCCATTGGTGTAAAGTTACCAAGTGGAAGTTTGATGGGATTTGGATACAGATTCCAATGAAGTTACGAACTGCTACATTGTTGCCTAATCAAAGTCAAAGACTCCCTCATGTTGTCATCAACATGAACTATGTATTCAAGTACCACACAATTATTGCTACGCTCACTTTATAGCCTGCGCTTGGGTTTGTTGTTCCTTCTAAATCCAAGTGTCAGCTGAGTTCCTATGATGTTCTATGCTCCACTGTTCTAAGTCACAGATAGTCCTCTGTTTACCCTCTGCTGAAAAGGAGGGTAACCCTGTGCCATATTTTCATTAATACTATCCAACCCACCTGTTGAAAGTACCTGATCCAGTTGGCATCAATGAGCTTCAGGGAGCCTGAGCAGAACTAGACTGCGGATCAGGGGAACCTCCCCTCTTGTTGGCATCATACCTGGCACAAAGTAAGATGGTTGTGGTTGTTGGAGGTCAATCATCTCAGCTGCAGGACTTCTCCATCGGTGTTCCTCCATGTAGTGTCCTAAGCCCAACTATCATCAGCTGTTTCAACAATGACCTTCCCTCCATCATAAGGTTGGAAGTGGGGAATATTTTAGTGACTAACTCACTTCCTGACTCCCCAAAACCTATCCACTGTCTGCAAGGCGCAAGTCATGTGTGTGATAAAATACTCCCCACTTGCACAGATAGGTACAGCTCCAAAAACTCTCAAGTTTGACACCATTCAAAATAAAGCAGCCCATTTAATTGGCACCACATCCTCGAACATTCACTGTTTCCACCATCAACACTCCATAGTGGCAGTGTGTACCCACCACAAGATGCAATGCAGAAATTCACCAAAGTTCCTTAGTCAGCACCTTCCAGATCTAAAATCACTATCATTTATAATGGCAGCAGATACATAGGAACGCCACCATCTGCAAGTTCCCCTCCAAATCACACACTATGCTGACATGAAAATATGTGGTTGTTTCTTGACTGCGGCTGGGTCCAAATCATATAACACTCTCCTGAAAGACATTATTGGTGCACCTACTCTAAATAGATATCAGCAGTTCACGCAGGTTGCTCACCATCACCTTCTCAAGGGCAACTACAGATGGGCAGTAAATACAACCCAGCTAACAACTCCTATCTTTCATGAATGAATAAAACAAAAGGAAATGCAGGGATCATGTAGTTTAAGAGCGGTTCTGCAAGGGAATAACATGGCCAGAGATCAGTTCAGGACAAATATGTGAAGCAAATATGTGAAATGTACTGAAGAGATAAGCATAACTAAATGGGAGATTTGCCTGGACCTGCAGTTTTCATTCTTGCTGGCTAATCATGGCAAGTCTAAGAGGTTTATAATGGGACTAGTAATGGATGCATGAAGCCTATGGAAACTTATAGAACCTAGACTAAAGAGGAAATACTTAGAAGTAGTTTTAAGATGCAGTGTTTGGGAAATTATAAATAGAGTTAAAACATTATATTGCATATCTTACTTGATGTAGAATCTGAAATTTAGTCCTATATTTTTCAGTTTGTCTGTGTGGGAGGCAGTGCAAACCAGATGAAAGCTTTTGCACAGTTCATGTATTTAGAATTTGAACTAAATGAAAGTGACAGTGATGTACTGGATATTTGTGTAGGAACTGACAGATACAATATGTACAAAACTGGCTCTGTATTGTCCATAAGTGTAAGTATGCAGAGTTTTTTTGAATGATTTGGTGGATAAATTTCCTTATCATTTGGGTATTCCTGCCCTGCTGAAACAGTTTTAATAATTTCTTCTCTATGAGGAAATTCAGGTAGAAGCTTTTACTGCCTAACCTCGTCACTTAACTATCTTCCTTGAGTTTTCACATGAGGCCGAGCTTCCCACAATCTGTTCACCAAATTACTAACTGTTGGCCTGATTTGAATATATCAAAGTGAAAGCTGGAAATAAAGCAAATCAATGTTGTCTGGAGCTGAACCCAGGATAAATTAGACGTGGTCCAGTGAGATCATAGAATCCCTACAGTGTGAAAAGAGGCCCTTCAGACCAAAAGGTCCACACTGACCCTCAGAGTATCCCATCCAGATCCGCCCCCCTTAACCCACCTAATCTACACATTCCTGAACACTACAGGCAATTTAATATGGTTAATCTATCTAGACTGCACATCTTTGGACTGCGGGAGGAAACCGGAGCACCTGAAGGAAACTCACACAGACACAGGGAAAATTTGCAAACTCCATATAGACAGTCGTCCAAGGGTGGAATCAAGCCCAGATCCCTGGCGCTGTGAGGCAGCAGTGCTAACCACTGAGGCACCATGCCACCCTCAATAGTTGCAGAGTTGCAATAGTTTCATGGTCACATGTTTAAAACAGGCCTCTGAAGCTTTTGAAATAGAAAAGGCTGATGATCTTTGAATTCACATTTCTGCACGTAGAAAATTATTGTGAAAAGTTTATTTTTAAATAACCTGCCTAGAAACAGCATTGCTTGCTTCAGATTGTTCTACACAGGATGAGGCTATTTGTAGCTATTCAGGCATCCCATCACATTGCTGTTAGCACTTCACAGGAGCACATGCAGTAAGACACTTTTATTCTGTTTTCTTCCAAGTTGGCAACATCATGCGGCTGCAACTCTTAGTAACGTAATCCACATCACCATCACCACCTTCCTTCCATTAGCTGTAGTGGCTTTGCAGGAAATGAGAGTAAAAACTAAGATTGGTGGGCAATCGCTCTTTCAAGTTTTAGGAAACAAGAAACGATGTGGAATACAGTGGCTGCATGACACCAAGGTGGTTAAAGATGGGGATAAGGGATAAGATGAGAAGCATTTTAATCTTTTTTTCATACATTTCCAAGTCATCCAAGCTCATTAAAAGGTAACCTCACAAGAATTAAGTGTCCCTTTTCAATTAAGTAATCAGGGAATGAGAAACATTTGAATTTAGATTCACAATTGATTAATGTGGTGTGCAATACGTGAGATAGCCTTACTAGTGGTTTTGGAGTTTTTGCTTCTCTGGGAGTTTTGTTCAGCTATTGAACAAAGGACAATTGAAATCGAGTGACAAAAGGTGAACTTGGCTTGCCCGACTGAGGGAGGGAGGAATCAAAGTGGTAGCCCAGCCAAATTTTATGTGGGCAGAGGCAGAAAAGATCAGTGTTGAAAGTAGGTCAGAATGATTGTGGGAAACCAGCTCTTATACAGGGAAGGTTAATGGTGAAGTCCTAAAAGTTGAAGATACCAGAGGGAAGGTCAAAGACGATGGAAGGCAGGCCGAGGATAGAGAGAAGGCACTCCTGTTGCACTTGAGGAAAATTCAAGAGTTAATGAAGAAATGGGGGAATGGGTCAAACGCAACGCACAGGTGTAGGAGTGAGGATGGAGGGGAGATCAAAGATTAGCAAGTTTTGAGAAGATTTGTAGCTCACGTTGAGTTTCTGGATGTAAGTTTGCTCACTGAGCTGGAAGGTTAGTTTTTAGACGTTTTGTCACCACTCTAGGTAACATCATCAGTGAGCCTCCGGTGAACTGCTGGTGTTATGCCCTGCTTTCTATTTATCTGTGTAGGTTTCCTTGGGTTGGTAATGTCATTTCCTGCATTGGTGGTGTCATTTCCTGTTCTTTTTCTCAGAGGATGGTAGATTGGCCCCAAATCAATGTGTTTGCTGATGGAGTTCTGGTTGGAATGCCATGCCTCTAGGAATTCTCGTGCGTGTCTCTGTTTGGCTTGTCCTAGGATGGATGTGTTGTCCCAGTCAAAGTGGTGTCCTTCCTTATCTGTATGTAAGGATACTAGTGATAGTGGGTCATGTCGTTCTGTGGCTAGTTGATGTTCATGTATCCTGGTGGCTAACTTTCTGCCTGTTTGTCCAATGTAGTGTTTGTCACAGTTCCTGCAAGGTATTTTGTAGATGACGTTCGTTTTGCTTGTTGTCTGTAAAGGGTCTTTTAAGTTCATTAGCTGCTGTTTTAGTGTGTTGGTGGGTTTGTGGGCTACCCTGATGCCAAGGGGTCCGAGTAGTCTGGCAGTCATTTCGGAAATGTCTTTGATGTAGGGGAGATTGGTTATGGTTTCTGGGCATGTTTTGTCTGTTTGTTTGGGTTTGTTGCTGAGAAATCGGCAGACTGTGTTCATAGGGTACCCATTCTTTTTGAATACGCCGTATAGGTGATAAACTTCTGCTCTTCATAGTTCCTCTATGCTGTAGTGCGTGGTGGCTCGTTGGAATAATGTTCTTGTTTAAGAAAGGATCAAGACAAAAGATGGAAAATTATAGGCCGATTAGTCTAATCTCAATTGTTGGTAAAATTCTAGAATCCATCGTTAAGAATGAGATTTCTAAATTCTTGGAAGTGCAGGGTCGGATTAGAACAAGTCAACATGGATTTAGTAAGGGAGAGTCGTGCCTGACAAACCTGTTAGAATTCTTTGAAGAGGTAACAAGTAGGTTAGACCAGGGAAACCCAGTGGATGTTATCTATCTAGACTTCCAAAAGGCCTTTGATAAGGTGCCTCACGGGAGGCTGCTGAGTAAGGTGAGCTACTGCCATGGATTGAGGATTGGCTGTCTGACAGAAGGCAGAGAGTTGGGATAAAAGGCTCTTTTTCGTAATGGCAACTGGTGACGAGTGGTGTAGCGCAGGGTTCAGTGTTGGGGCCGCAGCTGTTCACTTTATATATTAATGATCTGGATGAAGGGGCTGGGGGCATTCTGGTGAAGTTTGCTGATGATACGAAGTTAGGTGGACAGGCAGGTAGTACTGAGGAGGTGGGGAGGCTGCAGAAAGATTTAGACAGTTTAGGAGAGTGGTCCAGGAATTGGCTGATGAAATTCAATGTGAGCAAATGCGAGGTCTTGCACTTTGGAAAAAAGAATACAGGCATGGACTATTTTCTAAACGGTGAGAAAATTCATAAAGCTGAAGTACAAAAGATATCTGGGAGTGCTAGTTCAGGGTTCTCTAAAGGTTAACTTGCAGGTTGAGTCCGTGATTAAGAAAGCGAATGCAACATTGTCACTTATCTCAAGAGGGTTGGAATTTAAAAGCAATGATGTGCTTCTGAGACTTTCTAAAGCTCTAGTTAGGCCCCATTTAGAATACCGTGTCCATTTTGGGCCCCACACCTCAGGAAGGACACACTGGCACTGGAGCGTTTCCAGTGGAGATTCACCCGGATGATCCCTGGAATGGTAGGCCTAACATATGATGAATGGCTAAGGATCCTGGGATTGTATTCATTAGAGTTTAGAAGGTCGAGGGGAGATCTAATAGAAACTTAAAAGATACGGCTTAGAAAAGGTGGACATTGCAAAGTTGTTTCCATTAGGTGGGGAGACTAGGACCCATGGGCACAGCCTTAGAATTAGAGGGTAAATTTAGAATGGAAATGAGGAGACATTTCTTCAACCAGAGAGTGGTGAGCTTGTGGAATTCATTGCATTGGTGTGCAGTGGAGGCTGGGGCATTAAATGTTTTCAAGGCAGAGGTTGATAACTTCTTGATCTTGCAAGGAATTAAGGGCTATGGGGAGAGTGGAGTAGGTGGAGTTGAAATGCCCATCAGCCACGATTAAATGGTGGAGTAGACTTGATGGGCCGAATGGCCTTACTTCCACTCTGTCTTATGGTCTTATGGTTTAATGGACACTTGAGTAGGTATCATCTGATTGGGCATAGTTGGCATAGATTTGCGAATGGAAAATTCTATTTGATGAACAGAATGGAGTTTTTCGATGATGATATGAATAGAATTGATCAAACGAAGTCAATGGATGTAGTGTACTTGGATTTTCAGAAGGCTTTTGATAAAGCACCCCACAGGAGCTTGGTTTGCAAAATTAAAGCACATGAACTGAGAAATAAGAAACTGCCATGGATTAAGGATTGGTTAAGAGGTAGAAAACAGACAGTAGGAATACATGGGCCATACTTGCATTGGCAAGCTGTTTATAGTGGGGTCCTGCAAGGATTGATTCTTGGCTCCAGCTTTTCACAATATAAACCAATAATTCAGATATTGCTAAATGTAGAAATAGCAAGTTTGTGGATAGCACAAAGCTAAGTGGGAATGTATGCTGTTACAAAGATGCAAAATGGTTTTTGGAGGGTTTGGATATACTTAGTTTTTGGCAAGAAAATAGCAAATGGAATATAATGTGGAAAAATGTAAGGTTACCCACTTTGGTAGGATGAACAGATGTACGAAGTATTTCTCAAATTGCAAGTGATAATTGTGTTAAATAATACGCCTATCGAACTTGGTCTCAGCAAAGCCCTGTGCAACTGTGGTAAGACTGTAAAACTCAGCACTCACAGTGAGTCAATTATTTTTTAAAGAAGTGCAAGTGTGATGCCATGCAATACATCACACTGTGAGTCTACCAACTACGTATCCTCAAGGCACTCTTCTGAAGTGTTGAAAGCTGGACAACTCAGAATCCCTGGAGCTCATTCTATCAGCATATAGTCATTGCTGAGAAAACAACACTTGAACTGGATCAGCCACATTCACTGGTTCGTGGATTGCTGAATATCCAAAATCCTTCTGTATTGTGAACTGACCACTGCCTCATGACCTCCTGGGTATCTGAATCTATACTTCAAAGGACAATAGCAAGTGGGATACAAAGACTTGATATTTACGCTGATAACAGGGAGATGTGGCTGACAGCTATGACCTTTGCAGGCTGACTGCAAGGACAGTGAAAGAAGTGGGCAGAGGTAGAAAGTTCAGCTCTTGAGAATCATAGAATCCTAACAGCGTGGAAACAGGCCCTTCAGCCCCACATGCCCACACCGGCCCTCAGAGCATCCCACCCAGACCCATCCCCCTATAACCCACCTAATCTATACATTCCTGAACACTATGGGCAATTTAGCATAGCAAATCCACCTAACCTTCACATCTTTGGACTGTGGGAAGAAACCGGAGTACCCAAAGGAAACCCACACAGATGTGAGGAGATTGTGCAAACTCCACACAAACAGTCGCCTAAGGGTGGAATCAAACTTGTGTCCCTGGCACTGTGAGGCCGCAGCGCTAACCGCTGAGCCACCTTACCACTCCTAGACAGAGTATACAAAATCCCGCATCTTCTCAGTCTAGTGTTTTCATCTTCAGCTGACACAAGAGACTGCCATGCCAGAGTGGGTTTTCTGAGCCACACCAGGCAATGACTTGCACAGAGTTGATCACCATCGCACAAACCAATATTTTACAAGACAGAAGGTGCCACAAATGATCAGGACCACTGATATCTCAGTGGGAGCATACATTGGGATCAAGGAATACTGGGGAGGATGCCCAGGATTTGGCAGCAGTGGATAGGTGTGCCAAAATCTCACAATACCTTTTGAGAGCCGTGGAATCGGGGACTGCTGGAGGGAGGTTCCAATGTTTTAGAGGATTAGTACTGAGAAATTAAAATGTTAACTTGGGACTCCTTGGAGCAGCCCCTAAGTCTGGGAGAGTCATTTATGTGATGGGACATCATAGCATTGGTAGAAAATTGTTTGTTACAGAAAATTGAAACATGGATGTAGAGCATTTCAGAACATTTTATTATGTTGTTTATAAAATTATTATATTCCGATAGTTTAATCCTATGGTATGTAAATTGCACATCTTCAATGTAAAGGTTAACATTTAAATTATTTCCATCTTTAAGAATTTGATTATTTGTGTTTGGTTGCTTTCAGCATTATAATTTAACGGTGCTTTGTTTCTAAGCGTATATAAACAGGCTAGAATAAGGTGGATGCATACAAATTTTAATCACTCAATAGCCAGGTAGGTGTATTTTATATTTTCATTTTGTTTAAAAGCACATTTTAAACATTAAATTTTGGCTTTTGGTCATAGGCAAAATGTTCTTCAAAAAATATTCAATACGGCTTGATCCTTTCCACACTATACTATTACTTGAACAATTATTTACATGGGGAAATAACATTACAAACGGTTCATTTTGGCAGGTTCAATGATTTACACTGACATTATAATATTATCATAAATCAAGACAGAAAATAAGGTTGTTTACAGCAAGTATATGTATAACACTAGATTTTTAATGAAATGCATTAACATTGTCTTTTTTGTTATTAAAAATAACTGCTTCACATATATTAGCCTTGTTATACTCGAGAGATAATTTGTTCTCCAGTGTTGTGGGTGTAATTTTGTCAAGGGTTAAATGGAAAACACATTGACATGCCAAAACTCGCTTTCTGCCAAACATCTGTTGAAATTTCAGGGGCAAGGCAGGAAATGCCCAAAGGAAATTCACCCACCATGTTTCAATTTATATCTCCTGACTTTGATGTTTCAGAGATTAGGATATGAATAAGAGAGAATTATGAAACAGAATTTGCTTTACTTTTCCTTGTTTTCTGATAACAAGGGCTAAATGAAGAAAATATTGATTCAAATCCATTTAAATGTTTGCAGCGTGGAATGTGCGTGCCATCTATATCAATCATGTTTCATGAACTTATCAAATTACTTCACCATGCCAAGTACCATGATGTCACTATCATACGTTTGGGAAGCTCAGGCAGAATAGGTATGTCAAAAAATGTATTAATCTAGCCCTCACTCCTTTCTCATTATTATCTAAAATTAATTGCAGGGATCTTAAATAAATTAAAGTTTACAAAGCAAAGAGGGTGAGGTATTACCAACATAGCATTCAAATAGTGTATTGTGGAAGTGAGCAAGAACAGAGGTTTTAGAACCAGTGAGCTAAGTGTCGAGGTGGGTTTTATTAAGATGATGGAAGCAATATTTTCTGATACCTGGGATGATTTCTATATGATTTCAAGCATAGGTGCTATAGACTGAGAAGGTCAGAGCCCACAACTAACACTCAGGTAAGTAATAGGGAGGGAAAGACACCAGGGTTCTGTGAAAGTGTGAGCAGGTGGGGTGAATGGAGAAAATTGTTGCAGAAGCCAAGACTGTCTTTATTGCCATTGTTCCCGTGTACTTCAGCTCCAAGGTCCACAATAGAGTAAATGAGACATGCATTGAACCTAAATCAATCCAAAGAGGAGTGAGGCGATATTATCCACTGCACACACCCTCTATGATTTCGTTATTAATCACATATGGGATGGTTCTATATAAGGATGGCTTTTAATAGTCTGAAAGTATTTCTGAAAATATTGCTTTGTTCCTTTCATGTTGAATTCAAGCAATTAAATTTCCCGAACCTCTTGAGTAACATGTTAACTGATAGAGATAGTAGGAACTGCAGATGTTGAAAAATCTGAGATAACAAGGTGTAGAGCTGGATGAACGCAGCAGGCCAAGCAGCATCAGAGGAGCAGGAAAGTTGATGTTTTGGGCCTTGATTCTTCTTCAAAAAGGGATAACTGATAGGATTTAATATTTGGTGCTTCCAAATGTGTTTCATGATCTCAAAGTCTCAACAAAGTTGTCCAAATTACTGATTTCAAATTTAAACAATCTTCTGTCTCATTGCTCATTAAATTTTGTACCTGAGGGTTTTGATACATGTTATATATAATGCATACAGAATTCCTATAGCACTGCTAAAAGAGGATGAAGGACAATTTGCACTTTCTTGTCTTTCTGCAATGATAGCAAAATCTCAATGCAAATTCAGATTGTGTCATACAAGAAGCATGTTAAAACAACTTTTAAGAATGCTAGTGAACGCCATTTGATCTGCTGCCCTGACTTGAGCTAACTAATACTGCACATTTCGATGGTTATGAATTGAGGTTTCCTCGACTGTCCAGTGAACTAGGCATCAAACCTCCACGATATGATCCAAACATGTGTAGATCTAAACTGTAATCCCTTCAAAGCCAATAGAATTTGCTTGATATTTTGTGATCAGAATGTTCTAAAAATGGAGTCTGACCAGGGTTTTCTACAACCAAACCATCCCATCTTTCCCTTTGTATTTCACAGAGTCATAGAGACATAGAGCTGTACAGCATGGAAATGGGCCATTCATCCGACTCACCCAGGCTGACTAGATATTCTAAATTAACCTACCACATTTGCCATCATTTGGCCTATATTCCTTTAAACTCTTCCTATTCATTAAACTATTGTAACTTCCTAAAAGAAAAGGAGAACTAGCTGGAAAAAAATCAGCAGGTTAGGCAGCATCTGTGAGTCTCATCCAGAATTTTCTATTTTTATTTCAGATTTCTAGCATCTGCAGTGTTCTGCTTTCTGATTCTTGTAAATTCCTATCCTGTATATGTAACATGCTGGATAGCGCATTTCTTTTATCTCTATTTTCCCTTGTGACAATCATCTGCCCTGTTTCCCTGTATTACAATGCCGGATACATTTCAAAAGTACTTCATTCACTGAGAGTATATTGGGAAGATCTGATTTCATGAAAGACACACTACAAATGTTACTCTCTCATTTCTTCTTATACAGTCATGAAGAAGCCCAGTTATTGGATCTGGGATCAGGGAGTGCCAGGAATGTAATAGAGATAGTTGCAATCCCTAAAGGGAGTTCCTAGAGCTGTGCATTATTTGTATTATTTCATGTAACCTGGACAGCACTGGCCAGGCTAGAATCTATTGCCCACTCTAATTACTATTAAGAGGTTGGTGGTGTGCTGCTTTTTTTAAACTGCTGCAATCCCAGGAAATGTAGGTATGCCCACATACAGTAAGTGATAGAGTTTCAGGAACCTGAAGCAGCAAAAGTGAAGGAAAAGCCATATAATTCCAAATCAGGATGGTGTGTACTTGGAGAGAAACATGCAGTGGTGGTGTTCCTGTGCATCTGAAGCCCTCCTAAGATGGTAGTCATCAAGGATTTGAAAGGCATAGTCAAAGGAATCTGTGTGAGCTGCTACAGTGCATTGCACAGATTCCATACATTGTTTCCCCTGCACATCGATGGTAGAGGAAGTGAATTACTTACAATGGTGGATGTATCCAATCAAGCTAGCTACTTTGACATGGATGGTGTTGAGCTTTTCTTGAATCTTGTTGGATCTGCATTCATCTATGCAAATCCTGGCTGTGCATTGTAGATGTACACAGGTGTTGGGATATCAGAAAGTGAGTTACTCCCTTCACTATTCCAAGCTGCTGACTTGCTCTGATTAAGTTCAGCTTCTGGTCAACCTCCAGAATGTTAATAGTGGGAATTTAGTGATGGGAATCACCATTTTGCTGCAGCATCTTGATGCCACACTCAGTCAAATACGGCCTTAATGTCAAGGGTAATCATTCTCACCTCATCTCAGGAGTTGAGCTCTTTTGTCCACATTTGGAGCAGGGGTGGAATGTGATCAGGAGCTGAGCTGCCCTGGCCTAAGTTCAATGGAATTTCTGATGTGGAGGTGTTGGTGTTGGACTAGGTTGGACAAGGTCAGAAATCACACGACACCAGGTTGTAGTCCAACAGGTTTATATGAAAACACAAGTTTTCGGGGCATCACTCCTTCTTCAGGTATTAACGAGAGACGTTGTATCAGACACAGAATTTATAAGTAAAAGATCAAAGGGCCACACCACTGATCAGGATGTATTAAACAAGCTTAAGGTGCTGTTAAATCTTAATCAGTTAGAAGGTTTTAATTGATTAATATGTATACGTAAATCTCCAAATTCCTTTCAAATCTCTGTACTGAGAGAACTAAAGTTTTTATCAGTGTAAAAAAAGAGGTGACATTTTAGGTCAGACAATGCAGGTTAGGTGTGAGGCCTGTAAGTGCCATGTGATAACACTATTGAAAGATTTTGGGATTCATTTTAACTTCAATTGTTAAGTCTTAGATACAATTATAGTAGTGAGTTACAGAGACCCCCAAATCTTAAAGATTAATAGCCTTGATTAGTTACAACATCCATTCCAGGTACAAGTATGATTTCACAAGCTATGTGGAAGTTATTAATTTATCATAAAAGTCATAAAAGAAATTATCCTTATTGATACAGTCGTTTTCTGTTGATACCCTTGAGACAGAAGCTTGTGATATTGGTTGACTGGGCATAAACCTCTTGTTCTTTTCTGATGAATGAAGTTATGTTTCTGTTTTTAGTCTTCTTTACCTGTGTACTGAATTCTAAGAACCACCACAGATTAACTCTTACTAGCTACTACACCTTGTGCATGAAACAAAACACCCTGACCTCTAACTGGGTTCCAATGCATAGACAGAAAATAATCAATCTCTGATTATCTGAACTGTGTACGCCCCATTCCTGATTGATTTCTTTAAAAGTAAGTGGTATTACTTCTTATATTTCCTGATTAATTCTATGATACAAGACACAGCATCAGAAGTAGGCCATTCAGCACATCGAGTTTGTTCTGCCATTCAATGAGATCATGGCTGGATGATCTGATAGTCCTCTGTTCCACTTTCCTCCTTTTTCCCCATAGCCCTTGATTCCCTTAACAATTAAAATTCTATCTATCTTGACCGTGAATATACTCAATAACCCAACCTTAACAGCCCTCTAGGGTAAAGAATTCCACAACTCACTGGAGGAGAAGGCTCCACAAATATCCCCCTCCTCAATGATGGAAGAACATAGTATATCTGTGCAAAAGGTAAGACTAAAGCTGTCATGGCAATTGTCAGCCAGAAGTGTCGAGTGGATGATCCATCTTCGCCTATTCAAGTGATCCCCAGTATTACAGGCACCAGTCTTCAGCCAATTCAATTCACTCCAAGAAACAGTTGGAGACACTGGATATTACAAAGGGTACGGGCCCTGACAACATTCTGGCAAAGGTACTGAAGACTTGTGCTCCAGAACTTGCTGCTCATTTAGCCAAGCTCTTCCAATACAGCATTGACACCTACCCAACAATGTGGAAAATTGCCCAAGTATGTCCCGTGCATAAAAAACAGGACAAATCCAACCCGGCCAATTACCGCCCCATCAGTCTACTATCAATCTAGAAGCACCTGCTCAGCGATAACATGCTCAGTGATGGCCAGTTTAAGTTGTGCCAGGGCCACTCAGCTCCTGACCTCATTACAGCCTTGGTTCAAACATGGACAAAGAAGCTGAATTCAGAGGTGAGTGAGGTAGGAGCAATAGCCCTTGACATCAAGGCTGCATTCGACCGAGTGTGGCATCAAGGTGTCCAGGCTTGGGCTGATAAGGGGCAAGTGACTTCTTGTCACACAAATGCCAGACTATGACCGTCACCAATAAGAGACAATCTAACCATTGCCCCTTGACATTCAATGGTCTTACCATCACTGAATCCCCACTATCAACTTCCTGGGGGGTTATCACTGATCAGAAACTCAACTGGACTCACTACATAAACACTGTGATCAGAGATAATGGGAACTGCAGATGCTGGAGAATCCGAGATAACAAAGTGTGAAGCTGAATGAACACACCAGGCCAAGCAGCACCCCAACGCTGATGCCAACGCAACTCCACCCACTGCCAAAGCCAGTGGCACTCCGCCCACCGTCGACAGAACCCCGCCCACAGCCAATGTCGATGGAACCCCACCGACAGCCGACGCCGACATCGCTCCGCCCACAGCCAGCAACCCCAGAGAAGACAGCCACACTGAGCCCTGCTGAATCTTCACCATACCCCCAGACCTCCCACTGACGGAAGACGAATGGTCAATCCTCAGCAAGGGGCTCACCTTTGTCCCCCTCTACCCACACATCAACAAATACCAGTCATGTTTGGACATAGAGCAGTTACTTCACAAGCTTCAAAATCTCCCCTTCCCCCACTGCATCCCAAAACCAGCCCAGCTCGTCCCCTCTCCCCACTGCATCCCAAAACCAGCCCAGCTCGTCTCTGCTTCCCTAACCTTTCTTCCTCTCACCTCTCCCCTCCTCTCACCTCAAGCCGCACCTCCATTTCCTACCTACTAACCTCATCCCACCTCCTTGACCTGTCCATCCTCCCCGGACTGACCTATCCCCTCCCTACCTCCCCACCTATACTCTCCTCTCCACCTATGTTTGGTCCGCCTCCCCGTCTCTCAGAGCCCTCTCCCCATCCCCCTCTCTGATGAAGGGTCCAGGCCCGAAACATCAGCTTTTGTGCTCCTAAGATCTGCTTGGCCTGCTGTGCTCATCCAGCTTCACACTTTGTTATCTCACTACAGAAGCACAGTGGCTACAAAAGCAGATCAGAGGCTAGGAATATTGCCACAATTAACTCACCTCCCGGCTCTCCATCTGTCCGCCATCTACAAGTCACAAGTCAGGAGTGTGATGGAATACTCTCCACTTGCCTGGATGAGTGCAGCCCCAACAACACTCAAGGAGCTTGACACCATCCAGTACAAAGCAGCCCACTTGATTGACGCTACACCCACAAGCATCCACTCCCTTTATCACAGACTCTCAGTAGCAGCGGTGTGTACTATCTATAAGATGCATTGCAGAAATTTACCAAAAATTCTCAGCAGAAATTTTCATTTCTAAACACATACCACTTCCATCTAGAAGGACAAGGGCAGCACAAAAATGGAAACATCACCATCTTCAAGGTCCCCTCCAAACAACTCATTATCCAGATTTGGAAATATATCACCATGCCTTCAGTATCGCTGGCTCAAAATCTTGGGACTCTCTCCGAATGGTATTGTGGGTCAATCCACAGCGGGTGGACTGCAGCCGTTCAAGAAGGCAGCTGACCACCACTTTCTCAAGGGCAACTAAGGATGAATAAAAAAGAATGTAAAAAGGATTCACAACCCTCAGAGAAGGAATTTCTCATCTCTGTCATAAATGTGCACCTCCTTATTCTGCACATTGCATCTGGAAAATTTAATCTGAAAAAGCGGTAATGTATTACAAAATGCAATACATTGTAGCTGGTTCTCTCCTACATTGTTATTTAAACTATTAAATATCTCATTTGGTTTTTTGGTTTCAAACTGTGCTTGTTCTTTAGGGTTGGATCCTGGAACTGTGATCATTACAGGTACAGCAGTAGATTCATTCTTCCAACCTCAGTTTGAACAAGTTGTTCTGGGGAAAATAATTAACTGAAGCACCGAACTGGATGAGGATCTAGCACAAGAATTATTGAACTGTGGTAGTGAGATTGATGATTATCTTATTATCATTGGAAACACTATGTGCACCTATGATTTCTATGAAGGTAATTTTAAAAAATCTATTAGGATACACTTTGTAATCCTGTATGAAACAAGCAACAATCTTTATATAAAATATATGACATTTTAACCCTCAATAAGCAATATAGTCCATTATTTCTGGGAATAGCACAGAGAAAGAATATATAGCCTAGTCTTGATCAAATGGACAATAGAATTAATTCACTTGAACTTTAAAAGAATTCCTTGCTATTTCAATTTTCACAAGTTAATTGCAAACATTTGACAAAATCATATTTTTTCTTCATTCGAGGGCAAGGACGTTTGGGATGGTGCTTTACGCTCATTTTCAAATGATGAAAAAAATGGATTATTTGAAGAAGGCATATAAAGCTGGTGTCAGAAATATTGAAATGGAGTCCACTGTCTTTGCTACTATGTGTCACAGCTGTGATCTAAAAGGTAAGCATTGCTTCAAAAGTTATAACCACAGGATTGACAGATTCACTTTTAACCATTAACTTGTTAAAATATAAGAATCTGTTCCTGGTTACGTAAATCTGAAGCCTAAGAGGTTTTCAATAAATTTAATTTCTATTATACATTTAGTTCTTCTTTTCTTCTCTATTGCATAGACCCTTGCGGTACACCACTAGTAACTGGTCTCCAGGGTGATCATTTCCCATCAACTACCACCCTCTGTCTTCTTTCAGCAAGCCAATTTCCGATCCAAACTGCTATATCTCCCACAATCCCATTCCTCCACATTTTGTACAATAGCCTACTGTGGGGAACCTTATCGAACGCCTTGCTGAAATCCATATACACCACATCAACCGGTTTACTCTCATCTACCTGTTTGGTCACCTTCTCAAAGAACTCAATAAGGTTTGTGAGGCACGACCTTCCCTTCACAAAACCGTGCTGACTATCCCTAATCAATTTATTCTTTTCTAGATGATTATAAATCCTATCCCTTATAACCTTTTCCAACACCTTACCAACAACTGAGGTAAGGCTCACTGGTCTATAATTACCAGGGTTGTCTCTACTCCCCTTCTTGAACAGGGGAACCACATTTGCTATCCTCCAGTCATCTGGCACTACTCCTGTAGACAATGACGAGTTAAAGATCAATGCCAAAGGCTCGGAAATCTCCTCCCTGGCTTCCCAGAGGATCCTAGGATAAATCCCATTCGGCCCAGGGGACTTATCAATCTTCACCCTCTGAAGGATTTCCAATACCTCTTCCTTGTGAAGAGCTTGGATGCGACAGGTGCAGGGGAACCAGAGGACTCCAAGTGTTGGCTGCCCACCTGCTCCCTACTAAGCTATAGTTTTGTGGCTTGTTGGAAGTAGATAACCTTTCCACCCACACTAACCTGTTCCCAAATTACAGTGGGTAGGAAGGTATCAGGCAGTCCACCCTCACTTAGACCATCGCATTCTCTTGACTCACCAGTTAGCGATCACTTACAATTCTATAATCACAGAAGCCCTACAGTGCAGCAAAGGGCCATTTTGCCCATCAAGTCTGCACTGACCCTCCAAAGAGCATTTGACCCAGACACCACCCTCAAACTGTCCCCATTACCCCATATTTACCATGGCAATTCACCCAGCCTGCACATCTTTGGACTGTTGGAGAAAACCAGAATGCCCAGCAGAAACCCGTGCAAACAGCATGAGAATGCCCAGCAAAGCCCACACAGTCACCCAAGGCTGGAATCAAAGCTGGGTCCGTGGTGCTGTGAGGCAGCTCTGACAACCACTGTGCCATGGCACTGCCCAGTTAAGGGCCTCAGTTTTCTTATGTGACAGGGTAAAGTGGAGTCAAGACAGAATCCCAGCAATTTTCACCATGCAATTTACTACGAGGCACCCCAGTCACTGTCAGAGTCCCTTTCAAGAGTAGACTCCCCCTTTAACCCGCCTCGGTTGGCATCTCTAAGCTGGCCTCCCAGCCACTTTATCTCTTCCCCCCCTACCCTGTGCTGGGACTTCCCAACCAGGTATGTCAAAAACACTGCACTTACCTGCATTGAGCTCTATTGCTTTTCTTCCTTGAAAACTGGCTATATCTCAGCAGTGACCACTGTTCGAACCTGGTGTCGTGGCCAATCAAGTTGACTGGCAGCTCTGCAAGACAGGACTTCCTCCCAGATGGGACAGAGGTTCCACACTGAATTAATTAAAGCTGCTCGCAACATAATGTTGCTGTTAGATAGACAGCTTATGAATTGGCAGGTACACAATCAATTTTTCAGTTGGGGGTAGCAGGAATACATCACCTTGTGAAATCTACATCTATGTTTCAGTCAGCTTGAACTTATTTCATGCCATAGCCTAAGGTACCAGGTTTTGTGCAAAATAATAAAATTCATAAAACAGAGTGCACATTTATTTAAAATATCTTTTTGAACATCGTAAGAGAAGTCCCATAGAGCAAGGAGCTCTTAAAATGAGGACTTCCCATGCAGTTTTATTTGCAATATTAAAGTTCTTCTGGAAAGTGATTTTTAGATAGTCTTCCTATATAGTTTCAACATTTTTATAGTTTTATTGAAGTTGTGGCAGATCTCCAAAAAAGTACACAATGTTATGCTGACAAGAGGAGTAGAGCTCTCTGTATATTGTAAAGTCAACTAATATCACATCTGTACAACATTGCCTGCAAAAGTCTCACCTGCACAAGGAATGTGCATGATCAGTCCAGTAAATGAACAAACTGGATGTTTGGTGAAACACTTCACTCAGAATATTGAAACCACTCATAAATGATAGTGACCAGGCAGAGAGAAGGCTGCTCCCTTTAGACGTGTGAGACGTTTTATTTGAAATTTCCTGCAACACTCCTCAGGTTACTCTACTTTTCTTAGCTGAGGCTAATAAATTTCCCGGTGAAAGCCACAAAAGATCGAGCACAGCCAGTTTATTCCTCTGAGTCATGCCCAGTCAATGCCAAAACCTGTTGTCAGCTGCACCCTATACCAATTGTCTTGTTTTTCCCAATCAAATGAACATATTCTCGAACCCTGACCAACAACCCTTCCAACTTATAACTCTACCTTCAACAGGACCTACCCAAGAACCACTGATAATAAAACAGCAGCTAAGAATTAGACACGTAAAGTCATTGAGTCATACAGCACAGAAACAGGCCTTTCTGCCCAACATGTCTATGCTGACCAAAGACACTAAGCTGCAATTACCTGCACTTGGTCCAGAGCCTACCATGGCATTTTAAATGCTCAATTCAGAGGTTTCTTAAATATTATGACAGTACCTGCCCCCACCACTTACTCAGGCTGCATGTTTCATATATCTATCACACTTTAGATGAATTTTTTTTTTCAGATCTCCTCTAAACCACTTATTCCTCACCTTAAACTTGTGGTATTAGATATGTCTGCCATGCAAAAAAGATTCTCACAATTTACTCTGTCTACCTGTCTCATAATTATGTAAAGCTCAATCAGATACTCCTCTCAGCCTTCTCTTTTCCAAGTAAACTAACCCAGCCTATCCGGTCTCTCCTCATAACTGAGATTTTTCAACCCAGGCAACATCCTGGTGATTTTCCCCTGCACTCTCTCCAGTGCAGTCATTTCCTTCCAATCATGTGGCAAACAGAACTATACACAGCATCCTGTGCACCTTCTTTCCTACCCTGTCTATTTGTGCTGACGGGATCAATTGACTTGTACACCAAGATCTCTTTGTTCTATAGTACTCCCTAGTTACCTACCAGACATTGTACAGATATAGATACTTCTTTTAATGAGGCCACCCAAAATACATCACCCCACACTTATCACAACTAAGTTCCAGTTGTCATTATTCTGCCCAACTTACAAATTGATCAATTGTAGCTTGAGGCTATCTTCCTCACTATTAACACCACCAATTTTCATGTCATCTGCAAACTTACTAATTATACCTTCAACATTTACACTCAAGCTGTTGATGTGCATAAACTGATCCCAATGGTACTTGGGCTGGTCATGGGCTTCCACTCACAAGGATCAACAATCCACCATCACCCTTTGCCTCCTGTTCACAAGCGAATTTTGGACCCAGTTTGTTAACTTGCCTTGGATCCAATGGGCTTTTACCTTTTGGACCAGCCTTTCTAATGGAATCTTGTCAAAGGCCTTACTGAAGTCCATGTAAACCACATCAACTGCACTATACTCAGAAATATAGTTAGTCATCTTTTCAAAAACACTCAATTCAACTTCCTTACCAGTGAAGCTCCTTGTGTAGAAATAGATACAATTTACCTTTCTGGACCTCCCATATGCCTAATCATACCATGTCTTCTCTGCCTACTGGATTGTCCTCGCATTCCTTCTATATTTGATTGGACCTTGTTCACCCACCGCCTTCACAATGAGAAGCTCTAAGTGAGCTTTTTTACGCATACCCCTTGCATTAAGTTTAAGTGTACTTTGAATTTGAAACAGTTCAATAACAATGACTTAAATAGGGTAAAACATTAGAATGATATAAATATTTTATTTACAATGCAAAACAATTAATACCATGTGAGACAACTATTAACATTTTTCTTCTCTCAGCCGCTGTCGTCTGTGTGACTTTATTAAATCGATTTGACGGTGACCAAATCACAACTCCTCATGAGGTTTTGCTTGAATATCTAAAGTGTCCACAGAAACTGGTGTCAGAATTCATAAAAAAGCTTTGGCTATACAACTGAAAATATAAAATGTAACTGAAATACTTTCAGTGCAAACAGCAATGTCTCAAACTGTAAACTTTACATAGCAATAGAATTCATGGTTTATATGAGCCTAGTCACATTAATCTAAGGAGATAGCCTGAAATTTACTTAAACTTCCATTTAAAATCTGAATTGTAAGTTTCCACAGACAGCATGCATAATTTCATAGTATATCACAGATCACAGCATACAAGTCAACATTTGAAGTCTCCAAAACCCTTCTGAAACTAGCGGCTATGTATAAAACGAGAACTACTGGTGTTGGCTATCTGCAAATGAAACATAGTCCTATTTCCTATGTAGTGAGGTTAAGAGTAGGCAAATCAGTCCTTTGAACCTGTTTAGCTGGATCCTAGAAACATGCTTCTTGCATCTACCCTGTACAGCATTGCAAGTTTTTTTATGCTTCACTGAGATCACCTATTTTGTTTTAAACTTTAGAGAATATAAGACTAGTTTCCTTAATTCCTTTTTATAGGCTAATTCTGCTTCTTCCATTCTCATACCGGTTTTCATGGGCATTGAATCCCTTCACTGCAGGGAAGTTTTTTGATGAGTCAGCAAATGTTTGAACTTTTAACGTGAAAGCAACTTAGTATTTCTTTTTTTTATTGGAGGGCTCATATTGTTCATTATTTACCATGTTTTATGTAGTCATCTCTGTGCATGTGTGTGCAACTCTAGGATGAAAATAGAGACTGACTATTAATTTTAGTAGAGCATTTCACAACTGAAATGGCGAAATCAACTTGTACATCAAGCATAACAGAGTGTGGAGCTGGATGAACACAGCAGGCCAAGCAGCATCTTAGGAGCACTAAAGCTGCCGTTTCAGGCCTAGCCCTTCGAGGCCCAAAACATCAGCTTTTGTGCTCCTAAGATGCTGCTTGGCCTGTTGAGTTCATCCAACTCCACACTCTTGTTATCTCGGATCCTCCAGCATCTGCAGTTCCCATTATCTCCTTGTACATCAAGCAACTGCGACAGCATGGCTTTTGGAGCTGAGAACATTAAGTAAATTTATTTGGTTGATTTGTACACTGCAATCTACATTAATAATTTTTTTACAGTAAGTAATTTAATATAAATATATCTAAAAATATTGCAGTTTGAATGGAGGAAACTTACAAGAAAATAACCTTGATACTTGTGATAAGCTTATCAATTACATCCAAGTACCTTGCTAATCTCAATTTATTTATTTATGATACATTAAAGGCATAATCCAAACTTAAATATTACCGGTCCCATTTGACAGTTTAAAAGCAGTTAATGAGGATGTGATATTTCCATATTTACTGCTAAAGACCAACAGAAATCATTTTTAAAAGATCGTTTTAAATACATGTAAATATATTTATTTTAATCTGTTTTTTCAAAGTAATGTTAATAAAAGGTGTTTGACTTTGTGGTTATTTCTTTGGGAGATTTTTTATGCACCATTACATATAAAATATCTATACGAGTCCGAATGCTAACAGTTCATGAAATCTTTAAGATCATATATAATCCAATTATCCTACCAAAGAACTTAAATAAACTAAAACAAATAATTGCATTCAGTTTTCTTAACTCTTTCATAGCAAAATCCCCATTTAATTGGGAGTCAAACATTTACAAACAGGGTGAAAATAAAATTATCCAAAGGAAAAATTTTTCAGTTGCGAGCAATCTGAAATAAAGATGTAAAATGCTGCAAACACTCAGAAGGTCTGGCAACATCTGGGAGAGAAACAGATGGCTGAATTTTACCAAAAAAATTGCATGTGGTCACAAAGGGTTGATTTCTATGAGCCCTAGTGAATTATCTCATGTAATTCTCTGATGCATGCCTCGTTATGTATAAACTATGCCTCCATGCGTTATAATGCACTTACCATCACAGAAAATACTCACCACTGCCAGGGCCTGCTGTGGCTTCCATCACCGGTGCCATATTTAAAGCCCAGTGGCACAGCAGGTCAATTGTTGGAAAGCAAAAGTTGCCATTCACAATTGCACTGTGAGAAGAATTGCCCTGGAGATAACTGAGAGGCAAGCTGCCATTCTGATTTGCTGACAATTCAGAACAAGTCACATCAGACTTGAATGGAACCCGGGGCTGAATTCTGCATTTTTTGATGTCTGAACCGTGTCATGTTTTTTGGTGCAGAAGGAGGCCAAGGCGTAAAATGAACAGCTGCTACTGTGTAGCCTCAGAAGGTGACCATGAACTTCGCAACCAAATAAATCTTTACACCTCACCTGACATTATTTTTGCTTCACAGCCATTATCAGGAATAATTAGTAATGTTAGATGAAATGGTCAAAGTTGCTGGTGGCAAGGATTTTTAGTTGACACACTGGTTCTATGCAGAACTGTTGGTTCACATCCAGAATTGTGTGGCAACAGAAGTTTTTAAACCTGTACTCTATTAGCCTCTATTTAATACTATCATCCCTTAAAGGGCCTCACATTGCTCACAAGTAAAGCCCACTCTCTGAGGAGAAACACCATGCACTCTGACAACTTTGAACATGGTGGCAGCGATTTTCCATTTCAATTACACATTTGTGATTTGGATGAGGATGGAATGTAACACAGGTAAACTTCACAGAGTAAATATAAACAGAAAGAACAGCAGATGCTGGAATTCAGAAACAAGAACAGAAATTTTTGGAGAAGCTCGGCAGGTCTGACAGCGTCTGTGGAGAGAAATCAGAGTTAACGTTTCGAGTCAACTGACCCTTCCTCTGAACTGATGGCAGCCAGATGATGCCAGGTCTGCTGAGCTTTTCCAGCAATTTCTGCTTTTGTTTCTCATAGAGTAAGTCACAGACTCAGCCTCTCAGTCCAGGTGATCCCAAACGTTCATGTTACTTTTTATATTATTGGGAGGTAATGGCCTAGTGGTATTATTGCTGGACTGTTAATCCAGAGACCCAGACATCTGGGGACCCAGATTCAAATCCCACCAGGGCAGATGGTGGAATTTGAATTCAATAAAATATTTGGAATTAAGAAACTAATGATGGCTAACAACCCACTGGTCGATTGTCAGAAAAACCATGGTTCACTAATGTCCCTTAGAGGAGGAAACTGCCACCCTTACCTGGTTGGCCATGTGATTCTAGACCTACAGCAATGTGGTTGACTCTAAACTGCCCTCTTGGCAATTAGGGATGGGCAATTAATGCTGCCTGGCCAGCGACGCCCTCATTCCGTGAATGAACGAAGAAAGAATAGAATGCCCTCTCTGTCAACTCCATCAGGGTTGATTTTCCTTATGTTCCCAACCAATTCTTTTATTTAGCTGTTTATCTTCACACTTTCTCACCTGTCCCCACTGAAGTCAGGGTGGTAGTAATCATCAAGGCCTCCCCTCTCCCCACAATGTTCCTTCCATATCAAGCATTGCTCTGTTGCTTCCCATCCTTAGATGTTGAGTTGCCCCCTTCAAAGTTATTGTCCTTCATGCATCCCAGTATGCTGCCTTCAATTCTCACAAAATGACTTCCCCAGAATTCCCAATCAGCACCAGCTTCTGATAATCACTTTAAATTTTAGTCAACAGAACCCCTGCACAGATGATGGCCACTCTCTTTACTGGCATGGAAAGACTGCCCCGACTGATGAGTGGCTAGACCCCGAATGATCTCTGTGGAGCTTCCTGAAATGACTTACCACTACATGACTGACTGAAACCCACTCCGAGAACATCCTGACTCTGATCAGCCCAAGCACTGACTGTGTCCAAGCCCTTGGAGAGATATTGAACGGTGCCCTCAATTACTGTACCAGTATACACTAACTGAAGGCAGTACCCCTTGACTTGACTGAGGACACATCCTGGACTGAGAGTCATGGCCATTTGGTCGAAGCACATTGTATGTTGCTGCGTAAGCTACTGGAATATGCTGTAGTATGACACTGAAATAGCACAGTGTGGTACAGTAACATGTCCACTGCTTTGACTTTTTATTGCAGACAGACATGACAAACTGTCTGGCTTTCTGTCTTCATGAGAAGACAGAAGTACTGTGAGCCTGTAAACTTTGAATGAGGCAGCAAGGTGCATGACAATGGAAGGAAGATAAGTGCAATGTGAATAAACTCTCAGATAGCAAGCTAAAAATCCTGAGATGCAGCCTGCTATGATGCATGTGTCCTGCAGCAACTTTACAATGTAAAGCGTCAATGCATTTCAAAAAGTAATACTGAAATGGGGAACTCTAAGTGACTCAGAGATGTGTCATGATGATGTCATGAAAATAGTTCACGTCCAATTGCTAACCTCTGTGAATGAAAGATATTTCATTGATTATTGTGCAAGAATAGCCAGGTCCCTTTGTACATCCATAAATGCCAATATATCACTATCCTAATGTAACTGCCTTTCTGTTTCTCACAATAAAGTGTATTACTTCATATTTATCCATTATCCATATTATGTCATGAGTTTGCCCAGTCAACTTCTGTAGATCACTTTGAAGCCTCGCTGCATCCTCCTCATGGCTCAACCCACAAAACAAGATACAAGAAATTAATGGACAGCACCTTGTGCCTTACCTCATGGGGAGTTTGGTCATGAGGGTTATTTTACTAGGCAGGAGGGTGGTGGACGGGAATCCTGGCATCTTTCCACTTCCACCCTGATTAAGTCTGTGGTGGCAAGGCCCAAGCATGACCTTCCTCCCCAGCTGCCAATTCAGGCCTTCACATGAGCAACTTAAGGCCTCATACTGCTGTTGTGAATATTAACTCGGTTGCAGGTAGTGTTCTATTACTGATAAGAATTAATAAGAATACATCCTGTGGATTAACACACATCATACCTTTTCATTCTAAATTGCTCTTTTTAACACCTACCTTTAGACCTCTACTTATGTGGCCACATTTCCCTTCACTCAACATGATCTGCCATGAGTCTTTTAATTGATGCTCTGTCAAATTCTTTTAAGCTGCTTTTTAATTTGTTGCTGTCACGTTTAATTCATTTTGTTATATTTTCAAACGCTTGAATAAGGCTGGCAATCTTGAGAATAATCAACTTTGTATTACCTAATACCATGTAAACTTAGTTTAAAACAGTTTTCTACTATAATCTTCTCTACCCCATTCTGTTGTTCATAGTTTAAGTTATTGTAAAAAGATTGTTTGAATGAGCTGGCAAATACAGCTTACACTGAAAGAAAACAATGTTACAGATAAACCTTGAGTCATTGTACCTTGAAGTAAATTCAGTCTTTAAAAAGAGTAGATTCCATGTCTCTCCTTGGCGGTCTTGCTGGAGGAATCTTTGATAAAACCTCCCGTGCATAAAATGTATTGTGGAGTCCTGCTTCTCGTAGTGCTTGTTCAATTCGAACACGAGGATCAGCTACTACCTACCCAGAAATAAGTATAGTTTATTTTTGATTTTCAAAGGCAAATATGAAAGTTAGAACTTTAGTGAGAAAATATTGAGTCAGTAATCCGTGGGATGAGGTCCTGAATATGTTTGAAGTCAGTGAGAAGGCACAGGCACATCCGTGTGTTTAAAAGTGCGTTTAAAAATATTTTTAGAAAAATTACATGACAATTATGTAACAAATGCATTAATCACCCTCTAAATTCTATCCCTAACCCTCCACACAATGCCATATGTATTGGAAAGGAATCCATTTATAGGAGAGACAACTTTTAATGCACAAGACTTACATTTTTGTTACTTCATGATAACAATGTTTTATTCAAAAAAATGGGCCTAGATCTTCTGATCGGAAGATCTCAATCACACACACTCATCCCACTTCCATTGATCCAACATCCAACATCCAGGACACAATCCCCACCTTCTCTCATCAGCCTGAACACTAACCTGACTCAAATCCCAATTCTCCCCCTGACCAAACCCCAACCCTTCACTGACCCTCACCTTACTCCTACTACCCAACTAGCAAATGTCAGTCCAAACCCCAATCGATCCTTGGGCCCTACTCACTTCCCCTTCAACCAGCAACTTTGAAGCCACTGTCCAACTGACCCGACCTGACTTCACACCACTCCCTTGCCCCATCCACACTGCCCACCTACTCAACAAGCTCCAACTACTCCGCTTGACCTAATATCCTTCAATCTACCCTAAACCTTCATCCAATTACCAGCTACCCTACCCACTTCACCTACCACCACCCATCTGTACCCCAAACTATATGGCACTCCTCCCTTCACCCAGCTTCCATCTGCCACCTGTTCACCCCTACTCAATTGGTATTCTTTCCCCTCATCCATCTGCCACCCTAATAATCCCACCCCTCCCAAATCCTACATACCTTCTCTCAATATTGCCAAAGTTGCTTTGGACTATATGCCACTGAATTCTGTAGCTCCTGACACAAACAGAATTGTGGTTTCAGCAGAAATCCTCTCTGTAGCTGCCAACATGGATTCTCCATCTTCGGTCCGCCTCCCCCTCTCTCCCTATTTATTCCAGTTCCCTCCCCCCATCCCCCTCTCTGATGAAGGGTCTAGGCCCGAAACGTCAGCTTTTGTGCTCCTGAGATGCTGCTTGGCCTGCTGTGTTCATCCAGCCTCACATTTTATTAACATGGATTCCTGGACTGGACTGGGAAAGTTGGGAAGGTTTCTGGCCTGGAGGTTCACCCCAGTAAAACTCTTCCACAGACATGTGGGAAACTTCTTGTTTCTCCTGGATTGGAAATGGGGATGCCAGCCCATATTGGAAAATTGGGCAATGATGTTCAGCCCAGTAGGACTGTCTCACTTAGTTTCACTGACTTAACCAGTTATGGCTAAATCATCTCTTATGAAATCTTTAAACCTTTAGTTCTTGAAATCTGTTAAGATCAATATTTAGTCTACTTCTGCTTTTCATCATTCTACATTCATGGTTCCAAGAAGCCAGCTCCCCATCTCCATTTGTTATCACACCCATTGCACAGGTATAATATCCAGCTGAGATTTTAATCCTCTGCACTAGAAAGATTGTTTAGTTCAATCTGCATAACATCACCTACCTACATCCTACGTTAACCTTGCTGTGGAACCCCTCTGCATGGTCAAACAACTCCCAATACATCCAGTCAATTTCCCATCCTTCACAAACATCTGCTCATCCAAAATTCCTGTGACAATTTCATATCTCATACCAATTCCAGCTTGTCCACTTGCATTGATCTCACTGAGCCAATTTACTCATGAGCCCAGATTCCTCAAACTTAGAAATCTTATCAAGTTATAAAACCAATTAGATACTTTCCTAAGTACCCTGTTTGTATATATTAATACAACCTCTGAAATAGGTTGGATTTCATCCCAGGCCTCATGGTCCAGAGGTTGGGATACTATCACTGCACCAGAATAGCTCTCCTAAAATGGCATCAGCAATGTAGCCTCTGTATGTACCAATCTGCATCAATATCTCACACCTGAACATTCATTCCTTTGACTCTGCCATCTTGTTATCCCCTCTTCTTTTTACCTTCGCTGTTGTGCTTAGACATCTTAACACTATTAATTGGGGTATAGAGGTTATGCTAAATTTGTAGGGAATACTGGTTTGGACTCAAGTACTGTGCTACATCCAGTTGGAAGGATGTGAAGGCACTAAGAGAGTGCAGAAATAATTCACTGGAATGTATTCAGAGGCAGGAACTTTAGTTATGGAGAAAGGCTGGAGAAATAGGACTGTTCGCCTTTGAGAAGAGAAGATTAAGAGGAGATTTTATAGAGGTGTTTAAAATCATGAGGGATCCAGATGGGGAAACTATGTTTCTATCAGTGGAAGGACTGAGAAAGTCAGCACGGATTTCAGGTAATTGGCAAAAGGAACAATAGTGACATGAGGAAAAACCTTTTAATGCATTCTGGAATGCATTGCCTGAGAGTATGGTGTAATCAGATTTACTGTGGCTTCCAAGAGGGATTTGCGTTATAATTTGGAAAGGAAGAATGTGCAGGGCTGCAGGAGAAAGCAGAAGGGTGACACTTGATGAATTGCTTCTTTGGAAAAATAGCTCAGGCATGACAGGTTAAATGGCTTCCTTCTGTGCTACTAAAATTCTGTGATTCAAGTGCATAAATGACATCTATTGCACCAGAACAATTCTGTTATTTCATGTAAATTGCCTAAAATAATCTTCCTCTTTTCCCATGCACAGTGGCAGCTGAGGCAGACAAAGTACATGCCTGTTTCAATAGCATGTTTTATTCTTGCTACGTCACAAACCTGTCATCAGACATTATAGCCTGAGGCAAGCCACTCCATATCAAGCATTGTTGACCAGGAGATGCTCCTATTCTTATAGCCTGTTATTGGCATGTTGGGAGGAATTATACATTGATAGCCAACCTTGATAGCCATATCACCAATGCATCTTCTGTGGCCATCACACCTGTGAGAAGGACCCAAACCCTGGAGCTTCTGGCTTACAGGCAGGGATGTTACTTACTGTGCTAGAAGACTTCCTCTTATATACTATTCCCATTTAAAGTCCTCTGTTTTTCCACCAACTTCTCCTTCTGTAAGACCATCCTTTTATCACCTTTACTTCTTTGGCTTACCATCAATGTTCTTATTAAATATCTATGTTTTTTCAATCTATATACTGCAAGTTATCATTGTTAATTTAGAAAGTGGAAAGCTGGCAGCAGCATATCTAAAGGAAATACCTTGAATATTTTAAGAACATGCCCAGATATATAATTTTAATTTTTGTTGTGCCATGGTAGAGTTCCTATCTCTGGACCAGGAAGCCTGGGTTCAAGTCCCACCTACACCAGAGGTGTGTTGTAACAACAAATGAACAGGCTGATTAGAAAATATCTATATTTATATATACACAATATATTCCCGGGGTGAGCTGTATTTTATACAAAGGAAATGTTGTTGTGATGTACCTGTTTATCTGTGTATGTGCACAAATGAAATAAAGGCTTTTGGAGTAGAAATTCTTCTTGCGCCCCGATTCCAGATCGGGCTTTTGATGCTTCTGTGTCACCCATCATCCTGACAGGATCAAACTCAGCAGTGACAGAAAACTGTGAACACAATTAATGCATCAATTTCAATCAAGTGGCCATAATATTTCCTTGCCAGATAATGTATAATGTTTAGAAATTTTTAATCAAATTATAAGTAAATATTGTCTTGGTTGCAAATATACTTTATCTCTCAAAGTTTTAAACTATTTACCTCATTAAATATTGTTCAAATACTCAGAGCACTTTCTAAAATAATGTAATGTCTGCAGACCAAATGTACTAAAAGTAGAAGGATCTAGAAAATAGTTTGTGCAGCACCTTGTCAGCTGATGTAGCTGGGCTAAAATCCTGCAACTCTCTCCCTTAAAGCATTGTGGGTGTACCTATAGCAAATGGACTACAATGGCTCAAGAAGACAGCTCAACACCACCTTCTCAATGGCAATTAAGAATGTGCAGCCCTTTAAAAATGGGGCTAAAATGTTCAAGATGGTGCATAATGCCATGTGTTCTAATAGCTGAAGTGCCAAGTGCTCAGCTAGATGCCCATCAGGTATTAGGTCCATTGTTTACGTGAAGCTGGGAATGAATGGCAATTCCTACAAATGTCAAACACTGAATAGAGATTACCACCTGAAATAGACACTGTTTGGTTGGCAAGAGGTAGGTCCTTGTAGAAATGCGAACAGACGAAGTGTCGTTATTAACATGATAGTGAATATTCCAACCAATAAAGATGACATTACTACTTTTTTTGGCAACTTAAAATCAATATGAATCTATTCAGAATAATTATTTTGCACTGTGAACAGTTACCTGGTTTAATATAAGGTCCCTGTTATAGGCCATTCCCTTTCCTCTCCTTCTCTAATGAAAGGGAGTGGCGTCAGTTGGCCATAATGTCAAAACAAATTGATTTTCCTGGCAAAATTAATTACCTTGACTCAGATGAAAAAACAATGAATGAAATAACAGAAATACTGATGTTTATGGAAATGCATCCCAACATCATTTGGTCATATGGGATATCCCAAAGTATCTCACCTCTACAGGAAATTTGACACAATACCTGTTTGAGCGCAGTGATAGATGCATCTTGCAAACCAAGCAACATTGACTTCAGGATAGTCATCAGACTTAAGAGGGCAAAACAGAATGAAACATCATGGTATGAACATCAAAGAGAAATTAGATTTTCAATTGGTTGCCACATTCTTATTAATTAGTTACAAAATCTAGTTGAAAGAAAAGTAAATCAAAGCGGGCATGTCAATGTAAGTGTGAGGCATTGGTTTGTTGTTGTTGTCATACACGTCATCTCAAAACCAGCATCATAGTTGTCTGACTAGTTGTTGCATATGCATTACTATAATGCATTTGTATATGATAAGAATTAAAATTTTAAGAGAGTGCTAGGCCTTATGTGAGGTCAAGAATTTTAATTAAAAAACATAAATCAGTACCTTCTGCCAGTAAGCATCAAGACGTTTTTGCTTTTCTTCCTCCTCTTGCATTTGCTGCAAAATTAGTGCTTTCTTTTCTTGATGACGTTTCTGTAACAATTCCTGTCTGTGCTTCACACTACCATTAACAATACAATATACAAACAACATTTTTACAATCTCATGCTAATAAATCCAATGGTGGTGAGGCAGTTAAAATGCTACTCAATGACACAGATGTCAACTTTTCAAACAACTGTTATACTCCTGTCTAGGAAATAGAGCTTTGTATTTGTTGTCCTTCCCTTTTCAAGAATCAAATAGCTTCTCTTTAGTTTCCACCTGAGTGAGTTAGTATTTAAAGAAGAAACGGTTTCAGAGGATCATTTTCTATTATATGATTTAAATTCAAAATAATGGTTTTGGTTACATTAAAGTGTAAATCTCAGATGTCCAATAATCCTGTTCCAAAATCCATACATGATTTATACACAGTATACATAAATGATTTAGACTTGAAGGTAGGAGGGTTGATCAAGAAGTTTGAAGATGATACAAAAATTGCTGAGGTGGCAAGCAGTGAGGAAGGTACCCTTAGATTGCAGGAGGATACAGATAGTCTGGTGAGGTGAGCTTATCAATGCAAATGGAATTCAATAAGTGTGAGTTGATATACCTGGGCATGACAAATAAACCAAAAGAATACACAATGAACTGTAGGACCATGGGAAGCATTGAGGATAGAGGAAAATTGGTGTGCATGTCCGCAAGTACCTTGAGATAGGAGGCTAGGCTAATAAAGTGGTTAAGAAGGCATATGAGTTTAAGAGTGGACACGTTATGCTGGAACTGTATAAGATATTGATTAGGTCACAGCTAAAGTATTGTGTGCAGCTCTGGAATCCGCATTATAGGAGGGATGTAATTGCACCGGAGAAGTTGCAGAGGTGATTTAACAGGATGCTGCCTGGCCTGGGAGTTTTAGTTATGAAGACAGACTGGATAGATGATGATTGGATAGATGGATATTTTTGGAGCAGAGGAGACTGAGGGAGGACATAATTGAGATATATAAAATTATGAGGGGCCATAGATAGGTTAGGCAGGAGAGAAGCTATCCTTTTAATGGAGGAATCAATAACCAGGGATACAGATTTAAGGCAAGGAGCAGTAGATTTAGAGGGTGGTGGAAATCTAGAAACCACTGCTTGTAAGGTTTGTGGAAGCAAAAATCCTTAAAACATTTAAAGAATATTTAGATGCGCACTTTTGATACCATGGCACACAAAGCCATGGGCTAAATGCTGGAAAATGCGATTAGAATAGTTAGGTGGTTGTTCTTAACTGGCACAAATTTTTAGACCAAAGGGCCCTTTTCCATACTGTAGAGCTCTGAATCTATGACTCCGAATCGTTGCTCTGTCTACACTGTGAGATGCACACTCAACACCAATTACACTTGTAATTCTTTGTCCAGGTCAATAATTTTCTTCTTCTTCACTGACGATATGCAATCACATTCACAATGAGAAACATACTGCATTGAACATTCGTGAGAAAAGTAAAGTCTTTTAAAAGGTAGGTATCACTAAAGAGGAATTAAAAAATCCAATCATATCCACATTGAGAAACATGGTATGTGTGCAGCTCTGAGGTACTGCAGATACATTGTATTTTGCTACATTGTTGATCACAACAGAAGGTCAAAAGCAGTAGATGATAGAAGGGAGCATTTAACTTGAGAACTTGCAATTCATCCTTACCGCTCTCTGTCCCTTTCAGCTTGCTCTGCCATTTCATTTTTCAATTCTTGAAGTTGCTGCTGATGTTTTTGTTCTAATTCTTCCCTCTTACATTGCTTTTCAGCATAGTACTGCTTTATCTAAAAACAAACAGATGAACCTTATAGGTTTAGTGAACTCCTATGCATTAAAATGCATTTTTAAAGTGGCCTTGATGTCTGTAGGTAGGGGACTGCCACAAGGGATACACATCAGTAAGTCATGTGAACCACAGCACAAATATGCAATGCCAAATTTCTGCAGCCACGGTGCTCTGTCATTTATAGGCATCTGACTCTTTGGCAGTATACCATATGTCCAAGAAACTCTGACCAAATCAATTTAGCCTGATAAAAGTCACAGAGAATGTTGGAGAAACTCACTAGGTCTTACAGCATCTGTGGAGAGAAACGGATCTGCTAAACCTGGTGAGTTTCTCCAGCATTCTTTATGTTTGTTCAGATTTCCAGCATCAATAGTATTGTTCTTTATCAATGTAGCCCAATCTCATCTAAATTCAAATTCCTGCTACTCATTGGTTCACCAGTGTTTCTACAACACACCTCCAATGCCCAAGTGTTCCCAGCAATCTCATCTTCTGCAGAGTTCAACCACTTAAAGTTCTCAAATGTAAGCGTCTCAACACCACTGATGGAAAAATTGTTATCTGAATTGGATGTCTGAAAGCTGGGAGTAAAAACTTGCTTGGTAAGGGTTCTTTTAACTATTAAAATAGCAGACTCATTTGTTTAGGTTTCAATTGTTTTATCTTTTTAAGTTTTCCTTTGGTCAATTTTTGCTTGCTATCTGAGTCAAATCTTTCTTTCCCTTTCTCTTTCTATAACTAATTTTTCACTCAGATTTTAATTTTTCATAATCCTTACGCTGCTGATTACACAATCCTTCAATCTGATTAGTTCAGAAGAGATATAAGTGCCTTTCTTTTCAAGCACATCCCAAGGTCATGTATCAATGGGATGTTTTCAACTCACACCTTGAGCAAATTCTGATGAGGAATGTAAAATGCAAAGCCATGTCTAACTGACAACTGACATTGTTAAATGTCCTGCTATAGCAAAAAAATTGTCCAGTGTACAATAGCAATTTTGAAATAAAAGGGAGCAAAATCTTGTGCTTTGCAATTGTTCGGTCTATAAGAGAAAGCTACAACAAAATAAATCCACTATTTTAAATTTAACTATCCAAAGCAGCAGATTAAGTGATGTCATTATGCTTAATAAACTACTAATATTTGAAACACATGCTTCAGACATTTCAATCCTTGTAGCATAATTGTGTTAAGAGGTTAGCCGTCAAAGGCTAAAGTATAGTGTAATTGAATGACGCTCCATAGAGATGCTACACTAAGAGCTATATGAAGAATCACATTTATTTCAGACTTTTAAAACAAAATTAATGCAATTAATTACAAGAAATGAGAGGAATGGAAAGAGTGCCAAAGTCAATTATTCTCATTGTACAGGTTGCCTTACTTTTTCTTTATCCATGGCTCTACGGCACATTTCCTTTTCTCTTTCCTTCCTCTCTTGCTCCAATTCTCTTTCTCTCTCCTGTGCAGCAATAGCTGCTTCCAGTCTAGCCATTTCCTCTTGATGTGCACGCATTTGCTGAACCTAGTGAAACATATTATTTTATTAATTATATTATTAAGTAAAATTAAAATAATTGAAGAGCATAATATGTACTCTATGAAGCAAGTAAAGAAACATGGTAATTCAATAATTTAAAAAATTATACAAGTTAAATCCAGGTAATTACAGGTAAATATCCAGTTCATGGGCGATTTGATAAATTGGAATTCATCATGTTTCGATTTCAATTGCAGATTTGGTGGTCGCTAGGTGAGACTTGTTTCATCAGTTTCCCGATAACTCAATGGATAAACCTGTCAAGTAGTGTGAACACAACTGGTCAAGGATATTCTTGGTTTCAAGCATTGGTCTATGCTCTTGCTTGATCTCCCTGAGCAGGCATGGGCTACTTAAACACAGATAGATTGATAGCTTGGCCAAACAGCAAGGGATGCGGGGTACAGTGGCCAAGTGCAACTCTGAAATCACAAAACCCGCACACCAGACACAGTGCAAACACAGCAGTCAGGTACTAATGACATTAGCATAACATATTATAAAATGGATGTTGGCCCCACTCTGATAACTAAAACCGAAACACTCAGACAGGAGCGCCTCAACCTATAATCTGTTATAAGGAGGGTGAGAAAGGGTGAAATCTGTTTTCCCAGCGACATCTAGTAATTAAGTAAAATAAATCCCTGACACTCACTTTATAATCAACAAATTACAATTTATTTATCTAACTCTAACAATAAACAAATTAACTAAATTATTAACAATTTGAATAAATCCCTTCTAATAACTAACTGTTCCTTAATAAAACAAGGTGCCAATGGTATCATTTTCCAATAAATATAAGTCCCACTTATATAAAATAAAAATAATAAAAACAGAATTTAATGTCTCGAAGTGACAGTCAGGTTAAATGTCTTCCAGAATGTTCTGTGTCTTCTCTATCAAATGTTGTGTCAGGAACGCCTTCTCCATGAAGTTCTTCTGTCAGGAATATTAACTAGTTGTGCTGGCGGTATCTTTGATGTAGATGGTGCTTTCCCTAAAATTTAGAGCAGACTGTACGAGCTAGTAATTCTGTTTTGAGAGTTGAGTGCTGTTAACTCTTGCAGATGGCAGATTGCTCTCCTGTCTTTGCCCAACTGCCCCTTTTTTTATATCCTTGATGGCATAGCAATATTCCTTACAATAGAATTGGTCCCATGCTGTTAAATCGCTAGATTTAAATTTAACACAATGAAGTTGCTGGATAAGCCCAGCAGCGGACAGCATCTGTGAAGGTAAAAAACAGAGTTAACGTTTCCGGTCCGGTGACCCTTCCTCAAAACTATTCTGCAGAAGGGTCACTGGACCCGAAAGGTTAACTCTGGTTTTTCCTTCACAGATGCTGCCAGACCTGCTGGGTTTTTCCAGCAACTCTGCTTTTGTTCCTGGTTTACAGCATCTGCAGTTCCTTCGGTTTCTGTTTAGATTTAAATTGATTTGTTTTTGGGATCTGGGTGACCGGTTCAAATTAATTGGCTAAACTTAAAGGTTGTTGTCTTGATAACAAAAAAAAATTGCTGGTTGGCCTGCTGACTGTACAGCCTTTTAATACAAATGTTTCAATTCAGGTGCTTTTTGCCCCCGCAAACCCACAAGCTGATGCCCACAGACATTCTTGTTGAATCTCTAACCATAGAAAAAGCACATCATCTTTTAAGGGGGCCATACACTGCTTTCCCCCATAGCATTTTACAAACACTAAATTCGATCATCCTGCCTCCCAATCCACAAAACCTCTACCCAATTTCATAACATCTCCCTGCTTAAGAAAAAAAATCAACCATCATTATGAAGAGATGGCTTAATTTCTTCTTTTTAAAACCTTAACTCAATTATATTTCTAGATCCATAGCTCATTAATCTAGAGTTACATATCTCATACTACATCTACGTCCATATATACATATATAGATATAAATATACACATTCATTTCTACCTTATATAAATATTTTTTTCTTTTAAACACACAATAAGGCATCTGCAATAACATTTTCACGACCCGTAACATGTACAATCTGTAAATCACATGCTTGTAACATAAGACTCAAATGAAACAATCTCGCATTCTTGTCCTTAACTTTTTCCAGAAATGTCAAAGATTATCATTAGTATACACAACGTCTCTAATGCATTGTTTGCAACGTAAATATTAAAATCTTGTAAGGTCATTACCAAACTTAAAAACTTTTTGTCAATGGTTGAATACTTTTTCTGGTGGATGTTGAGTTTATGAAAAATAACCGTTGTGCCTTTCAATTCCACAATCATCCTCCTGTTACAACACAGTTCCAACCCTTACATCGTTTGTTTCAATGGTGACTTTAAAGGGTTTCAAAAAATTTGGTGTGGCTGAAACTGGTGTGGTGTTTAGTATTGCTTTTAAATTCTTAAATGCCCCCTGGCAATGTTCTGCTCATTGGAATTTTGTGTTCTCTTTTAACAAATCTACCAGCACTGCCACCATGCTACAAAAGTTTAGTCAAAATTTCCTGTAGAATCCATTCAATCCTAGAAATGTTAGCACTTCCTTTCTTGAGGATTGTCTTGGAAATTCCTTGATGGCCTTTGTGTTCACTTTTCTTGGTGTCATCCTCCCGTGTCCAATGTTGTGCCCTAAGAATGTCACTTCCGCCTTTGCGAATTCTGTTTTTGTCAAGTTTATAACCAACTTTGCCTTCCATAATCTCTCCAACAGCTCTGCCAAATGCTCCAAGAATGGCTAAACATCACTAAGTCATCTATATAGACAGCACTATTAGTCAATCCTGCCACAACACGGTTCATAAGTCTTTAAAAAGTGGCTGGTACATTTTTCATTCCAAAGGGTTTGACTTTAAATTGATATAGCCCATTTGGGGTTACAAAAGCAGAAACTTCTTTCACTCTCTCTGGCAAAGGTACTTGCCAGTAATCGTGAAATAAGTCCAACTTTGTGATGCAAGAGGTTTGTCCTACTTTCTCCACTCAGTCCTCCAGCCTTGGAATTGGGTATGAATCAGATTTGGTCATGGCGTTGACCTTCCAATAAACTATGCAGAATCATTGAGTGCCATAAGGTTGGGGAACCAGCACAATCGGCAAACTCCACTCGCTTTGACTCAGCTCAACTTGCTTCTGAACCTGCAGCGCTTCGAGAGGTTTAAGCCTGTAGGGGTGTTGTTTTATTGGAACTGCATTCCCCATATCAACCTCATGCACCATGGCATCTTTAAATCAAACATAATTCTGAATCCCGGGGAACATTGGAAAAGTGGCATCAGACCCTAAAACCATGCTAATGGTTTATTGCCAGAATAACCCAAAGAATTGGGATAAAGGTATTCTATTTATATTGTTTGCCCCAAAAAAATCAACACAGTTGACTCCATTTGAATTGATATTCAGCCGTGAATATTCTCTTTCTACATTTGTCCTCCTAGCACTGTAACAAGTCTTTCAATTCATTTCTCTGTTCCTGGGACAGATAGCTCACTATCCTATCCCATTCTTTAAGGACTTCCCTAGTATTCAATCTATTCTGAGGTGAATCAAAATACACATCACCTTGATTTGATCTGTCGCTCTGAGTGGCAGTAACTAATACCTGTTTCTCTGGTTCACTGCCCCTGTCATAGCTGGGTTTCAACACATTTAAAGAGTTGATGCCTAAACTATCCATGACCTCCTTAAATAATTTGGTGGTAAATTGGACTGAATTTCACAGGATAGACCAGAATGGGTAAAGAAAGTAAGCAACTCTTCCAAAACAATTTTTGCATTGACACTCCGTAATGGAATTGCTTCCAGAAATCTGGTAGACACATCTATTATGGTTAGCAAATACTGGTTCCCACTTTTGGTTTTAGGGAGGGGACCTACACAATCAATCATAACTCACATGAAAGCTCTTGAATTGCAAAAGGTGCTGGTTTTGTTACTGCCTGTAGCTTTCCTACCATTTTACATATATGACAGATAGGGCAAAATTCAACCACACCCTAATGCAATCCAGGACAACAGAAGTTATTTTGTATTTTAGCCTGAGTCTTCATCACTCCGAAATGAGGTCCCACCCGTAATTCGCGTGCAACTTGTAATACTTCCTTTCTGCATGCTACCGGCAACACAATCTGGTGCACTTCTGCCCATTTCTCCTCTGCGCTAACTTGCTGAGGTCTCCATTTTCACCTTATTATTCTTAAGGATAGAATCCTAACACTCAGGAATATGTTGTGATTCATTTTCCATGCAGGCTTTATGATACAGGTTTTTTGTTGTCTCATCTTTTTGTTGTATATCCATTAATCGTTCAGAACTAAACACCTCTGCTGACCCTCTACCTATTTAGGTTCTTTCTTTACCATTTCACCAAACAGAGCGTCAGCTAACTGGAACTTAACTCCTTCATCTCTCTTTGGTTTTCTCTTCTTGCTTTAACTTATGACTGTGAAATCTCGTCACCAAGCCGGCCTGAAAAATTCCAGACTTTTCTTTTAACTCCTCAGTTCCCTGGTTTTCCTTTGGCTTCTCCACTACAATTGGTGTCACTGCCACTTTTGATCCTGCTAGGTCATTTCCAAGAACAAACTGTATCCCTGGAATTAACACTCTTTCAATCACTCCCACTTTCACGTCCCCAGTCTTGAGTGGACTTTCCAACCCGATCTTACGCAGGGGAACACTAAATCTCTGTCCATCTATTCCACAGCATTTGATAGGGTGTGAAGGCTTGTTAGGAAATTGTAGCTGTCAATTTCGTATAAAATAGGCCGGCGAAACCATGTCTCAATCTCTACATAATTGTTTTATGTTACCTATTGGAAGCCAAGAATACAATAAAAAATTTCAGAATTTTTGTAATAGTGTAGGTGGGGGTAGGTATGATCTAAGTCTCACATACTGTGTCTGATTTGAATGAATGTTGCTACATCAAATATGACAAATTTACAGGGATAACTGAACCAGGATGTCTTAACAAATTTCAATCCCCATTTCAAAGTCTTACATTCTGCTTTTGTTTCTATTTTTATTTCTATTGAATAAACATTAAAGTTCTTTGGACACTAAATTTAGAGTTGATTGCAAGCTCCAGTGGATTGTTCAGCCTACACTATTGGCCAATTGAACATGGATGACATAGATGCAGCTTACTCCCTTGTTAACAAAGTGTGAAGCTGGATGAACACAGCAGGCCAAGCAGCATCTCAGGAGCACAAAAGCTGACATTTCGGGCCTAGACCCTTCATCCGAGAGGGGAATGGGGAGAGGGAACTGGAATAAATAGGGAGAGAGGGGGAGGCAGACTGAAGATAGATAGAGGAGAAGATAGGTGGAGAGGAGAGAATAGGTGGGGAGGTGGGGAGGGCATAGGTCAGTCCGGGGAGGACGGACAGCTCAAGGAGACAGGATGAGGTTAGTAGGTGGGAGGCTTACTCACTTGTGCCTGCTTATAGCTGAAATGGCAGTTATCCTCAATATGCAAGTGTCAGTGGACGTACCTCCAGAGTTTGCGGCAACTGTTTCATTGAATGTGCACCTTTCATCTGCAGACACAGAGTGTGAGGGGCCAAGAAAGCCTATGATGAGAGTGCCCCACGAGGGGTGGCTTCCTTAGCGTCATTATCATTGTTTTCTTCCTTGGTCTTTAGTTTTTTTCTTCTTCATTCATTCACGGGGCAAGGGCATCGCTAGCTAGGCAGCATTTATTTCCCATCCCTAATTGCCCAGAGGGCAGTTCAGAGTCAACCACATTGCTGTGCATCTGGAATCACATGGAGGCCAGATCAGGTAAGGATAGCAGTTTCCTTCCCTAAAAGGGCATTAGTGACCACATGGGTTTTTACAACAATCGACAACTTAAAAAGATTCTTAATTCCAGATATTTTGTTGAATTCAAATTCCACCATTTGAAGTGGCAGGATTCAAACCCAGGTCCCCAGGATTTATCTGGGTCTCTGGATTAACAGTCCTGTGGTAACACCACTAGGTCACCACCTGCCCTGTATTCCTGATGGCTGCAGGTGTGCACCAGCTAGGGTACAACTGTTATTTACCTCACACATTTCCATTCTTTCAGCTCCAGTGACCAATCCACATTACAGTGCTCTACATGCAATACTTCAAGTCAGTGTGCTGCACTTATATTCTTTCAGAATGAAACCACATCTGGCTATCTATGAATATCATGCTCTCTCTATGAAGCAGCCTACACATTCAAAGCTGTCCGCCGTAATGATGCAAATGAATTGAATCGATATTATCATTAGTTATCATCCCATGTCCAACAACTGCCTTAAGGAACTTCAAGATACAAAAGCACATTTACCGCTACCGGTGGAGGTAGAATTTTTTTCTTGTAAGCACTAAGGGCCAGATGCTGCACCCAGCTGTACATTTCTGCTATCTTCCTGGGACTATCTGCTGCTGCCACTGTCTTACCTCTGTTTTTTCGCTCAAAATGCAGTGCTCTTCACTGATTCTACCCACCTACCAATGTGACCGTATCTGAGTGGGTGCAGGATGGACTTTATGATATGACTTGTTCTGTTCATTGGGTTATTTCCAATGGCACCAGTCCTGTGTAGAATTAGGTAGTCATCCTTCATTGAAAGGTACCCATGGGAGACAGAAGGAGAGCCTGAGAACTAGGCTTTGACAGTAGAAGCCTTTGCTGTGCTGAGACTTCCCAATGAAACTGAGTTTCTGGTACGATAATGAAAAAGGGGGAGTGTACTTATTATAAGCTTATTCATAAGAAGCTGTACGTATCAGCACTGGCAAATCCCCAACAAGTGCAATGCCTCTAAGACTCACTGAGGGTTCATTAGGTACCCTGGTTACATATTCCTTCAATATTCAGGTGCAGCATACTCACTGAGGATCCTCCGCTGCTTGTCTGCTGGAGATTGCATTTTCAGAGGCCTGTTATCAGGCAGTCACATTGCAATCGTCTTACCAGAGAGGAGAAGCTCTTCAAAACTTTTCTGGCATTATATTCAGTTCCTGTGAACGACATTTCCGTTTCTGACTGTTTCAGTCACCTCCATCCATGCTTGCTTTGTTTGCCTTGATCATTTGTTTCCACCCTCTGGAAGGAGTATATTCCTTGATCACTAAACAATATTTAAGGCAGCAACTGAGAAGCATGGGATAGCTTTATTCAAAAACTTATTCACTCATAGACGTAGGTGTTGTTGGTCGGCCAGCATTCACTTCCCGTCCCTTGTTGCCCTTGGAAAGATGGCTTCTTGAATTGGTGCAGTCCTTATGCTGTCGTAGTCCCACAATGTCTTTAGGGAGGGAATTCTAGCCTAACCTAGGTTCCAAGCCTTTGCCTCATTTCTTGACCTAGTTCTTGCCTTTTTCTTTGAAATGGCTGTCGTAGTAATAACCATTGTGATGCATTTAAATAGGGCCCGTACTTGCAGGTCCATTTGGATCCCACGCCCATACTTGCTAACTAGCTTCTCGATTGCCCTCCAGACAATTAGCAGGTCACCTCTTCAGAAATTGCATACTCTGGCTACATCTTTCCCGATGCAAAATCTTGCTCTCAGTCTCCAAACTCCAGAGCTGGTCTTAATTGCATGCATTTAAAACAGTGAAGTATATTGCATTCCAAAGAGTTGTTTAAAAGTTCTAAAGTTCATATTTCATGAAACTGATAACCCATGATCTTAATATCTAAACATCACAACATTTGCAAACATTAATTTGGAAGTGGTTGCAGTCACCTAAAAGTTTTTTTATCCTGGCACTGATCATAATGCCTTAAAAATACTAGCTTTACATGAAATTGGTTTCATCTGATGCTAATTTTTTAATTGTCACTGTAAAATTTTTACTACTTATCTTATTATTTCTTTGATAAATGATCTTCAATCTGTATTTTTTAGTCATAATGTCGAAGCTTACAGGCAATGCAGAAAACCACATGTGCCTCTGATAGTTCTTGCCATATTAGGTTGTAAGGAGTAAAGGCTCAGTTTTAGTATGATATTTCATGTTTTCAATATTTATCTTGATTTATTCCTTGTCAGAAAGTCATCTGAACACTGAAGACTAAAATCTGTAAACATTCACAAACCATCAACCACTGTGAACAGGAAAGATAAATGGGTAGGGCACTTCAGTTTTTAGGAGGACAATGCGATTATCAAATTATCTTAAATACTTATGACAAATAATTATAAAGGGACGTTTTAGTTTTGTCTGCAGTCATATTATGATGTCTGTATAAATCAATGTTTCTTCTCACCTTGTGGTTTAATTCAGCACAGATTTCTTGCTGCTTCCGTCTGTCATTTGCCAGCAACAAGTCAGTCTCATGAGCAATACAAGCTTCAGCAAATATCATCACTGTCTTCATAAGCAAGTCTTTCTTGTCACGGGTCCAGCTCTGAATCAGAACCCTCCAGTGCTCTTTCTTAAATTGAAATCCATCCCATAATCTCCAGTGGTCAATCTGCAAGGAAGTAAGGCTTTGTTACTTTCTCAACAAAAATCTACCTTTTAGGACAGTTTTTAATCTGTTGGTGTTCTGAACTCTGTTCCATACATCGTAAAAGATTCATGTTTATTTATTAATTCTAAATTATGTCAGTCAGCATTTCGCTCATTATGTTAATAGATGCAATGCGTAATCATTTTTTTTCCAAAACTGAGGTGCTCCTACCACAAGACATATGTAAAGCACTCTTCCTTTTGTCTAAAGCCATTCATTCAGTTGCAGAAGTGCAATGTAGTCACAGTAATTCATACAAAATTAGGGACTTTTTACAATATTAACACAGGTTCACTTGACTAGAATGCCCAAACTCACCGGAGCTTATTTCCACTATCCTAGAGATTTTTCAGTCCAGTCTACAATGTATCATGGAAGCTCCCAAACAATATAGCAAGGCAGGTAAAAGCTCCATTTATTAAATAAGAAGTGGGTAGGGACAATGAATGTCCTTCACAAAATTTCCCAAAGTGCAAGACACGAAGTTTAACTCACATTCTGGAATCAAATTCCTTTTTGAGGGGAGCCCATGTTTATCATCTTCACAACTTTGATGTTTATCTCTTCATTAAGACGACAGACTGGATCATTTAGGATTCTATTCTTTCGAAGTATAAGGCGGCTCTCATAGAAACATGAGAATTCTGACTGGGCTAAACAAAACAAATGAAGGAAGGATGTTCCTGATGACTGGAGAGTCCAGAATTGGATCACAGACTAAGGATACAGGGTAGGCATTTAGGAATGAGATGTGAAGACATTTCTCCAGGGATTGATAAGCCTGTCACAGAAAACATTGTGGCCAAAACATTGAATGCTTTTAAGTAGGAGTTCAATATAAATCTTAGGGCTAAAGAAATTAAAGGGTATAGGGAGAACTTCGGAGCAGGGTACTGAATTGGATGATCAGCTCTGATCATACTGAAAGGCAGAGCAGGCTTGTAGAACTGAAGGGCCTACACTTGTTCCTATTTTCCACATTTCTATGTTTAATTCCACACAATAATCACTCAGCATGATGACAATACCTCCTGACGGTGGAACATATTTAAATTTGGACTTGCGTCCTCTTAATTTGCTCTCACGGAATAATGTGTATGTTATCTCAGGTGTCATGACTTTAACATAATGGATTGATATTACCATTGGTGATTGTTCAGTGCTGGTGAAAGTAATCCAAATAACTTCATATGGAGAGGGTCAAAGCTGGAGGGACTAGTAGTGGACTGTGGGATCCTTAACAGAAGAAGTGCTATCAAAAGATTTACAAACTAATCTTTGAATTAGTCAGTTGCACCCACAACAGTGAAGTCACGATGTTTCCACAATTCATAGTTGACAATGAGAAAGCAACATGGACATCAGAAACATCAAAGTGGGGGATTAATCATATAGATCCAATTTGGCTAATGCTAAAATGTGTTCAGCACTGCAAGGTGCTGAAGTTAAAAGTTGAATGGGCCAGGGTTTTCTTCAGAGCTCAATACTTTGACATTTGACAATGGCCTACAAACTATCACTGGGCACTTAATGTTTCCTTTGTAAATGGTAATCAAAGCTGGACACAATGTTCAAAGTACACTCTGCCTCTCCAAAGAGAGGAAATAATTTTAGAATAAAATTCCCAACTCCCACATATACCTTCCTCTACAGCCAAAATAAAGGACTAACCAGTTCTTGCCTGGATTTGTGTGGCAGCAACCTTAACAGCATGTCCATGTAGAGCATATTTCGATTCTGTGTCTCATTAGAGTACAGATCCACAATAACTTGAAATGTCCAATGATCTTCTTCAGTCCAACCACAGTTCCTGAAAAAGGGAGAAATACCTTTAATCGCAAACCTAAACATAAAAAAATTAACCATTTTTGCTACATAAGAAAGAAAAGCCTAATTAGGTTGATTTTCCTCACTGTTGAGGGATTAGGACTGCTATGGTAGTGAAGGAAAGATTTCCAATTTTGATGACTGTACCTGCAAAATGCTTTTTTTTTTGGGTTCCCTAATGCTTTTTGAACCTTCCTGTGGTGCAAACACAATGCATGTAGCTACTGGTCAGTCAGGGGACATGAAAATGCAAAAATAAAAGCAGCTGTAGATTATTTGGTCCCTCAAGCTTGCTGTGCTATTCAATGAGATTATAGCTACCTCAGCTCTACTTTCTCGCCAGTCTTCACAAACACTTGACTCCCTTGTAGATCAAAACTCTAACTCAATCTTGAATATTTTGAATGATCCACCCTCTAACATTAAAGAATTTCAAACATTAAGGTCCCTCTGACAGAAAAACTTCCAGCTCATCTTCACCTTGAATGGGAAATTCCTTAATTTGAAACTATGTGGTCTAGTTCCAGATTTTGCCATGAGGCAAATATCATGTCAGTAAATACCCTGTCAAGTGCTCTCAGAATCTTTTACGTTCCAATAAGATCACATCTCATTCTGATGTTGATGGTTTCTAAAGATATGGTCTCAGCAATTCGCTTTACAGTTCTACAAGACTTCACTATTTTTAAAATCCATTCTCCTTTCACAAAAGATTATTTTGTCTTTCTAATTATTTACCCTATTTGCAAGCTAATCTTTCATGATTCATGCATATGGATATTCAAAATGCTCTGTAACAGAATTTGTACTGTGCATGTACAGTGCACCCGACTTGACTTAAACCCACGTGCATTTGCACATTCAGAATGTCAGCCTAACCTCAATACATCCATTCAAGAACTACAGGCCCAACTCATTGAAGGACCTTGAGTTTGGGAAAAGTGAACCGAAATGTAGTCACTGATGCAATAATACAACCAACAATAGAACTTTCTGGCTGAAAGCCAAAAATTGTCTCCAAATGGTGTTAAGCCTATCTTTGGCTTGGTATCCAAATATAAAAACTGCTTTCTCTTGACTTTTTTGAATTTTTTGATAAAGTAAATGAGAAGGTTGATGATGGGAATGCCATGAACATTTTCTGTATGAATTTTAATTGAGTGTATCACACAATGGATGGTAAACAAAATTGTGGCTCATGGTCAGGAGAGTCATTGTAAGCATGAATTTTTAAAAATTGTCTTAAGGACAGAAAAGGATCAAAGCAATAAATTGAGAGTTTCCAGGCTGCAGGATGGTAGACAGTGGGGTTAGGACAACTGATTTTTGACGTGTATAAATGATATGGGATATTGGAATACAGAGTGAAATTTCACAGTTTGCCAAAAATACCAAAATGGATGAGTGTCAAACAGTGAAGGTGATGTAAATAACTTCAGTGGGACGTGAATAGGTTAGCCAAATGGGTAGACAAGTGGCAAATGGAACTTAATACAGAATAATGCAAGTTAATCCATTTTGACAGAAGTGATTGGGAGAGGCAATAGAGACTTGTTTAAAAGAGTATACAGTGACAGTGGGACTTAAAGGTACATGTGCATTGGTCTCTGAAGGTGACAACGCATATTGAGAAGTGATTAGTGTTATGTCTTGGACAAGTGCCCAATTTTATGTTCTGACCAAGACTGGACGAGTGCACTGACTCTTTCTAGTGCCAAATAGTCCACTGACACCCTATTAAATCATTCCCCAAAAACTGGTGTGGGAATGAGAGACGCAATTTCTTTTTTTGCAAGTTGATTTTTTTCACCCCCATAATCAGGCACACGTGGCATGTTCTACAAAATTGCACCATGCCTTTGTTAAATCCTGGTCAGTAACAAAATTGACACGTGCTTGGGTCTTCAGGATCCCTTAATGTCCTGCCATTGAAAATTCAAGGGCCTTGCTTAATATCGCCTGAAAATATTTGGGTGGCATCACTCTTGGTGAAATACTGAACACTTTTCATCTTGTGTAAGGAAGGCTTCAGTTCCTCATCAGAACCCATTTTTAACATTCTGGAATTCCTTTTTCTTAAGGTTAATTTTGAGTAAATTGTTCTGCTTTACTTAAATCTGGATCAACTCATTGAGCTTCATTCAGGAAGACTTATTGAACATTTCTTTCAGATTATTCAATTCCCGAAAGAAAGGTTCAGACAGCCACATATATGTCTGTGGTGTCAATTTGACTTCAAGCCACTGAAACTTGTTCAGTCATTGATCAGATCACTGCACATGAAGGATAAAGTCCTGGAATCTCTTCTGCAACTCCTCTGTATTCTTTTTCTCTCTAGATATTTCTGCGACTAATGGAGAAGTTATGATTTTCACTGCAACCATATCACTTCCCCAACAGCAAGTCAATTCTGTCTATTGGTAAACCACGTTTATAATTACAGTTCAGATGTTAGGACCCTCCAGATGTATTCAGTACAAAGGTAGAGGTATAAATTCCTGCTAATATTGTTTGTTAAAACCATTCAACATGCTCTCTGGGAAGAGATATGCCAGTCCCCAGCTCCTGTAACCATAAATAATTTACCTGTCTTATTTGAGGGATGAATTACTTCTCCTTTTGACAAGAATAACTCTCAGGTATCTTGTGACAAAAATAATTGATGAGGATTGAGCTGTGGATATAGTTTATATGGACTTCAGTAAACATTTGATAAAGTCCCACACGGCAGATTGGTACAAAAACTAAAATCACAGGAATTTCAGGATGGGCTGGCTAGATGGAATAGAAAACTGGCTTGGTCATAGAAGACAGGGGGTAACGGTGGAAGGGTATTCTTCAGAATGGGGACCTGCAACTAATGGTGTCCCACAGGGACCGGTCTTAGGACCTCTGTTGTTTGTACTATATATAAATGATCTGGAGGAAAATATGGGTGGTCTGAATAGTAAGTTGGCAGATGACACAGAGGTTGGTGGAATTGCTGATAGTGCCGGCTATTGTGAAAGGTTACAATAGGATATAGATAGATTGGCAACGTGATCACAGAAGTGGCAGATGGGACTTTAATCGAGACAAATGCGAGGCGATGCATTTTGGAGGTCCAAATTTAGGTATGAATTATACTGTACATGACAGTACCATTAGGAACATTAACATACAGATGGATCTGGGCATGCAGGTCCACAGTTCCCTAAAGTGGCAACACAGGTGGCCAAGGTGATTAAGAAGGCACATGGCATACTTGCCTTCATCGGTCGGGCATGGAGTACAACAGTTGCACCTATATAAGATCCTTGTTAGGGCACATTTGGAGTATTGTGCGCAGTTTTGGTTGCCACATTATGAGAAGGGTGTGAAAGCTTTGGAGAGAGCACAGAGAAGGTTCACTAGGATGTTGCCAGGTCTCAAGGGCATTGCCTGTGAGGAAAGGTTAAAAAGACTAGGATTGTTTTTGTTGGAAAGATGGCAGCTGAGATGAGACCTGGTAGAGGTCTACAAAATTATGACAGATATAGATAGGGTGGATAGTCAGAGGCTTTTTTCCCCAGGGTTGAAGTTTCGATTACAAGGGGACACATGTTCAAGGTGAGAAGGCAAAAGCTTAAGGGAAATGTGCAAGGAATGTTTTTCACACAGAGAATGGTTGGAGCCTGGAATGCACTGCCAGAGGAGGTAGTGGAAGCAGGTACATTGGCAACATTTAAGGGTCGTCTGGATGATTACATGAATAGGGAGGGAATACAGAGGTACAGACCAAATAAGGGCAGAAGGTTTGTGTTTTAGTTTAGTCAGGCATAATGATTGCCACAGGCTTGGAGGGCCAAAGGGCCTGTTACTGTACCAAACTTCTCTTTTGTTCATCTCCCTCATACTCACCATGGTATTTCTACTCAGCGTCAGTGGCAGTCAGAGCTTCAAGTTGGTTTGTGGTATTCTTGGTCAAGGCTCCTTTCTCTGCATTGACTTTATGTACCCTAAGAAGTCCTATGGGTTTATCCAGAAACATTCACTTATCAATGCAAAGGCTTAAAGGGCATCACTTCTAAGCTCAGCACCTTCCTTTCAGGTATGAGGAGGCTGTCCCGGGGATTCTCAGCTGTCCTTTCTCATCTCTACCTTTCTTCTTTCTTCTTTTAACCCTCTCACCTTCTATCCTTCGTAGGATTGTAGTGGTGATAGAAAAGGGTTTAGGTTAAAGGACAAGCCTTTAAAATTATCACCCATTTTAGCTGTCTAACTAACAGTTGAAATCTTCGGCTTTTAATATAGGTTCTTACTATTGGAAAGACTGGATTTTTGAATTCTTCCAGGGAACTATTTCCTTAAGGTTCTCATACATAATGTCTATCTTTAATGCCTACATCCAACAACCAAAATTATTTTGCTTTACCCTCAAATTCTATGTAGGTCTACCCAAGCAGCTTCCTACCATTTTGCCTGTAAGCTTCAGAAACTAACTCTCTATGCACCAAGAATTTTTTGACATTTTATAATCATTAGAAGCCTCCTCAGAAAGCATAACATAGACTTTGAGCTCTGTCAGAAAGTTTGTTTTGCACAAACAGTGCCACCCCATCTTTTCAATAGAAAGGAAAATGCCTACATATTTCTTTCATCAAACTCAGGAGGGCCTGTACAAAGTTAAACATCTCGCTACGGGGTCTTGGGTTAGTGTCATGCCTCGAAAAGAAAACAAACTTGAAAAAAGTCAATGAAACTTTTATAATAGAATGGAGGAAGTGAGAGAAACTGAAGACTCCTAATATTAGTTTGTCAGCTCTGTGAGATTGTTCAGTGATATGACTTAATTTGCAATTAAAAATGCATAAGTCCCTCATTCAACAATGGTTTTAATGGATTTAAGTGAGAACAGTGTATAAAAAGTTGAAGTTCAAGTTCAAGTTCAGTTACAGATTCTGTGCTGATTATATCTACATAGGTTACAACATTGCACCTGTGGAAGAACAGGTTATTGCTGACATCAACTTCCAGATTTCCACTCTAATGTTTAGAAAAAAATGTTCATGACTTGCGACGCCAGCGTTATATAGCCAGCATGGTATGTGAGGCCATATCTAATTGCTCTACGGAAGGTGATGCTTGGCTGCTTTCTTGAATTACTGCAGTCCTTGTTCTAGGTGGTAGAGTTGCAAGTTTAGAAGGTGCTAGTGGAGGAGTCTTGGAGCTGCCACAGCGCATCCTGTAGATGGTACACTGTTGTCACTGAGCATTGATGCAAGAGGGAGTTAATGTTGAAGGTAATGGTAAAATGTGTACTAATTAAGCAGCTGCAGAGCATCTGGAATCTGCAATGGCATTAAATGAAGTGCTTGGTATCGGGGCTCACTAAAAGGCCTCACTGTCCCAGTTTCAGATTTTCAATCAGCTGACAGAGACTTTGTAGGATTGTTTTAATGGATTCCCGCAGCTCCAGGAGATTTTTAATTGCACGCATGTAGTCACCTAACAGACCAGAGAACTTGATTCTTCATGAGAAATGGCCACCATTCAATCAGTATCAGACTGCTCTGTGTCTACATGTCTGCACTCAGGGCAACTGTAATAGTGCCTGGTTCCTGAGAGAACACTAGATGCTGCACCTCTTCAGGCCAACATGCAGGCTCTGTGGATAGTTGCTGGTCGATAAAATTTATTGCTCAAAGAGGTGGTCCATGTCCCTGTCTTGTACCTAGGCAGAGAAGCAGAGAGGGGCTACAACCAAAATCATCTTTCAACATGGACCTGCTTTGAGCAGACCACTGGCATGTTGAAGATATGCTTCCTTTGCTTTCACTGTTTTAGTGGTGCCCTCCAGTCTGAGCCAGACAGTGTGTCCAATTTCGTGTTTGTTTTGTTGCGTGCTCCATGCTCCACAACATGACTATACAAAGAGGTGAGGAGCTGGATCAAGAGAAAAGATTGATATAGCACTCTTCTTCAGAGGAGGACAGGGATGAGAAGCATGAAAGAGGCACCTCAGAGAAGGTCAGGATCCACACATCTGAAGGAAGCTGCAAAAGCCATTATAAAATTCACAGTGATCAATTGATTTGTATGGCTAAGGATAAACCTGATTCAGCAACATTCAACATTCAGCAATAAGCAACATTCCCTGCCCATGACAATATCTCCTGCACCATCTTTCTCAGTCTTCACCATAATCCATTAACTGATCAACATTGTAAAATTATAAATCAAATGAGAAGAATTGACTTCACCCAGGTAACATATCAAATGTAACTCACAGCATGAAGCTTTTCACTCACACCAGCCCTACAGCCATCTGGCTAAGGAAGAGATTGAGGAAGCCAGTTGCTGTTTCTCTAATTCACAAATAATATTGGATGGCTTATCACCAGATCAAGCTGAGCAGGTTTTCCAGATATGTGCCAATGTGGTGAAGACCAATTGGAGTGCTCTATCTGGTCAAGACAGTTATATATCTATGGCAGTTTTGGATTAAACTACATCCTGGAAAGTGAGGAGCTGAAATTCCTCAGAAGGAAAACAGAGTTTTAAAGGATTCTGTGATTGAGTCAACTCATATGATGCGGCTTAATGGTTATTTAATATGTAATTTATAGAGTACAGAGCACAATAAACCACAACTAGTAGTTGATTTTGAGCTTTAGAACAAAGATGATTAAGGCGTTATTTAATATTTGCTTTATTAACTCATGTGGAAGAAAAAAGTTCTTAAGTTTTAAACCGTAGATTATCATAGCTTTTTTTATTTTAAGAAATAACAGAAATTTCCGTTAACTGGAATGATTGAAAAGAATTTTTTTTAAAAGAAAGGTTACTGCTCCACTAGGATCATAATATCTGCAGAGAAACTAAAATAAGACAAGGTTATGTTTGCATTGTTCTGGAAACACAATATAACTCTGATACATGGACATACTTTGAGTTTTTGCCTAAAATCACATCAAGTAAAATGCTTATAATTGGAGGTTGGGGTTTTAAGTCACCTGTCGACCCCCCTGATTTTCAGCTTGCATCAGGTGGCGGGCAGATGAAAATCACTTTCGTAATTATACAAATATGCCCACTGCAGTGTCAGGATTTTTCATCTAATTGGCAGGAAAATTACTTGCAGATTAATCTCATTATTCATTTTTTGTGTTAATTGTTACTTTACCTGTCTGTAAATTTAAGTTGGTGATTGATTTCCTCTAGCTGAGATTTGTATTTTGCATTCAGATTCAGGAACTCCTGCAGAACAGAGGCTTTCAAGTCAAGATATGGACATTCTAAGACATGCACATCCTCTGGAATTTCATCAAGATGAGGAGGGATTTCTTCCTGATTATAAAAGAAAAGAAAAAAAGTTATGAAAAGTAATATCCCTTCCTATAATTTTCCATTTAATGATCCTAATTTTCAATAATATTTTAAATAATATTAATGAAATTAATCTTCCTGTGAGTGTAAAACAAGAACAGCAAAATTAGCAGTCTCCACTTAACTCATGAGTGGAGATTTCTGGCAAATCTTTCAAGAGGGCTAAAGTTAACTTCAACACAACTATATTTATTGATCCCTATATAGAACTTATACAAATTATTAAAAGGCCTTTTCAAACAACATTCTCGAAAACAATTGGAGATCGCACAGAATGTTGAGGAAATTACAATTTTCTCTACTGTACTGTTACCAGTTTAGACGGTGTCACAGCTTCTAATGCATTATATCTTTTCCTAACTAAAAAGAGACCAAAACTATTCACAGAACTTCAGATGTGCTTGAATAAAGGCAATGAACAGCTGCAGCACCTTTTCATATATTAATACTCAGTTCCTCGTTAATTGATTTTTTTATTGCAATCTGTTTGGATACATCTGTGTGGCAACTGGGACTTGAACCCAGACCTTCTGGCTCATCTGTGTCACAAGAGCCCAAATTTTTTTAAAATCAGCCTGTTCGGAGATGTTATGACACATCTCTGCAATAGGCTGGACCGCATCAAGACCTTCTGAATTAGAAAGGATACTATTCGTGCAGCATGAGTCCCTTCCCTTACAATAAATGCCAATATTCTATTTACTTTCCTAATCATTTCTGCACCTAGATACCATTTGAAATTCATAGGCATCAGGTTTTAAGGCTGTGAATGAGGTCCTTCCGTCCACCATATCTGTGTCAGTCATCAAGCGCCAATCACTTGTTCATTTTTCAGCAATTGGACAGTAGTCTTGTATGCTCTGATGCTTTAGGTGACCATTTAAATAGTATATATTATGATGGTTCCCACCTATAACACCCATTCAAACAGTGAGCTCCAGATACCCACTACCTTTAAGGAAAAGCATTCTTCCTTAAATCACCTTTAAAACTTCCAACCTTTTACCTTCAATTCCAATCCCGTTATAAAATCCGTCTATGAGGAAGGTTTCTTCCTATCTACCCTATCTTTGACCCTCATAATTCTGTACTCCTCAATTAAGACCTCTTCAGTCTCCTCGGCTCAATGAAAACAAACCAGCCTATCTAGTCTCTATTCATAGCTGAATCACTAAATCCAGGCAACATCCGGGTGCACCTCCTCTACATCCTCTCTAAATGCAATGCCATCCTCCCTATGGCTGGCAACCGGAATTGCACACAGTTCCCCAGCTGTGGCCTGACTAATAGATTCTCCAGCTCAATCATAACTTCTCTGCTCTAGTATTCAGCATGTCAACTAATATAGGCGGTATCCCGTAGGTCTTCTTCATCACCTTTTCCACCTGTCCTGCTGTCTTCAAGGATCTGTCAACAATCACACCACTGTCACTCTGATCCTCTACTTCCAGGGTCCTACCATTCATCATGTACTTCCTTGCTTTGCTAACCACACATTTCTACACCTTCATCTTTTGAATGTACAGATATAAAGTTCAAAAAACCAAATAATGTCTGTGAATCCAGATTATTCTTTTAGAAAAAAAGTGATCTCCCTTATTATTTAGAAGTTGAAGTTGAAGTTGAAGGAGAAAATCCTCAGATATTCCAAACTGAAAAGTTTGGGTAGGACTTTAAATGTCCTCGTTAAAATGATAATGAAGCATAGCACATGAAATTGAGACATTGGGTTTTTTTTTAATCACTTTAGTTGTAGCTCTTTGTTTTAAGATTTTCACCTGTCCAAACAACAGTACCCTTCATCTTTGGTTGTAAACATGAGCCTAGAATAGCAGGTCATCATCCCTTTTACTTGTTACCCAGGAAATAGGCATATAGTAAATCAAAACTGATGCCTACCCAATTGAGCTTTACTTATATTATGTTTCACAACCAGATAAAAACAATTCAACCTTGATTCTTTTGTGACTCTTTTACAGAAGTAAGATCTTGCGGATGCTGGAAACTAAACTTAAAGAAACAGAAAGTGCTGGAAATGACAGTATCTAGGTAGAATCAATATTTCAAGTCTGTGACCTTTCTCATTTTTCTATTTTTATTTTATACTTCCTTTACAAGGTTTGCTGTTATTCTATCATTGCATTTCACTTTAACCTCTCTCTGGCCTACAGGAAAGTTTGTATTCTATTTCCTAAACTTCTTGTTTCAGACCGTTTTGTCTTTTCTTCCCATCCTACTAATTTAAAATGCTTTCTTACTTTGTGGTTAATTCTTTCTACCAGCACATTAGGATCATTTCAGTCAGGAGTAAATCAACTCAGCTATACAGCTGCCAGTCAACCTAGTACTCATCACAATGGTCTAAGAATTTGAAATCTTTAAGTACAATCTACTGAATCCTATAGCAGTTGCCATGCCAAATTGAAATGAATGCTTGATGTCAATTTGAACGTACTTTAAATAGAGAATTTAATGGTTTAGGTATTACATGATGAAAGTAAACATAAGAAAGCAAATATGTACATCCACTATTATGCCACATGATCCAATAAGATAATCAATATGGCAGCAATCAGCAATTTTAATTGTTCAAGTACAAATAGTTGCACACATTAATAAGGCAGTAAACACATTATCTCAATCCTTTGAAGATCAGTTGACTTTGGACAGTAGCTAACAGTCCCAACAAGCAGATTTGCAGATGAGGGGGCATCAAATGCTGTGCTTTTCCTGCCACCCAGTGTCGACCTAGCCATAATTTACAAGCTAGTGGGCAACTGCCCTTACACCAATTGAGGATCCCAAACTCTGCCCCCACCTAAGTGACCTACATGCTGTGACGTGTGCACCCCAGCCCCCACTTTCTTTGTGTCCTTCACCCAAGATCCTCCTATTTTGGCCCTGTTAAAATACTACCCATCTGTACTACCTGTCAACTGACACCTAGCTTTCTGGTTTTTGGACTGATTACACTGGTGCTACTGACTCCTCAGTGGTGAAATGGCTGTAGCATAGCCCAATGGAGCATGTTAAGTTTCACAATAACATTTTTGGTGGCAGTGGAGGAAAATCCACCACTGCTAAAGCCTGCCCCATGTTTCAAACTGACTGATTCCTCCTGCTGTATCCTACCTCCCTATGGCATTTCTTTAGAAGTGTCCAGCTCACAGCGTATCAACATAACTGCAATATATTTATCCTTCAACCAGTTAGTTGTGAATCTTTGAAATTTCCAATTGTAGTCTACTGTGGATACTTAGTCGACAAATATATTGAAAACAGAGACTAAATAAAATTTTAGGAATCTGGTTATATAGGGATAGTTCAGGAAACAAGAAATGTTTTCAATGGTTAGCTTACGCCTGGCTCCTATTTCTTATGTTCCATGTCCTTATTTAGCCAATGCTATGCCAATGTCTGGGATGGCACCATTGATGTGTGAAGACAGGCTATATTGGTTAGGACTATAATCACTGGTTTTTACAAGAAAAAGGGGGAATCTCACAGAAACCTATAAAACTCTATCAGGACTAGACTGGGTAAACGCATGATGAATGGTCCCGATGGCTGGAGAGTCCAGAGCCATAGGTTACAATTTAAGGATATGGTGAAGATCATTTACGACCGAGTTGAGGAGAAATTTCTTCAACCTGACAGTGGTGAGCCTATGGAATTCTGTGTCACTGTAAGTGGCTGAGGCCAAAATGTTGAATGTTCTTAGGGCTAATGGGATTAAAGGTTATAGGGAGAAAGCAAGAAAGAGGCCCTGAATTGGATAATCAGCCATGATCATGTTGAATGGTGATGCAGGCTTAAATGGCCAAATCTACTCCTGCTCCTATTTTCTATGTTTTAATGTGATCATTTTGTTTCTTCCTGATTCTTCAATGTTTCTGGCTATTATGGTGCTGGTCACAAGCTAAATAAGAAACAGTTTAAGATTGCACCATTGACCACATAACTGGTCTTGTCATGCCAAGTGGCAATAACTGAGGAGAACTGTCTTCATGATTTCTGGATCACCAGGATGTTAATTGCAGAGCTGTGTCATTCACTGCAAACATAGCTGTAACTGACCTGCAAAGAAACATCTTTCCACTGCAGGCTCTCTGATAATTTTCGAATAAAGAAAGGAGTTCATTTTGAATTTCAAAATTAAGGTCAAAGTCAAGGAGATTTGGGCTGAGTGGTATTTCATAATTTACGTGAGCCAAAAAGCACTCGTTCCAATGTTTCAGTGTCTGGAAGACTAGAAAATGGCCCTTCCCATTCTGTATAATTTTAAAAGTTATTTACCTCAAATTCAATATTTTTGATCTGTTCTTCCAAGATGCTTCTCTCTTGCTCAAGCAAGTCTGTTATCATCTTCTGTTGGCTTCTTACACATTCCACCTAATTGCATATAAAGGTGAAGAAAATATACATGCTTCACAAGCAAAAGAATAGTAAGTGTTAAGAAGTTATAATTATTTTCCCTGGCAGAGTAATTTAAACAGTAGTATTTTGAGAAATTTTGGAAAGCTCTGACTGACATTTATGTTCTCTTGATTCTTAGGTTGGCTACCAGACAGCCACATTCAGGCAGTAAACTAGCCTCAATCTCCTACAGACACCTTGTGGCTGAGTAGAAAATGCTGGTTATACTCCGTTAGTAGGTTTTAAGTCACCCTTAATTGCTTTCACTGGCATTCTGTCTCGTGCAGGAACAGCTCTGCTGACACCCCACTCCATCTCTGCAGAAATAGAGCCAAAGAACTTATGTGTAGGCAAGCAGCACTATTTTGGCACTTGAATTCTTCTATTCACTGCCCTAGCTAGCCTTAAAAGTCATTGGAAAGCTCTGTTCTTGATAATGTGAGTCTGTTTACTACCAATGCTCACTGTGCTTGATTTGTTAAATCTGGTTCAGGATTTACAGAAAAGTAAAAAGATTATAGAAGTTGCTGGAAACAAAAAGCTGTAAATAGAGTAGGCATTCTGAAATATTGTGAATAAATTTTTGCTACACACATGGAAACTAGTGCCATTTCTGCATAGCTCCAAAATATAAAATATACAAAACTCTTGGGGACAGATTATTCTCAATTACTTGTACCAGAGGCTATTAGAATTATAATACATTCAAAATGTTAAGAACCACATTTAGCTGCTTCACCAAAACCTTCCCTTCATTACAAAGGTCAGAAGAAAGGATGTTTACTGATTATCACAGAACGTTCAGTACCATTCATGACATTTCAGATACTAAAGTAATCTGCGTTCCTATACAAAAAGATCTAGACAACAGTCAGTCTCGAGCTTGGCATTTGAACCATAAAAGTTCCAGGCAATGAGCACTTTTAACAAGAGAGAATCTACGAAACTTCCCTTGGCATTCAATGGCAGCGCTTTTGCTGAATCTCCCACTATCAATATCCTTGAGGGATACCATTGAAATCAGAAACCAAACTGAATAACCACATGAATACAGTGGCCACAAGTGCAGAGACTGGAAATTCTGAGGCAAGTAAATCACTTTCTGATATCTACAAAACATAAGAGTGTTGGAACACTCTCCACTTGCCTTGAGAGAGATTATTATGTTGTTTTGTGAAAATTCTGAGGAAAAGGCATAAATGAACCTTGACATTGAGCATAAGGCAATTACTTTTGGGAATTCAGTGACATTACTGTATCCCCTTAATGGAAAGTAATGCTTCTTATAAGATTGTTACAGGAGTATGCATCTTGGGATAAGAATCAATGAAATAGCAAGTTGTCTTAAAGTTAGAAAGACAATTTGTCTCTCTGCTTGTCAAAACTTAAAAATTCTGCTAAAAGCAGCAGATGTGGTTGGTGAAGATTATAGGAGACTACTAAATGGGATTAGTGAGAAGCATTAAATCTGTTAAAAAAAGGTTGGAGGAAGCCACTACATCCTGTAAGCCTTCTACTGTCATGTGACTTTCACAATAAGGTTGGCTTGGATGCAAAGATATACAACAAATTCAGACATACTTTCATTCTGCATTTATTAGATGTTGCAAACACAGTTGGTTTGTCTAAAATAATACTGGGTACAGGTAAAAGGGTTTTTGTGAAAAATCATGGATAAGAAGATCAAACAAGGAACACCAATCAGGTTTCTTACTGATAATGAAGGTGAATTTGTCAATGATTAGTTCAGGGACATAAAGGAAGCATGAATATCATGATCCCAAATGCCACAGTTGAAAATCTTTTCAGTGACAAGTTCTGTGAAATGAAATATGAGGTAATCAAAAAATGTTGAAGAAATGCCAGGATGGGAAATAAATGCTAGCCTAGCCCAGCAATGCCTATATCCTGTAAATGAAAAAAATGGGAATAAATTAATTTTAAAATTTTAGCTGATCACAAGGTTGCAAGTTGATGGGCAAAATCCTCAATTGCCTGCTGTGCTGTGTAATTGTCCTCTTGCTGCAGAAGCTAATACAACAGTTATGCAGTCTCAGAGAAAATTCAGAAATCATTGAGGCTTAACATAGGACAACTTAATTCAGGAGATTTGCTGTACTATAAGAGAGAGGGTCATAGATAATGGAACAGCCCTGCATTACTCCAATAATCCTTATTAATCCAATCAAATATCCGTCTAAGTCAGCCCTGAAGATATTCAATGATTCCACCTCCAACGCTCTCTGGGGTAGGTAATTTCAAAATCAAAATTGGATCAATGGGCTGGTGAGTGGCAGGTGGAGTTTAATGCAGATAAATGTGAGGTATTGCATTTTGCGAAAACAAACAAGGGCAGGACTTATACAATAAACAGTGGGGTCCTGGGTAGTGTTGAAGAACAGAGAGACCTAGGGGTTCAGGTACATAATTCTTTGAGGTTTACATGATCTACAGACAGGCTGGTTAAGAAGGCATTTAGCACGCTTGCCTTCGTTGCTCATAACATTGAGTATAAGAGTTGGGACATCATGTTAAGGTTGTACAGGATGTTGGTGTGGCCTCTCCTGGAATACTGTCCGGTTCTGATTTCCAAATTATAGAAACAATATTATTAAGCTTAAGAGGGTGCAGAAAAGATTTACCAAGATGTTGCCTGCAATGGAGGGTTTGAGTTAGGAGGACAGGTGGATAGACTGGGATTTTTTTCACTGGAGCATAGGTGGTTGAAAGGTGGCCTTAGAGTTTTGTAAAATCATGAGGTGTATAGCGAAGGAGAATGGCAGACATCTTTTCCCCAGCATGGGGGATTTTACGGCAAGGGGATATATATTTTAAGGTGAAAGGAGAAAGATTTTAAAAAGGCATGAGGGACAATTTTTTCAAACAGAGACTGGTTCATGTGTGGAATGACCTTCCAGAGGAAGTGGTGGATGCAGGTTCAGTTACAACATTTAAAACACATGTACATAAGTACATGAATAAGAAGTGTCTGGAGGGATGTGGGCCACGCGCAGGCAGGTGGGACTAGTTTAGTTTGGGATTATGTTCGGTATGGGCTGGTTGGACCAAAGGGTCTGTTTCCACGCTGTATGAGAATAAATTCCTCCTTTTCTGTCTGTAATGTGAGATCCCTTGCTGTGAAACTGTGCCTCTAGTTCTAGGTACACCTGATGAGGGAAAACATCCTCTCAGCATCCATCCTGTCAAGTCCCCTCAGAATCTTATTACTTTTCCAATACGTTCCCCTCTCAAACTTCTAAATGTCAACAAAAACAACTTTAAAAACCCATATCTTTGATCAAGTTGTTGCTCATCTGGCCTAATGGCTTTAAACAACTTGATGATTTAGGAACTTGCTCTTGGACACTCTCGTAAAGTGCCTTGTGATATTTTACTATATTAACAGCACTGTATAAATACACGTTGTTCACTTTGTTGCTGTGTTAAAACAAAATTAAGGAGAATTTTTCGTGGATTTTGTTCTGTTTCTAGAATGTGTTAACTTTTTGAGTAATCTCAATACATGAATGTAAAAGTTAGACAATAATGAGCATAAATGTTCACCCACAGTAAGTTAAATGCAAAGCAAAGTAAGCAAAAATTGTTTTATGATGTGACATGAAGCCTAATGTAAATACAAGTTAAATTAAATAGTTTTTGTACCTGCTGCTGTATCTGGCAGGAATTAAAACCATCACCCTGGTAACAGTGCTGCATTTCAATCAGCCTTTGTTTCAAGTCTTTCTTCAATTGGAAGATTGGATCCACTGTAGCTGTTCTAAAAGCTTCTTGGTCTTTTCGCAACATTGCACCTTGTGTTAGAGAGAAATTCTCAATGTGCCTGCTACATATTGATTCTTTAAAAGGATAGAATTCAAACAATTTCACTTTACTACTGAAAAGCTTAAATTTCTTGAGTGACATTTTATTACATTCACATGAAAAGTATCAATGTACAAGGAACTATTCAATTATGGCAGAACAGTTAAAATAGTTTTAGAAACTGGGCTCATCAGCAGTTTCAGACCTATTTTATGCATTCGTGGGATGTGGGCATTGCTGGCAAGGCCAGCATTTGTTTCACATCTTCAGTTGAAAAGGCTCAGGATCTCATATATGGATGAGACATGATGAAACACAATGAACTATGAGAAAGGAGAGTTATCTAGGCCAGACCTATGAAAATCAGCCCCATGAAACAAAATCAAATCAAGATTGATTTTTGTCCAACAATTTTTTGGTCAATAGTGCAAACAATCTCCCTCATTCTGCCCTCTCTGCAGAATATTTACGTTGCTGAGTATAAAAAAACATTGATTTAACATTGTTCAAGTATCACTGAAATTGTATTTTCTTTATATTTAAGCCATAACTTGTTTGCTTCATTCCCCGTACATTCCTCTTCAGCCATGAAAAAAGTAAGCTCTTGCTGGAGTACAAAATAACACATACCTGACAATCCACAAGCGGTGGTCTCAGCTGCCAGCTGGAGAACCAGAATTTCAAAACAAAAGCAGCAGAGATAAAAGAAAGCCAAAAGGTATGAAAAATGTCCAGATTTCAAAATCTAAGTTTTATCTCCATAAGGGTGTTTAAAACAACCAATGCAGGCACCCGGGCCCAGCCACAGCATAAGGTCTCAGCCAGCCTGTAAATCTCACATTGATTGCTGGAGGAGCTTTGTCATCACCGCCGCTGCTGCCACTGCTTGCCCCAGACACTGGAAGGAGGTCCTTGCTGCCACTGGCACCACCACCTCCAACTGCCAAGAGGAGCAGCCTCCACTGTCAACTGCAGGGAGCCTGCCACCATTCCATGCATGGCCTGCTCGTTGCTGAGACTGTGCTGCTGCCTCCAATCACCGAGCAGAACTCAGGAGGAACCACATCCACTGCTGCCTCCCATCACCTCCTCAGGCTGCCAGGAGGCTGCTGCCATTCCGTGCAAAGCATGCACTCGCTGATTACACTGCTGCAAAAGCCTTCAAAAGAAAAGAAAAACAAAAAAAAATAGAAGAGAGGAATAGAAAAGTATAAAAAAAGCAGAAAAGAGATGGTGAGGCCTGGGCTCAGAAGTTTGCATGTAGCTCTGCTACTCCACTGCCATCTTGTTCAAGAGAAATACAACAACAAGCCAATCCATTATGAAGCACTGCAGAATTTTTGTCAGCCATCTAGTGTTCTTCCCAATGACAACAGGGAGCTGTTCTGCTGAGGAAAAAGTCTATTGTTACAGAAATGCTCAGAACTCCGAGGTCACTTAGCTGAAGTAAAATCTCTGCACAGTTAATGAGTAATGCTCTAGTCTTTCAAAAAGACACACCAGTGGGAGAGAATAAGCAGCTTTGGTCCCTCGTTAATCCACAGACCTGGTAATGTTCTGGGGATCCAGGTTTGCATCCCACCATGGGAGATGGTAGAATTTGAATTCACTACAAATCTGGAGTTAAGAGTCTAATAATGACCATCAATCCATTGTCAATTGTCAGAAAACCCATCTGGATCACTAATGTTCTTTAGGGAAGGAAAATAGAAAATAGAACATAGAACATAGAACATTACAGCACAGTATAGGCCCTTCGCCCTCGATGTTGTGCCGCCCTGTCATACCGATCTGAAGCCCATCTAACCTGCACTATTCCATGTACATCCATATGCTTATGGAAGGAAGCTGTCATCCTTACTTGGTCTTGCCTACACGGGACTCCAAACCCACAGCAATGTGATTGACTCTTAACTGTCCACTGGGCATTTCAAAATTGACAATAAATGCTGCCTAGCCAGTGATGCCCTTGTACTGTGAATGAATAAAAAGCAGCAAGTTTTCCTTTCAAAATTCAGGACTTAACAATATTTTCCTATCAGTTTTGTTTTGACAGTTTATTCTGTTGTCCATTCTAGTACAGTACTATTTTCTCCAGGAGTCCTTGCCTATATCTCAACATCTTCATTTCACAGCAAATGTCGAGCTAATACTACTACTTGCAGAAAAAGAAATTCCTGCACTAGAGACATTAGAGAAGTTTTCATCTCCTTATCTCCAGCATTATCTTCAGAATGCCCTTCATTATTGTTCTTGACTAATAATCCCTAGATTAGAAAGCCAAGTGGTTAGAAAAGAGAGAGAGAGAATTTCACTTGCTTATTTTTTTCAATAAGTACAATTAGTTGAATCCTGAAGATTTCTCCTTTGAAGCAGGTTTTCCTTGTTTGATCTTCACTGCAGACTGTCAAAGACTGTCACCAGAACTTGTAATTCCACTCTGCCAATGTGCTGGCCCTCCGTGGAAATGACGAGGGAGCACACAAGTTCTACACAAGAACCAAGAATGTTACTGGAGATTAGACACAGACACAAGAGACTTGTAGAGGATGGGAAATGGAGTAAAAACATAATATCTTCATGATTAGACGTTAATAGTTAAAAAGGGATAACACAAAAGAACTTAGGGGTAGATGTCGATAGACTAATATTAAATGTCTTCCCTTACAAGCTATATAAAGTTGCTATTCACTCACAAGAATGTAGTTTTCACATCACTGCAGTGGGTGACATTCATTGCAACTCCCACCCTCCTGATGTTTGGTCCTTTGATCAGGTACTGAGTGCTTTTGAAAGAGGGAGGCTCGCCTCCCACTTCCCTAGGAACCACATTCAACGCATACAGGTTTGCATGTCTTATTACTAAAACAGCAAGGGCAGCGATACCAACAGTGATGAAAAGTGGCTCTTAATTGTCTCTTAAGGGTCTCAACTGGCAATAAAACAGGAAAGTTATCCATGGGATTTGCTGATCTGGCCGATCGAAGTGAAGCTGGAAAAGCAGTGAAAGCCTTACCCTCCAATTTAAAATCTAAAAACATGTTATGTGGGAGGGCATTAAATACTGTCCACAGAATCACACAATAGTCACAGCGCAGACGGAGGCCATTGAGACTAGCCTGTTGTGTGAGCTCTCTATGAGATACTCAACTCATCCCAAACCTCTGCCCTTTCCATACAGCCTTGTAATTTATTTTACACCTCAGATAATTATCCAATTCCCCTCTGAAAGCCACGAATGAAGTTGCTTCAAACTCACTCTCAGGCAGTGCATTCCAATTCCTGACACCATAATGTATTCAAGGCATTATTGTGCTTTTGGTTCTTTTGCTAACAACCTTAAATCAGTGTCCTCTGGTTCATAAACTTTCCACTTTCTCCGTCCACACCCCTCATGATTTTTTTAAATATCTCTGTAAAACCTACTCTCAACCTTCTCTTCTCTAAAGAGACAGCCCTGTTTCACCTATCAGGCCATGAAACTGAAATCATTCAACTGCAGAGCAATTCATGTAAATCTTTCAAACAACCTCTGCTTAGATCTTTCCTAAAGTGTAATGTCCAGATTTGTCTATAGTGCTCCAGCTGAATCTGAGCTAATGTACAACAAAGGTTTACCACAGCTGCCTTGATTTTGTATGTGTACCTTTAAAAAGTTATCAAGGTTTGATCTACCTTGTGTAACTGCTTTCTCAAGCTGTCATGGCCAGTACAAGGGTTTCTGTCAACTCATGAACATTCTGTCCATCCACTCAAGAAATATTGTGAAAAGTGGATGCTTTAAAATGGTCACTCACAATCACCAAAAATTATCAAACCCGTCTTGTGGAGTTCCCTGGCCTGCCCTAAAATCTCACTCTGTTCCAGGCAACCTCCAGTCTCCATAAGACATAGGAGGAGTGCAAGTAAGGCCATTTGGCCCACCGAGTCCACTCCACCACTTAATCATGGCTGATGAGCATTTCAACTCCACTTCCCTGCACTCTCCCCGCAGCCCTTGATTCACTGCTCAAGCTGCTTCTTACAGATTTTTGCACAAATTGTTAACCTGACTTAGAATAGAGAACATAGAACAATACAGCACAGAACAGGCCCTTCAGCCCTTGATGTTGCGCCGACCTGTGAACTATTCTAAGCCCCTCCCCCTACACTATCCCATCATTATCCAGATGCCTATCCAAGGACTGTTTAAATGCCCCTAATGTGGCTGAGTTAACTACGTTGGCAGGCAGGGTGTTCCACGCCCTTACCTCTGAGTAAAGAACCTGCCTCTGACATCTGTCTTAAATCTATCACCGCTCAATTTGTAGCTATGCCCCCTTGTACAAGTTGAAGTCATCATCCTCGGAAAAAGACTCTCACTGTCCACCCTATCTAATCCTCTGATCATCTTGTATGTCTCTATTAAATCCCCTCTTAGCCTCCTTCTCTCCAATGAGAACTGACCAAAGTCCCTCAGCCTTTCTTCATAGGGCCTGAGCTCCAGAGCAGGCAACATCCTGGTAAATCTCCTCTGCACCTTTTCCAATGCTTTCACATCCTTCCTGTAATGGGGCGACCAGAGCTGCATGCAATATTCCAAATGAGGCCGCACTACCGTTTTGTACAGTTGCAGCATGACATCACTGCTCTGGAACTCAATCCCTCTACCAATAAAACCTAACACACCGTGAGCCTTCTTAACAGCACTATCAACCTGGGTGGCAACTTTCAGGGATCTATGTACATGGACACCAAGATCCCTCTGCACATCCACACTACCAAGAATCTTTCCATTGACCCGGTATTCTGCCTTCCTATTATTCCTCCCAAAGTGAATCACCTCACATTTATCCGTATTAAACTCCATTTGCCACCTTTCAGCCCAATTCTGCAGTTTATCCAAGTCTCCCTGCAACCTGCAACATTCTTCCGCACTGTCAACCACTCCACCAACTTTAGTGTCATCTGCAAACTTACTAACCCATCCACCTATGCCTGCATCCAAGTCATTTATAAAAATGACAAACAGCAGTGGTCCCAAAACAGATCCTTGAGGCACACCACTAGTAACCAGACTGCCGGCTGAATATTTTCCATCAACCATCACTCATTGCCTTCTTACAGAAAGCCAGTTTCTAATCCAAACTGCTAAATCTCCCTCAATCCAATGCCTCTATTTTCTCCAATAGCCTACCATATGGAACCTTATCAAAGGCTTTACTGAAGTCCATGTACACCACGACAACTGCCCTACCCCCATCCACATGCTTGGTCACCTTCTCAAAAAACTCGATGAGGTTCGTGAGACACGACCTGCCCTTGACGAATCCATGCTGACTATCTCCAATCAAATTGTCGCTTGCTAGATGATTATAAATCCTATCTCTTATAATCCTTTCCAAAACTTTCCCTACAACAGATGTAAGGCTCACAGGTCTATAATTACCTGGGTCATCCCTTACTGCCCTTCTTGAACAAGGGCACAACATTTGCAATCCTCCAGTCCTCTGGTACTAAACCTGTAGACAATGAGGACTCAAAGAAAGATCAAGGCCAAAGGCTCTGCCACCTCCTCCTTAGCTTCCTAGACAATCCTCGGAAAAATCCCATTGGGCCCAGGGGATTTATCTATCTTCACACCTTCTAGAATTGATAACACCTCCTCCTTACTAACCTTAATCCTTTCCATTCTAATAGCCCGTAACTCAGTCATCTCCTCTACAATATTCTCCTGTTCCTCAGTGAAAACAGATGAGAAATAATCATTTAGCACCTCTCCAATCTCCACAGGGTCCACACAACTTCCCACTTCTGTCTTTGACTGGCCCTATTCCTACCCTAGTCATCCTCTTATTCCTCACATACCTATAGAACGATTTAGGATTCTCCTTTATTCTACCTGCCAATGTTTGCTCATGTCCCCTCCTTGCTCTTCTTAACTCTCTCTTTAAATCCTTCCTAGCTAATCTGTAACTTTCCATCATCTCACCTGAACCATCTCGTCTTATCGTCACATAAGCCTCCTTCTTCCGCTTAACAAGAGATACAATTTCTTTCGTAAACCAGGCTTCCTCCCTGCCTGATAGAGACATACCTAACAAGGACACGCAATATCTGTTCCTTAAACCAGCTCCACATTTCAGTTGTCCCCATCCCCTGCATTTTGCTAACCCATTCTATGCCTCCTAAGTCTTGCCTAATCGCATTATAATTGCCCTTCCCCCATCTATAACTCTTGCCCTGTGGCATGTTCCTATCCCTTTCCATTGCTAAAGTAAGCATAACCGAATTATGGTCACTCTCTCCAAAGTGCTCACCTACCACTAAATCAAACACCTGGCCTGTTTCATTACCAAGTACCAGATCCAGCGTGGCCTCCCCTCTTGTCGGCCCTTCGACATACTGAGTCAGGAAACCCTCCTGCACACATTGGACTTAGTTATTCAACAGGTTTTTTTAAAAATGTTTCACAGTGGGTGCAGGACTAACTAAATGCAGAATATTTACACACTGATATGCAGGTACGGTTAACTCCTTGAGTTACCTCTCTTTTAGACACAGGTTTACAGAAAATATGAACCAGGTTTCTGCAATTAACAATATTTCTTATTTATTACAAATAGTTACATTCTTGCTTCAAGTAAACAATTATGAACCATCAATATATAACTCTAATAGATAAAACTCTAACAATCTTATAAAATGTTATAAAACGGACACATATGGACATAAAAAATGTCTTGAATGGAGGGAAAGATTGGGTTAGCAGTTCAATGGTCCCTGTCCACATGCTTTGCTGAGATGATCCTTAGGCTTGTCAGGGATTGCTGCTCTAGGTACTGTAACCTGCAAGAGGCAAAGAGTGTCTTTTTGACACTTATAGCATCACTGACATTGGTTAAGAACTGTAGCTTATAGCAACCGATGAAGGAAAATAACTTTACTTTCTTCTGGATAACAAAGTGTGGAGCTGGATGAACACAGCAGGCCAAGCAGCATCTCAGGAGCACAAAAGCTGACATTTCAGGCCTAGACCCTTCATCAGAGGGGGATGGGGAGAGGGAACTGGAATAAATGGGGGAGAGGGGGAGGCGGACCGAAGATGGAGAGAAAAGAAGATAGGTGGAGAGAGTATAGGTGGGGAGGTAGGGAGGGGATAGGTCAGTCCAGGGAAGACGGATAGGTCAAGGAAGCGGGATGAGGTGGTAGGTAGGAAATGGAGGTGCGGCTTGAGGTGGGAGGAAGGGATGGGTGAGAGGAAGAACAGGTTAGGGAAGCGGAGACAGGCTGGGCTGGTTACTTTCTTCTGGCTTAAGTTTTTTTTAAACTATATAGAAAGACAGCTCCATCCTTTTTAGCAGTCTGATGGCATCTGACCAAACATTCTCGCCCTTGAGATACTCAGCAACTTGAAGCCAAGTGCATAGTTGTTGGGAGGCAAGAGACCTTTGTCATTGAGATCTGGTCACCATTCCACACAGCAATCTACAACTTGAGAATCTCCCTTTGTACCCACCCTTTCATATTATAACTCATCTGTAGTAACCTCATTAAGTGCTTGAACAAACAGCAGTATAAATAGCATTTGCAATGAATGTTTTTTTTAAAAAACAAAAGTGCAGTAATCCTTTCCACAATTCTTGTTTTTTTTTAAAAAACAGGCCTTCTCCCATTTCAGTCCGCAACTGAAAAGTACAGAAAAATAAAAAGATAGGTTCTTTAACCCATCCATTGCCTGAACACCATCTGTTCCCATCACGGTGCACGATGAATAGGAATTAACTACTTTAGTTATTTCAATCTGCATTAGATCATGCAGATATATATGAAGAATAGATATTAATAATTAATTTATAAATACTGAATAGTTTTGTTGGCAAAAATAACACATTACTGAAACTAATCTCTACGTAACAACCTCAATTGTTCTAATCTCTATTCGTTTTTAGTGTATAAGACTGCACATACATTAATATTTAATTCGTCAGTAAGGACCACATGGTCAGGAGACGTGGACTATTAAAAGTCGGCTATTACGGAGCTAATGAAGAAGTAAAAATTGATTGTGAAAGTAAATAGGTAAGAAATATAAAAACAAACAGAAGGATCTTTTACAGGGATAGAAAAAAAAAGTGTCATTAAATTAAATGTAGGACCCTTGCAGAATGCAACTGGAGAATTATTAATAGGCAACAGGGAAATGGCAGATAATTTAAATAATATTTTGCATTGGTCTCCAGAGTGGAGGATGTTATAATATCCTAAAAAGAACAGATAAGCAAGATGCCAATGGAAGGAAAAGTCTTGTAAAAGCTTCTATTATGAGGGTAAAAATATTTGACAAACTAATGGAACTGCAGGCAGGCAAGTTGACATGACCTGATGCCCTCCAACAAAATGGTTTAAAGGAAATAGCTCAGAGATGGTCATGTCATTGGTCAAACTCACTGGATTCTGAGAGGTTCCAGCAGTTTTCCAATCTGCTGGAGCCTCCCAAGCTGACACCCTTGCTCAAGAAAAGCAAGAAACTAAAGGCCAGTTAGCCTAATATCTATTGTTAGGAAAATACTAGAGTCCATTGTTAAGGAAGAAACAGCATTTAGAAAAGCTTAATGCAATCAAACAGAGAAGAAATCATGTTTGACAAATTTACTCGGGCTGTTTGAGGTCAAACTAGCAGAGATAATAAAGAAGAATTGGTAGACGTGCTTTATTTGGATTTCAAAAATGCATTTGACACCTTTCCACGAAAGGTTATCACACAAGCTAGCAGCTCATGGTTTTGGTGATAACATATTAGCATGGATTGAGGATCAGTTAGCATTTGGATGATCGAGATTCAGAATTCATTTTTCAAATTGGATGCATGTAACTAGTGGTGTACAGCAAGGATCTGTCCTAGGGATTCAATTATTTACTTTTTAGTCAATATGGCTTTGTGTGTGACAAATCTTGTCTCATTAACTTGATTGAATCTTTTAAAGAGATGACAAAGAAGATTGATGAAGGCAGATCAGTAGACTTTGTCTACATGGACTTCAACAAAGCACTCGACAAAGTTCTGAATGGTTGAATGATTAGTAAGGCTAGATCTCAACAGATTGAAGGGGAGCTAGGCAATTGGATACAAAATTGCCTTGAAGGTAGGAAACAGAGGTTGGTGGCAGAGGGTTACCTTTTGGACTGGAAGCCTGTGGCCAGCGGAGTGCCACAAGGATCAGTGTTGGGTTGTACTGGTTTTCTTCATTTATATAAATTATTTGGAGGTGAATATAGGAAGCACGGTTCATGAGGTTGCAGTGGACATCAAAATAGATTATGTAGTTGACTATGAAGAAAATCATCTCAGAGTACAATGGGACCTTGATTAGATGGGCCAAAAGACGAAGGGGTGTAATTTAGATATATGTGCGGTATTGCATTTTGGTAAGGCAAACCAGGGTAAGGCTCAAACAGTTAATGGTAGGGCCCTGGGGAGTGTTTGTAAACAAAGAGCCCTGTGGTGGAGGTGCACAGTTCCTTGAAAATGGAATCACACGTAGATACGGTAATGAAGGCAGGGTTTGGCACACTCGCCTTCATTGGTCAGAACATTGGGTATAGGAGATGGGACATCATATTGTAGCATTGGTGAGGCCACTTTTAAAATAATGCAGACAATTCTCATTGCCTTGTATTGGAAGGATGTTATTAAACTTGGGAGGGTGCAGAGAAGATTTACAAGAGACTGTTACTGAGACTGGAGGGTTTGAGTTATAGGGAGAAGCTGAACAGGCTGGGGCTTTTTACTGCTGGAGCATCAGAGGCTGAGAAGTCAGCTTACAGAGGTTCATAAAATCATATTGGGCATGGAGAGGGTGAATAGCCATGGTCTTTTTTCGAGGGCGGTGGAGTCCAAAACTAGAGGGCATAGAACAGAGAGGGGAAAGATTTAAAAAGGACCTGAGGGATAACTTTATCAAGCAGAGAGTGGTGCGGGTATGGAATGAGCTGCCAGAGGAGGTGGTGGAGGCTGGCACAATTACATTTAAAAGGCATCTGAATGGGCAAATGAATAGGAAGGGCTTACAGGGATATGGGCCAAGTACTGGTAAATGGGAGTAGGTCAGATTCGGATTTCTGGTCAGCATGGACAAGTTAGACAGAAGGGTCTGTTTCTGTGCTGTACAGCTCTATGCTTGCAACTTTGGAGGAACAGGTAGAGTGTAATCTATCCAAAGTTTCTGGTAATACAAAAATAGATGGGAGTGCATGTTGTGATGAGCACATTAGAAAGCCGCAAGGAGATATAGCTAGGTTGAGTAACTGGCCAGAAAATTGTCAGAAAGAAGTTAATCTGGCAAAGTATGAGGTCATGAACTTTAGTAGAAAGAATTAAAAGGTAGACTATTATTTAAGCAGACAGAGTTTCACAAAAAGTGCATCACAAAGTGTTCTGGATATTCTTGCGCATGCGACACAAATTAGCATGCAAGTGCAACAAGTAATTAAGAAAGCAAAGGCAACTTTGGCCTTTACTGCAAGGGGGTTGTACTTTAAAAATATGGAAAACTTATTACAACTGTACTGGGAGCAGGCACAAAAGAGGTGTTGAGGCTTCAGGTAAAGCAGCTATGATATTATTGAATTAAGAAAAGTTAGAGGGCAAAATGGCCTACCCCTGTTATTTCTCACGTTCATACCTTCTTATATGGAAAGTTGTGGATCTTATGAACATAGCAACAGGAGTAGGCCATTCAGCCCCTAGAGTCTGCTCCACTATTCAATGAGATCATGGCTCATCTATGGCTTAACTCCATAAACATGTCTTTGGCCCATATCCCTCAATACTTTTGCTAAACCAAATGTATCTATCTCAAATTTCAAATTATCAACTGATCTCACATCCACTGCTGCTTGTGGAAGAGTTCCAAATATTTATAACCCCTTGTGTGAAGCAGTCTTCCTACTATCCTAAATGGTCTTGCCTAATTTTTACACTATGACCCCCTAGTCCTAGAATCCCCAACAAGTGGAAATATTTTATCTTTATCTACCCTGCCTTTTCCTGTAAATATCCAGAAGACTTTGATCAGATGACATAACAACCTTTGAATTTGAGAGAAAACGGGCCTAATTTTTATAATCTTTCGTCATAATTTAACTCTTGAAATCCAATATCAGTCTTTTAAATCTACATTGTACACCCACCAAAGCCAATATATGCTTCTGAAGATGTGGTGCCCAGATCTGCTCACAGTACTCTAAGTGGGATTGGATGGCATGACAAACATTACATGGAAGCTAGATCAGTTAGGGTGCAAATTCCTTTCCCTGATGAACCAACTCTGTACAACAAACTGAAAGCTGTATATCTGTTTTAGTAATGTTAGCCAACAAATATCAAACTTGTATCACAGGAGAGATTAGGGTAATTAAAGCATCTTTATCAATGGCATGGCCAGGATCACCAGGAAGGATGCAAGGATTGGAGGTCAGTCTTGGGACCATTTTCCGGAACCGATAAGCAACCCATTTTAAGATTTCAAAAATTAACTCAAGGTAAGAATATGTTCTGAAACTCTGGGGCTTATATGTGACCTTCTGCCTTTTTACTAGAGCTACACCAGTGTCTTGTTGTAGTAACACTGAAGGACTGCAGAATTACCAGAGAACTTCAAAACCATGTTTTGATAAGGGCACTCAGATAAATTAGGCAAACAACGTGAGGAACATACAAAGTAAGTAGGAAAGAAAGGCAGGAGTAGGCAATTCTGCCCCTCAAGCCTGCTCCACCATTTGATACAATCAATGCTACTTTCACCTTAGCCTCAACATCACTTTCCTGCTGGCTCTCCATAGCCCTTCAACCCATTACTAATTAAAAATCTGTTTATCGCCTCCTTAAATTTACTCAATGTCCCAGCATCCACTACAGTGTGGGGTCATGAATTCCATAGATTCACAACCTTCTCAGAAATAATTTCTTCATATCTGTGTTTTAAATCTGCTACACCCTATGCTAAAACTTTGACCTCTCATTCTAGATTACCCCACAAGAGGAAACAGCATTTCTATTTATACTTTATCAATCCCTTTTAGAATCACATATCTGAAACAGATCTCCTCTCATTCTTCTAAACTCTAGAGGGTAGAGACCTAAACTGCTCAACCTCCCTTCAAAGTCAAATCTTTCATCTCGAGAATCAATCTAGTAAACTGTCTCCAACACAGCTGTATCCCTACGCAAACAGGAGGACCAGGTTGTACATTACATTCCAGATGCAGTTTCACTAATGCCTGATACACAGTTGCAGCTGTGGTACTTTAACATTCTATTTCTTTAGCAATAAATGCAAAAATTCCATTTGCCTTTCTCATTATGTACTAAACCTCATCTGCCAAGTTTTGACCCAGGCACCTAATCTAACAACTTCAATTTCTGAATTTCTTACTTCTTCATTGCAACTTACTTCCCCTCTATGTTAGCGTCATTCACATATTTGACTATAGTACTTTCTATCCCCACATCCAAGTCATTAATATAGATTGTAAATAATTGGGACTCTGAGGACTAAACCTGTGGCATCCCATTAATTACTCCTTGCCAACCAGAAAAAAAAAATCCATTTATCCTGAATCTCTGTCAATCCTCTCTAGTTTGCTAATCCTCAATCCAAGCTAATAAATTACCCTCAAGTCCATGTGTTCTTATCTTGTGTATTAACCTTTTATACGTGACACGTTATCAGATGCCTCTGGAAGTCCAAATATAATCTATAGGATCCCCATTACTCACATTGTTTGTTACATCTTCAAAGAACTCTAACAAATTAGTCAAACATGATTATCCTTCATAAAACCATGCTAACTCTGATGGTTTGCATTTTGACTTTTCAAATGTCCTGGTATTACTTCAGCAAATGTGAATTCTAACAATTTTGCAACATCACAGTTTAAACTAACTGGTATGTAGTTCCTACTTTCTGCCTCCCTCCCTCTTTGAATAGGTATGTTATATTAGCAAGATTACAATCTACTGGAACCCTTCACAAATCCAGGGAACTTTGGAATATTATAACCAATGGATCTACTATCTTTCAAGACCCTAGGATGTAGGCGATCAGGCCCTGGGGACTAGCCTGCCTTTAATCCTAATACTTTGTTCAGTACATTTCCCCTAGTATTTTTCCCTGAAATTCCTCTCTTTCAAAAACATCTTCATTAATACAATCCCAATAGTAACAAGTACAGTCCTTCAATGTGCAAATTGAAGCAAAATATTGACTTAGTGGTTCCAACATTACTATGTTCCTAACTATTAAATCCCCAATCTCATCGTCCAAGCAACAAAAATTCACTATACATATGGATTACACGTACCATATTCTTTCATTTCAAAATAGAATATATTTTCAGTGCTTCCATCTTCAAGTAATTGCTGAAGCTGTGACTCTATCTTTTGCCTGTAAAAAGAAAAATCACTGAATTGTATAGCTATTGCTGTAATTCTTGTAATGTCGCTATCATACTCATATTTATATTGCTATGATACCTATATTCATTTATTGTATCTGCTGTACTAGCAAATGTTGCTGAAATGCTAGCAGGACCAAGAACATTACTAATGTTGCACGAAAGTTTTAGTATTAGAGACTGTCATATGCTTTGGTCCAAAATCATCCATATTGACCAAGTTTCCCAAATTAAACTAGTCCCAGATAACAAAGTGTGGAGCTGGATGAACACAGCAGGCCAAGCAGCATCTCAGGAGCACAAAAGCTGATGTTTCGGGCCTAGACCCTTCATCAGAGAGCTGACGAAGGGTCTAGGCCCAAAATGTCAGCTTTTGCGCTCCTAAGATGCTGCTTGGCCTGCTGTGTTCATCCAGCTCCACACTTTGTTATCTTGGATTCTCCAGCATCTGCAGTTCCCATTATCACTTAAACTAGTCCCACTTGTCTGCATTTAGCCCATATCCCTCTAAAACCTTCCCATTCACGTACCTACCTAAAATAACTGCACAGAGGCTTGTAACCCATCACTTAGCCACCCTTTATTTCCGGCCGGCCGGCCAGCTCGCTCAGAGTCAGTCATCTCAATTGAGGAGATTCTAAAACTTCTGTGTTTTTTTCTTTTACATTAATCTCCTGTTAATATTGGTAGTCAGGACTTTCCTGATTGGGGTTGTTAGCCTGGGCTAATCAAGGATATCATAGTCAACGATGTCCACCTGGTTCCAATCACTACATCCTTCCCTCTCTAAGTCGAGGGATGTAGGCCTGCTCTTTCTCTTGTAGCTTTTCCTGCAATATTTCACCCCAGGTACAGCTCATCTGACTTGGACTCTGACATGGGAGGTGTGTACTGGACCATAGTCCATTTCTCGCGTTCAAAGCATCTCGGGAGATTTTCCTCCTTTTCTTCTGGCGGTAATGGTACTGAGGCTGCATCCATTTCAAACTCAGGTTTCCTTGACACTAGACAGAAGGGGAAGTACCTACGGTTTCTGACAGGTCTTCTGGCTATCCTGAGGGGCTAGGTATGTTTTGCTCCTGCCCCGTTGGCGAGGTAACAGTTTTCAGGTGATCCACATGCTTGTTCAGGACTGTATCACCTACCCAAATTTTGTAAGTCACAGGACCTTAGCTCACATCATCCTCACCTTGTACCCATACAAGGCCATTTCCATGGTTCCGGCACCAAACTTCATCCCCTGAACTAAACTGTCTCACTTGCTTAGAGCAGGCATGTGACCGATATTGGCGCCCCTGCTGCCGTTTCACCTTCCAGCCCCCAGGTCTGGAAATATCAGGTTTAACCTGCAAGTCTTCATGCAGAGTCTTCTCCCCATCAGCAACTCTGCTGGAGCTATCCCTGTTGTTGCGTGCAGGGTGGTCCTAAAATAAAACAAGAACCGGGACCAGGTTTGGTACCAAGTAATGCTGTGCGTTGCTTCTTCAAGCCTGCATTCAATGTTTGAACCAGTCTTTCCACTAGACCATGGACGATAGATGGTATAGAGCCATACTTACATGCCGAATGCCATTTGACTTTAGGAAATATTCAAAATCCCTCCTGGTAAATGATGTCCCATTGTCCGTGGCCAATACTTCCAGGCGTCCATGAATAATGAACGACGCTTGCAGCTTCTCAGTCATCATCCCTGAGTTTGCCAAATGATCTTTATGTACGTCCAACCACTTTGAATGAGATTCCACAATGACCAGGAATGTTGAGCCGATGAACGGACCAGCATAGTCAACATGCAGCCCAGTCCAGGGTTTGCCCGGCCATTCCCAAGAACGTGGTGGAGCTGCCGGTGGCAATTTTTGTCCTTTCTGGCACTCTGAGCACTGCCCCACCAATACAACTATGTCGGCATCCAACTCTGGTCACCAGGCCTAGCTTCTTGCTGGCATCTTCATCTTGGAAAAGAATGGATAACCCTGGTGGAGAGTTCTGTTTCCCCGATTACCACTAACTGTTTTAGTTTTGCTAGGACATGAGCACTTTGTGTCCATTGTTGGCTATTGTCAGCAGTGACTGAAAGGGTGTCGAGGAAGTTTAAAACCAAGACAGACTCTTTCAAGGGGTCCACAACCAGTGGAGTATCTGCCAGTGGAAAGCAGCTCAAGGTTAATCACTTGTATTTTTGGACGGTGATTTAATTTCTACTTGTACGCACTGAGAATAAAGGCCAAACGCTAAATTCTACCAGAAGTTATGTGTGGCGCTGCTTTAACTTCCTTCAGTAGCCTTAGCAGGGGTTTGTGAACTGTTATTATGACAAATTCCCATCTATAAAGATACTGGTGGAACTCCCTCACAACAAAGATGACCACCAAGCCTTCCTTCTCTATCTGAGCATACTTGCGTTCGGCATCAACCAAGTCTGGGCATCATAGGCTATCAGACATTCCTGTCTGTTGGGCCACCAGTGAGACAACACGATCCCGAAGCCGTATGGGGATGCATCACATGTCTGAACTACCTCTCACTCCAGATCATAGTAGGCCAACATCTTAGATGATAATAGCTGCTTTTTCACTTCTCTGAAGGCTGCTTCTTGGCTACGCGACTGTTTCCAAGGCTGACGCTTTTTCAATAGCAGGTGTCAGGGTGACAAGATAGAGGTCAGGTTATGTTTGAATTTTATGCAGTAATTCACTAACCCAAGGAAAAACCTAAGCTCCAGTACAGACGTGGGAGCTGGGGCGGCTTTGATTGCCGTCACTATCTTCCAACAGGCGTAAACTGGTTTTGTTGACTTGATAACCCAATTCAGTCACTTGGGATGCCTGAAACATACATTTTTTCCTTCTAAGGTGTATGCCACCTGGGAGAAATGCTTAAGCATTATGTCCAAGTTCTCCAAGTGCTCCTTATTGGTCCTCCATGTTACTAGTATGTCATCCAGATAAATGGCAACATGGGGTGGCCCTTGTAAAATGTTTTCCATCATCCGCTGAAAAAGGGCACAGGCTGACGATACTCCAAATGGCAGTCTTGTATATTGGTAAAAGGCTTTATAGTTATTAACTGTAGCGTACTCCTGGGACTCCTAATCCTGTCACAGTTGCAGGGAGGCGTGGTTCATGTCCAGCTTTGTAAAGGACAGCTCCACTGCCAACTTCGGGTACAAGTCTTCTATGTGAGGGATTGGTTATTTATCCAGCTGTGAGAAGCAATTTACCATTTGCTTAAAATCCCCACAAAGAAAAACTGAGCCATCAGGCTTCATAATCCGTACAACTGGTGCTGCCCATTGCGCAAACTACACTGGTTTGATGATTCCCTCACTCTCCAGCCTCCTGATTTCCACCTCTACTTTTGTCTGCCTAGGTGAAGCTTTCTCAACCAATTCTGCCCCAACAGGCTTGGGCCCGACCCTTTTACTAACATCAGTGGCGACTGTATCAACTGTTTCTTATAGGAGATTGGGAACAAGTCATATCCTTAATCTACAACAGTCGCCCAGTGTAGCTTCTCAGTCTGGCTGAGGTCCTGTGCAAACTTAAAGGTTGGAGCCCCAAGCAAAGAGAGGTTTTGCAGCCACAGATACAGGTGCACCAGTATTGACCTCGATGCAAATTAGGCAATCACTTAACCAAACATTAATTTTAATCAGTTTCAGTTTGAACATTGCTAAGCAATTTAATTGCTCCAACCCACAAGTAGGTAGACTTTCCAGGATGTACACTTTCTTGGACACTGGCCTATGGGTATTCTTACTTAGATCAGGCCTTGTAAGACCCCCTCTTCAGTCTCAAGTGCACATTCCAGCAGCTGGCTTGCTGGCCCAGATCTTGCAGAACATGTTAGCAACTTGGCCAAGGCTTGGCTTTGCTGTGGGATTCTGCTATGGACTGGCCATGGGTAGCAGTGTTCCTCTGCTCAGGATATGCCATGCCCAAGGCTCTGCAATTGCCTTCATTCAAGTGGTGTTCCCCAAGCTCAGTCAGACAGGTGATGGATTCTATTTCCATTGGGTTGCCCTCTAGCACATACATTCCACTTGCCACATTTTCTAATGACAAAGTTGTATTGACTGTTTAAAATCCAGTTGGGATTCAGCTAATAGGAACTTATGCATAGTTACATTATTAATCTCACACACCAAATGGTCTTTCTGTATCTCATTCAGGATTAACTTAAAATGGCATATCTCTGCCAGTTGTCTTAACCTCATCAAAAATCCCAATACAGAGTCTCTTGGTTCCCTAACCACAGAATAAAACCAGAGCATCTGAGAATTACAGAGAGTTTGGGGGTCATAATATCCCCATAACTCTCATAAAACATTAGAATCTGGTGCCTCTGGGAAAGTTAAGCCCTTATAGCTGAAAATGCTGCAGGCCTAGAGGTAGTAAGAAGGGCGACTCATTGCTTTTCATCTGCCCCAATGTCACTTGCATGTTTAAAAAAAAAATTGCATTCTTTACATGTACCAGGCCTAGCCTTCTCCAATGCAGGATCAAATGAGTCAAGCTTCCCAAATAAAGACATGATGTCAGAAATGCTTATTCAACTCCAAGATGACTGCTGCAAGTGAATGTAATTCAGGCACATACTGCTTTGTCCTGTCACCACTGAACCAGTTGTTCACCTGGGCACTGGACCCAGTTGGCTGGGAGTCAGTTCCCTGGTCTGAGGAGATTCTAAATCACCTGTAAATATTGGTCAGCCAGGGCTTTCCTGATTGGGATTGTTAACCTGGGCCAATCAAGGACATCATAGTCAACAAGGTCCACCTGGTTCTAATCACTACACTATCCAAATGTCTTTTAAATGTTGTAACTATACTTGCACCTACCATTTTCTCCAGTAGTTCATTCTACATAAGAACCACCTACAGTCTGAAACATTGCCCCTCAGGTCTCTTTTAAACTTTCTACTCGCATTGTAAAAATATGCCTCCTAGTTTTAGACTTCCCCATCCTCGGGAAAGATCTTTGCTATTCACTTTATCTATGCCACTCCTGTTTTTGTAAAGCCTTATAAGTTCACCCCTCGACCTTCTACACTCCAGTGATAGAAGTCCCAACCTATCCAGCCTCTCCTTATAACTCAAACCTCTAGTCCCAGCAACATCCTGGCAAACCTTTTCTGAACCCTCACCAATTTAATAATATTCTTCCTATAGTAGGGAGAGTCCTCCAAAATGGCCTCACCAACATCCTGTACAACCTCAACATGATGTCCTAACCCCTATACTCAATGGTCTGAGCAATGAAGGCAAGTGTGCCTTCTTAACCACCCTGTCTACACATCAGGCAACTTTCAAAAGAAGTATACACCTGTATTCCTAGGTCTCTCTGTTCAACAACACTACCCATGGCCCTACCATTAACTATACAAGTTCTGCCCTTGATCATTTTACCTTATATTTATACAAATTAAACTCCATATACCACTCCTCAGCCTATTGGCCAATTGATCAAGATCTCTTTGTAATCTTAGATGACCTTCTTCTGTGGAAGAAGACGTGGAGGCCAGGGAACTCATGGAAATATCACCAATTTTGATGACCACAAACTTATTAACAATGCCTCCTAAATTATCATGCATATTGTTTATATAAATGACAAATGACAACAGACCCAGCACTGATCCGTACGGAACACCACTGGTCAAAGGCCTCCAGTCCAAAAATCAACCCACCACACCACTAACCTTCTGTCATCAAGCCAATTTTGAATCCAATTGGCAGCTCTCCCTGAATCCAACATGATCTAACATCACTATACAGTCTACCATGCGGACCCTGGTCAAAAGCATTATTAAAGTCCATGTGGACTAAAACTACTGCTCTGCCCTCATCAATCTTTTTGGTTACAGCCTCAAAAAACTCAATTAAGTATGTGAAATACAATTTCCCACGTACAAAATCATGTTGACTATCCCCATCAATCCTTGCCTCTCCAAAAGCTTGTAAATCCTATCTCTCAGATGTCCTCTCTAACAACCTACCCACATCTGATATCAGATGGGTCAAGAGTTCCCAGGCTTCTCCTTACAGCCTTTCTTAATTAAAGGCACAACATTAGCCACCCTCCAGTCCTTCAGCAACTCACCCGTGGCTGTAGATGATACAAATATCTCTGCTAGGGGCCTGTAATTTCTTCCCAAACTTGACACAATGTCCTGGGATACACTTCATCAGGTCCTGGAGATTTATCCCCCCCTTTATGCTTTTTAAGAACTCCAGCACTTCCTCCTCTGTAATGTGAACTGTTTTCAAGACATTAATATTTATTTCCATGAGTTCCCTGGCCTCCACGTCTTCCTCCACAGTAAAAACTGACACAAAATATTGCATTAGTATCCCTCCCATCTCCTATGGTTCTACACATAGATGACCTTGTTGATCTTTAAGGGACTCTATTCTCTCCCTCGCTGCTCTTTTACAGAGTCATAGATTCTTAAAGCATGGAAACAGCTTTCAGTCCAATCAGTCCATGCCGACGAAATCACAAACTAAATTACTCCCACCTGCCTGCGCTTGGCCCATATTCCTCCAAGCATTGATAATGGGAACTGCAGATGCTGGAGAATCCAAGATAATAAAATGTGAGGCTGGATGAACACAGCAGGCCAAGCAGCATCTCAGGAGCACAAAAGCTGACGTTTCGGGCCTAGACCCTTCATCAGAGAGAGGCATGGGGTGAGGGTTCTGGAATAAATAGGGAGAGAGGGGGAGGCGGACCGAAGATGGAGAGAAAAGAAGATAGGTGAGAGGAAGAACCTAACCCCTAACCTGTTCTTCCTCTCACCCATCCCTTCCTCCCACCCCAAGCCGCACCTCCATCTCCTACCTACTAACCTCATCCCACCTCCTTGACCTGTCCGTCTTCCCTGGACTGACCTGTCCCCTCCCTACCTCCCCACCTATACTCTCTCCACCTATCTTCTTTTCTCTCCATCTTCGGTCCGCCTCCCCCTCTCTCCCTATTTATTCCAGAACCCTCACCCTATCCCCCTCTCTGATGAAGGGTCTAGGCCCAAAACGTCAGCTTTTGTGCTCCTGAGATGCTGCTGGGCCTGTTGTGTTCATCCAACCTCACATTTTACTATCTTCCTCCAAGCATTTCCTGTTCATCTACTTACTAAAATGTACTTTAAGCATTGCAACTGTACTGGCATCCACCACACACAAACCACTGTCTATGGTTTTCACTTTTGCTCTTAATGTACTTGTAGAATCTCTTTGGGTTATCCTTAACCTCATCTGCCAAGGTTATTTCATGTCTCCTTTTTGTCCTCCTGATTTCCCTCTTAAGAATGCCCCATACTCCTTACAGTCTTCAAGAGATTCACTTGATCCCCATTGTCTATGCCTAACATAAGCCTCAATATCCTTACTCATTTATTGTCCCCAACTCTGATTAGCCTTGTCCTTCAATCTACCAGGAGAATTACGCCTCGGAGCTCTCATAACCACTTTTGAAAGCTTCTGAAAGCTTCCTACATGCCAATCACCCTTTTATCTGTGAAGTCTACTTCAATCAAATTTTGAAAGTTCCTGTCACATATCGCTAAAGTTTGTCTTACTCCAATTAAGAAGTTTAACTTTAAACAAGGCCTATCCTTTTCCATAACTATTTTAAAATTAACAGAATTACAATCACTGATCCCAAAGTGCTCCCCCATGAACACTTCAGTCACTTGTCCTGCCTTATTTCCTGACAGAAGGTCAAGTTGTTTTCCTTCCCTAGTGGGTACATCTACACAATGATAAAGTAAATTTTTTGAACACATCTAACAAATTTCTCACCATCCAAACCCCTAACATAATAACAGTCCCAGTTTATTTTTGGAAAGTTAAAATCGCCTACTATTGTAACATTATTATTTTTACATATATCTGAGACCTCTCTACATATTTGCTCTTCAGTTTCCCACTGACTATTGGAGGGCCTATAGTAAAATCTCATCAAGGTGATCATCTCATTCCTATTTCTGAGTTCGACCTATATAGCTTCACTGGACAATCCCTCAAAAACATCCTCTCAGTACAGCAGTAATAGCTTCCCTAATCAAAAAATACTATTCCTCTTCCTCTCTTGCCTCCCTTTCTAACCTTTCATAGCATCTAAACCATGGAACATTGAGCTGCCAGTCCTATCCCTCCTTCAGACATGTTTCTGTAATAATTATGATGTCGCATCCCATGTTTCAGACATGCCCTCAGTTCATCTGCCTTACCCATAAGAACCCATGTAGTGAAATAAATGCAGTTCAATTCACCAGAAATACCTCGTTCTCTGACTAACTCTTGCCTGCCTTTTCTAATTGAATTGCTCTTGCCTGCCTTTTCTATTTAACTTGCTCTCGTTAACTTCAGAACCATTCTTGTCTGTCTTTCTATCCTCACTACTACTTAGGATACTCCACACGCTCTCGTTCCAAGTTTAAAGGCGCCCGAATAGAACTAACAAATCTCTGCCAATGTAGTTAACTCAGTCACATTAGGGGCATTTAAACAGTCCTTGGATAAGCATATGGATGATGACGGGATAATGTAGGGGGAGGGGCTTAGATTAGTTCACCGGTCGGCACAACATCGAGGGCCGAAGGGCCTGTTCTGCGCTGTATTGTTCAATGTTCTATGTTCCCCACCAAGATATTGGTATCTCTCCAGTTCAGGTGAAAACCATCTGTACTGAACAGGTCTCTTCTGTCCCATAAGAAATCCCAATGCTCAAAAAATCTGAATCCTTGCCAACTGCACCATCTCCTCAACCAATGATTTATCTGCCCTATCTACTTATTCCTATTTTCAGTAGCACATGGCACCAGGAGTAATCCAGAGATTTCTACCTTTGAGATTCTGCTTCATAACCTCCGACCCAACATCCTGTATACAAATGTTTCAATTTGGGTGCTCTCTGTGTACTTGCAAACTTTCAAGACTCTGCTCACAGATATCCATTTTAAATGCCTAAACACAGAAAAGCACATTATTCTTTAAAGGGATCATATAATGCTTTACCCCTTAACATTTTACAAACATGAGATTCTAACCTCATGCCTCCCAATCCACAAGTACTCTACACAACTTCTCAACGCCTCCCCCTGAAGAAATAAAAACATCATCATGAAAATTCAGAGATAACAAGGTGTAGGGCTGGATGAACACAGCAGGCTAAGCAGCATCAGAGGAGCAGGAAAGCTGACGTTTCGGGTCTGGACCCTTGCTCAGAAAGAAGAAGGGTCCAGGCCCGAAACACCAGCTTTCCTGCTCCTATGATGCTGCTTGGCCTGCTGTGTTCATCCAGGTCTATATCTCGTTACCTCAGATTCTTCAGCATCGGCAGGTCCTACTATCTCTGAATCATTATGAAAATTCAGATTATTTGCTTTTTTTAAAACCTTAACTTCATTATATTATTAAATCCATAGCTCATTACTCTACAGTTACACATTTTATACCAATTCTATTACTATATAACATTGAACACTAGCATTCTCTCTATTAGAAGCATTTTTTTCTTAAACTCGCAATAAAGCATCTGCGATATTTTCACGACCTGCAACATGTACAATCTGTAAATTAAAATGTTGTAATATGAGACTCCAAAGAAGTAATCTGGTGTTTTTGTATTTAAATCTTTCCAGAAATGTCAAATGCGATAGGTAAACTTTTGCTCTTAATGTTGTAAGGACATTAACAAACTCAGTTGCTCTTTTTCAACAGTTGGATACTTTTTCTGGTGGATATTGAGTTTTTTTGAAAGTTAACTGATTGACCTTTCAATTCTATAATCATTTACCTGTAACAACACAGTTCCAACCCTTATATCAAAGTCATCATTGACTCAAGTGAAGGGCTTCAAAAAACATTGTTGTGGTTAAAACTGATGCGCAGTTACCACTGCTTTTAACTTCTCAAATGCCTCTTGGCATTGTTCTGTCCACCGGAATTTTATGTTCCTTTTTTACAAATCCGTTAATGGTGCCACAGCACTACTGAAGTTTTGTACAAATTTCCTGTAGAATCCACTCAATCCAGAAATATTATAGCACTTCCTTCTTTGGTTGCCTGGAACGCTCCTGTGGTGGGTGCCTGCAATGCGTTGCCAGCGGAAGTGGTAGAGGCGGGCACGATAGCGACATTTAAGATGTATCTAGACAGATACATGAATAGGCAGGGAGCAGATGGATACAAATCCTTGGAAATTAGGTGACAGATTTAGGTAGAGGATCTGGATCAGCGCAGGGTTGGAGGGCCGAAGGGCCTGTTCTTGTGCTGTAATTTTCATTGTTCCTTGTTCTTTTGTTCCTTGAAGATGGTCTCAGAAATTCCTCAATGGCCTTTTACTTCAAGTTCCTTAGTGGCATCAGTCCGTATCCGATGTTGCGCCTGAAGAATATCACTTCCGCCTTTGCAAGTTCTGTTTTTGCCAAGTTAATGACTAACTTTGCCTTCCGTAGTCTATCAAAGATCTCCATCAAATGCTCCATGTGATCTTTCCACAAATGGCTAAAGATCATTAAGTCACCTAAGTAGACGACACAATTAGTCAATCCTGCAACAACTCTGTTCATAAGTCTTTGAAAAGTGGCTGGTGCATTTTTTTCATTCCAAAGATTAAATTGATATAGCCCATTTGGGGTTAGAAAAGCAGAAACCTCTTCCACTATCTCCAACAAGGTACTTGCCATTAGTCACAAAGTAAGTCCAACTTTGTGATGTATGTGGCTTGTCCAACATTTTTGCACACAGTCCTCCAGTCTTGGAATTGGCTATGAGTCAGATTTGGTCACAGCATTGACCTTCTTATACTCTATGTAGAATTGTTGAGTACCATCGGGTTGGGGAACCAAAACGCTCGGCAAACTCTACACACTTGTGACTCATGTCTATGATGTCTTCTTGGTGCATCGCTTTCAATCGCTCCTGAACCTGCGCTGCTTTGAAAGGATTAACCTGTAGGGGTGTTGTTTTATCAGAACAGCATTCCCTACACCAACCCCATGTGCTATGCCATTAGTCCACCCCATTCCATTTGTCCATGGATCCTCAAAGCACTGTAACAAGTCTTTCAATTCAGTTTTCCATTCCTGGGACAGATAGCTCACTGCAAAGCCTCTTCTAAGGATGTCTACGCTGAAGAAGTTACCCTCCTCCCTCTGGACAAACCACAGGGGATCTCTCTCCCACTTCAAAGACCTTCTGATGAAGGGTCTAGGCCCGAAAAGTCAGCCTTCCTGCTCCTATGATGCTGCTTGACCTGCTGTGTTCATCCAGCTCTACAACTTTTTATCTCGGATTCTCCAGCATCTGCAGTTCCTATTATCCCAGCTCACTAACCTATCTCATTCCTTAGGGACTTCCTCATTATTCAATTTATTCGAAGGCACAAAAATTCTAACCATCTGGATTTGATTCCGCACTTGGAGTGACAGCAACTAATACCTGAGATAACAAGGTGTAGAGCTGGATGAACACAGCAGGGCGAGCAGCATCAGAGGAGCCGGAAAGCTGATGTTTCGGGTCTAGACCCTGCTTCAGAAAAAAAAGAGTTGGACTCAGTGTCAGGAATTTCCCCTCCGTGGGAAGTCTGGCACGCGCCTGCGGGTGATGGTCTGAGTTCGGTGGTGATGGCGGCTTTACTCCAAGGCACTCCGCACGCAACCTGTGCGCATCCTGTTGCCCCTCTGTCTCGCCAAAAGGCAGAGTCGCGGACCTCACAGTTTCCAATCGGCTTTCTTTTTCATTAACTAATCCCACACCCCCAACCTGTAATCAGCATTAATATTACCTTTTCCCAGTTATTTTTAGATCTGATGAAGGGTCACTGGGCTCGAAACATTAACTCTATTTTGCTCTGTACAGATACTGCTAGGCCTGCTCAGTTTCTCCAACATTTAGTATTATACAGGTGTATATTAATTGAAATCTTAATGATTATAAAGATACAGTTGCATGACTCGAACGTTTTACCTTAAATGAACATTTCAGGTGTTAATTCTTACCTTACTTCCATCAGTTTCGGGTGCTCCTTCCACCATACCCGCCGATGTTGATTAATTAGTGTACGCTCTTTGTTTACTTTTCCTGCTTGCAAGATTTTCTGAATCTATGCAAAAAATAAAAGGATTAAAATAGTAAAATTCCCTATTGTTCAATCAATAAATTGCACAAGGGAATGGGGTACTGAGTCATGGAAATTGAAAATTACTGATTAAAGCTAAATTATCTGACCTCAAGCAACAGTAAGAACACGACAATTGGCAAAGGATGAGAAGAGAATATGTCAGCCAAATTTTTGTTTTTAAACATCCATTTGTTAAAATTTTATTTGTCTGTGGGCTTAGTTGAGACAAAGATCATGAATGACAATGATACATCAATATTATGGATTGAATTACCAGTCTTTACTCTTGAAAAACTCAAGCATGAAGAACAGTCAACAAAGTAACAGAAAAAAAACTTGGCATGATTCAAAGAGAAGAAAAAAATAAAATCGTGAATCACTGCATTTCATTTTTCCCCTTCCTTTGTTACCTCCTTCAGCCTTGGAAACTTTTGCTTCAATTTTATTTTCAACCTATTTCATTCACCTCCACCACTGGTGGTCATAGCTTCAGCTGGACTGTCTGGTCCCCCAAGCTGTGAAATTCCTTCCTGAACAATCTCACCTTTACTTCCAGGTACTCCTTAAAATCTGTTTCACTGACCAAGCTTTTCACCTTTTCTAATACCAACTTTTGTGTGATTTTTGTTATTTTATGTTAAATGTATTATGTAAGTGTAGGCTGTTGTAAAACATGGTCTGAATTCAACATTTACAAAACCAAAGCTTGCAAGCTCAAGTGAGAACTGTAAACAAAAATAAAATTGTAAAAATAAAAATTGTAAATAAAACTATATCTGAGAAACTAATCTGTTCCATCCATAAACAAGACATTTTCTACTCTTCACCTCTGTTATGTCTTCCTTCTATTATTACCTCTTTCAAGCAGGCAGATTGATTGCCTGCTCCTATCTTTTAACTTTTACTTAGCGCTCCCTCTACTCAACAACACAAATTACATCTGGAACTGAGTGAGATGGAGAACATCACACCCATTTTCAACCATCCATGGCATAGTGGAACAGTACTCTAGACAATCCATCTTCTTATTAATGCAAATTCACTATATTTGATTTGATTTGATGTATTGCCACATGTACCCAGGTACAGTGAAAAGTTTTGTTTTGTGTGCAGTACAGGCAGATTATACCATACAAAATGCATTAGGCTAAGAGAACCAAACAAGGAAATTAATGTTACTGCTGCAGAGAAGGTGTACAAAGAGCAAGATCAACATTAAATTTGAAATTTGAGAGGTTCATTCAGAAGTATAATAACAGTAGGGAAGGAGCTGTTCTTGACTCTCTTGTTTATGCTTTTGCACCTTCTGACTGATGGAAGAGGTTGGAAAAGATTATAACAGAAATGAGAAGGGTGTTGATTATGTTAGTTGTCTTTCGAGGCAGCATCAAGAATAGATGGAGCCAATGGGTGGAAGGTTGGATTGCGTGATGGACTGGATTGTGTTCATGACTCTCTGTGGTCTCTTACAGTCCTGGGCAGAGCAGTTGACTAACAAGCCATGATGTATCCATATGCAGTGTTTTCTATGGTGCAACTATAAAAATTAGTAAGAGTCTTTACGGAGATGCCAAATTTCCTTAGCATCCTGAGGAAGTTGAAGTGCTGTTGCACTTTACTGACCATCGCATCAACATGGGTGGACCAGGCCAGATCGTTACTGATCGTCACCCCCAGGAACTTGACACTCTCAACCATCTGCATTTCAGCTCCATTGATGTAGATAGGGGCATGCCCTCTACCTTCCTTCCAGAGTGACCAGCTCTTTTATTTTGCTGAGAGAGAGAGAGACTGTTAGGTTTACACCACACCACCAAGCACGCTATCTCTTTCCTGTATTCTGTCTCATCATCGTTTGAGATCTGGCCTACAATGGTGGCATCATCCATGAAACTGTAGAAGGAGTTAGTATGAAATTTGGCCACAAAGTCATGAATGTATAGGGAGTATAATAAAGGGCTGAGCACACAGCCTTGCGGCATGCCAATGTCGAGGATTGTCATGGAGGAAGCGCTGTTGCCTATTCTCACTGATTGCAGTTTGTTAGTCAGGAAGTCGAGAATCCAGTTGCAGAGGCTGGAGCAGAGACCTAGGTCTCAGGCTTTGGGGACTAGTTTGATTGGAATGATAGTGTTGAAGGCAGAGCTGTAGTCAATGAGTAGGAGCCTGATGTAGGTATCTTTGTTATCCATACAGTACAGGGATGATTGTAGGGCCAGGGAGCTAGTGTCTGCCGTGGACCTGTTGTGTTCTTGGCGAATTGCAAGAGATCAAGGCAGACAGGCTAGAATGCTAGAGTTGATATGAGCCATGATTAACCTACTTATTCAAAGTATTAGTTTTAAAAAATTCCAAATCTAATATTTTAATGCATGAATAGTTCAATACCAACATGTTGGTGAATTTTATTTAAAGAACTAGTTAATTTCGCTTATCAGATTTAAAGGCCACACACAATTTTATTTAAAGAACTAGTTAATTTCGCTTGTCAGATTTAAAGGCCACACACAACACAGATATTGGCAAGGGTCACTGCATTGTACACAGGCATATTGTTAACAGGATGTGAATTTGCTCGCTGAGCTGGAAGGTTAGTTTTCAGACGTTTCGTCACCATTCTAGGTAACATCATCAGTGGGCCTCCGGTGAAGCACTGGTGTTATGTCCCACTTTCTATTCATCTGTTTTGAAACCTAAACACCAGGAAAAATCCAAAGGCATGTCAAACAACTATTTACTTTGCATCCTCTAGCTACTGCTTCAAAATGAGTATTTGTAGAGCTGTGGTAGTAGATTATCTAATGCCTTTTCTGTTGGAACAATGCAGAGAAACACAAACAAATGCATTTATGAGCCTTTATTATAGGAAGTCGATTCTTTGGCTGATTTAAAATTCTACAGATAGTTTATATACAGTAGCTACACCATTCAGTTTTGCAGAACTAATCTACTGGCATGGGCATATTGTCACTCACAATGTTAAGTAGCAATTTTAAGGCATTACTGGAATCTTCCAAACATGGTTTATTGTTAACAATAGCGAGTTTTGAGAAGATTTGTAGCTCAGGTTGAGTTTCTGGATGTGAGTTTGCTCGCTGAGCTGGAAGGTTAGTTTTCAGACGTTTTGTCACCATTCTAGGTAACATCATCAGTGAGCCTCCGGTGAAGCTCTGGTATTTAGGTTTCTAAACAGATAAATAGAAAGCGGGACATAACACCAGTGCTTCACCGGAGGCTCACTGATGAATGTTACCTAGAATGGTGACAAAATGTCTGAAAACTAACCTTCCACTCAGCGAGGAAACTCACATCCAGAAACTCAACCTGAGCTACAAATCTTCTCAAAACTCGCTATTGTTAACAATAAACCATGTTTGGAAGATTCCAGTAATGCCTTAAAATTGCTACTTAACATTGTGAGTGACAATATGCCCATGCCAGTAGATTAGTTCTGCAAAACTGAATGGTGTAGCTACTGTATATAAACTATCTGTAGAATTTTAAATCAGCCAAAGAATCGACTTCCTATAATAAAGGCTCATAAATGCATTTGTTTGTGTTTCTCTGCATTGTTCCAACAGAAAAGGCATTAGATAATCTACTACCACAGCTCTACAAATACTCATTTTGAAGCAGTAGCTAGAGGATGCAAAGTAAATAGTTGTTTGACATGCCTTTGGATTTTTCCTCCAACCTTCTGAGTTAACATCTGGTTCACATATTGTCTTCATTAGATAACTGGGAGGACAAACCTAAATGTAGCCACAAAATGATAAGGTTTTTCAGTTAATGTCTCAGTACTATCACACAGCTATTAGAAGGTTATTCCTTTAAACCAATTGCTTTCGATGAACTGTTACATCAATTTGAATAGGCCCATAGAGCATAAATCTTATACTTTAAAAGTTAATGCCTGAAGGTTGGCATCTCAGACAAAATAATCTATATACTACTGCATTATGTGTTCAATTCCTAAATAATCATATCAAAAATTTATCTGCTTAAATCAATTTTGTCAGATTTTAAATTACTTGTCATGATAGGCTAACATCCAAAACGGATGATGGGATAAAGTCAATGGAAATGTTAATTTTGAGTATGAGAAACTCTAAAAAATGTTATTGGGCAGGTGAGATATGGCAAATTCATTATAACAGAATTAAAAATATCTTGAAACAGTAAATAAAAAAGGAACGGCAAGGGCAGAATTCAAATCACTAACAGTGATGGGCATACTCAATATGAAAGGAACACTAAAGTAAGCACTTGAGCAGGGTTGAGAGATACTATGTCGAAGTTGAAAGATGTGAAAAAGACATCAACAGGGTAGAAGGACAGGTCAGGGTCTCTTGCCCAAATAGTTAGTTCATATAGCAATGCACAGAGCATTATTATGATCCCATAGAGGCTGTTAATTCTTAAGATATATGAATTGCTCAATGATCTATTGCAAAGAATAGCACAAGATTTGTTTTGACCAAGACGGGAGAAGTGTACTGTCTTTCTCTAGTTACACTACTCCATGAGTCACCATAAATTTAATTGTTTACCTTGTTCCGAGATATACAAATTAAGAGCAGGAGTAGGTAATTCAGTCCCCTTCAGCCAGCTCCAGCATGCAATAATATCATGACTGATCTGATTGGGCCCTCATATCCACATTATCATGCAACCCTTGAAAAGCTTTCACTTCCTTGCATAAAGAGCACCTATCTACCACAGCCTTAAAAATATTCAATGACTCTACGTCCACTATCTTTACAGGAACAGAGTTCTAAAGATGTGCAACTGTCCCAGTTTTAAAAATTTACCTCATCTCCATTTAAATGGGTCTAATTTTTAAATAGTTCTAGTTGTATGTTCTCCTAATAAGAGGACCTCTCAAAGACCACTCCCAACTTCTTCCAATGTTTTTTGTCAGGCAGAATATACAAAAGCTTCAACACACGTACCAACAGGGTCAGAAACAGCTTCTTCCCTGCTGTTATTAGACTTCTGAATGGACCTCGCAAATTTTAATTATAACATTGATCTTGCTTTTGTGCATCTTTTTTGCAGCTGTAACTTTGTATTCCTTGCTCTGTTCAATCACCTTACAATGTGACTGTACTGCATTCAAAACAAAACTTTTCATTGTACTTAAGTATGTGGTAATAATAAATCAAACGACATCTGTGTCAAGACCCCTTAGAATCTTGTAAGCTTTAATCAAGTTACCTCTTACTTTTCTAAATTCCAGCGATACAAGTTTAATCTATTCAACCTTTCCTTATTAGGCAACAGTCCCATTCCTTAAACCAGGTGAACAATGTTGTACACAATGCTCCAGTTGTGGTTCACCGGTGTCCTGTAATACTGATGCATTACCTTTCTACTTTTATATTCAATTCCTCTCACAATAATAACATTCTGTTAGCGTTCTTAATTACTTGTTGCACCTGCATACCAATCTTTCCCAATACATGCACAAGGATATCCAGATCCCGCCACATCTAAGAACTCTGCAATCTCACACCATTCAAACAAGGTGATTCTTTTTTATTCTTCAAGCTAAAATGCACAATTTCACATTTTCCTACATCATACTCTACTTGCTGCATCTTTGCCCGCTCACTTAACTAAGCTATGTATCATTTGTGACCTCCTTATGTCCTCTTTACAACATCATAAGTATGTATTGTCTACAGTAGACTTTAAAAAATTAATCAGACTTTGTTAATAAATACAAAATTATTGATTCTAATAAATAAAACTTGTTAAATGAGGGTAAAGATAGGATAGAGTTGATTGCACACTGCAGTAATGTACTTCGGGGGAAAAAAATTGTTTTAGCCAATAATGGCTTGGCTCTTGGAGGCAAAAGGGATAAGGCTTGAGACGATTGGACAGTTGTCACTGGCTATGTTGTTAGGTGTCATCAAATAAAAGCAATCGACATTGAAATTTTGGCAGATTTATCTTGCTCGAGAAACAGCATTAAGAAGTTGTCCTGTTGCCCTGCAAGAGGATAATCAGGTTTCACACTGAATTCACAATAAAGATGCTTCAGAAACAGGATGTGATGTTGCCAGTGTTGGACTGGAGTGGACAAAGGTAGTAATCACACTACACAGGTTTTAGTCAAACAGTTTAATTTGGAAGCACATGAGTTTTCAGAGCGTAACCCCTTCATCAAGTACAGTGAAAGTCACTACACCTGAAAAAAAGCGCTCCAAAAGCTTTGTGACTCCAAATAAACTTGTTGATCTATAACCTGGTGTTGTTGTAGACTTCTGACTTCAGATGGATTCTCCAGCATCTGCAGTTCCCATTATCACTATGCAAGCTGAGCAACCTGTTGTGTATTATGCTACACCAACTGAAAACTGAAACCAAGTCTGCAAAACACTGTTCAAAGACAGAGATAAGGAGATTATTTTTCTCTCAGAGGGTTGTGCGACTTTGAAACTCTGCCTTAGAAGACAGGATCATCAAATATTTTTAAGGCAGAACATTGTGGTTAGGCAAGGAAATCAAAGGTAATCAAGGATTGATGGGAATGCTGAATGCAAACAGATCATGCACGATTTAATTGAATGTCAGAATATGCCCCGTGGCTAAAACATTTACTTCTGCTCCTGTTTTGTATGTTCATAAGTAAACAGAATAGCCATAAAATCCTGTCATAAAAACACAGTCAGATGTTTCTCGGAAGTGAGTTCAAGCAACCAAGCCCAGCATTCATCCAACAACTATGGGGTTTCCAATGTTGTGCTGAAAACAAGGTTCAAATTTATTTTTGCATTTACCTTTAGGAACAAATCCTGTTGTCTCCACAATCCTTCAAACTCAAGACCACAAAATTTTGAAACATTTAGACGTCATAACAATTGTAAAGCTGAAGACCTTTACAGTAAAACAACTGAAATCAACATCAATGAAATAATACCTAGTAAGCAACTAACATATGAAACTACAGAACAGGGTACTCCACATTAACATCTTAACACATCCAAAACACAACACAGGCTTGTAACCAGATGAGTTTCACAAGAGGTTACATTTCACATTCCAAATTATTCCATTTTTAATTTATTTAAAAGGAGACATACCCATCCAGCAGTCATAGCAATATAAAAGATAATTGAGTGAATTGAAGGCTCTGATGTCAATTAGATGGCATGAAGTAGTGGCTATGACTGAGATGCGGCTATATTACAATAGCTTCAGAAAATATAGGACTTCTGTAAGTGGTATGGTGCGCTGCTGACATGAACAATAATATTATTATTTGATATATCAATTTTCTTTTGGTTTTACAGCAAATATTGAATTATTTAGAGTTGGTTATTTTTGCCCCTTTACAAAGGAGACACTTGTTTTAACTGATTTTGAGTCAGTCATCGAAAGTTGACTGTTCAAAGACTGGAATATAAATGGTACAGGAAAGATAATTTCATCAATAAAAAATACTATTCCAACAATGGTAAAAGAGGAAAATGCAAGGAAAAGAATGAGGCCTTTACAATCTCTTGCAATTTGAAAACGTTATAAAGAAGGGAATGCAATCAGCAGATGCTATGCTCAGAATTGATAAATGAAGATAGCACTCAAAACTGCAATGGAAGTTATAGGCTTCTCAATAGCAGTTTCCCAGTGGCAGAATGTATTAATTCATAGAGTGCAGAAGCTTTTAGCAAAAGCAGGATAATTTAGCTTCAGAAGTGCAAAGTTGCTCAAGTTAGTGAATGTGCATTTCACAGAAATTTTAGCTGATTAAAAAGAGTCAGTATAGATCATAGCATGTAGTTCATGTCTCAACTTAACTGAGATTTTTAGGGAAGTGGCTAATGGTAGAGATGGGAGTGACAATGGAATGGTGGGAAAATACCATATGAAATTTACTACAAAGAAATGCAAAGTGACTCACTTTCATAAGAAGAACATGTGAAGGCAGTGGGGGCAGCAGTGGCCAAGTGGTACTGTAGCTGGACTGTTAACCCAGAGATCCAGATAATGTTCTGTGGACCGGGTTCAAATCACGCCTTGACAGATGGTAGAATTTGAATTGAGTAAATATCTGGAATTAAGAATCTAATATGACCCTGAATCCATTGTCAATTGTCGGGAAAAACCCTTCTGGTTCACTAGTGTCCTCTTGGGAAGAAAACGGCCATCCTTGGTCTGGACTACATGTGACTCCAGACTCCAGACTCACAGCAATATGGTTGACTCTTAACTGCATTTAGGGATGGGCAATAAATGCTGCCTAGCCAGAGACACCCTCATCCTATGAATGATTAAAAGAAAAAAAGGACACAATATTAAAGTGCGTGCTGCAGCACAGGGACTCCAAAATCCTTGAAGGTGGCACAGCACATTAGGAATGCAGTTAATAAGGCATACTGGATTCTTACATACAAAAGCAAATTATGGGGTATTGTTATAAATCGCTGGTCTGACTTGAAGACAATAATTGTCTCCAATCCTGGCACTTCACTGTACAAAAGACATGAAGGCATTGGAGACAGTGCAGAAGAAATATATAAGAATGGTTTGATGACAATAGATGTCAGTTATATGCGAAGAGTAGGAAAGTGAATTATCTCTTTGAGAAGACAGAGCTGAGGAAAGGATTTTATACAGATGGTAAAAGGTATGACAGCTTGAGACAGAGTAGATACAGAGAAAATGTTCACATTTGTGGAGTGGTCAAGAACCAAAGCAATCTAGTTTAAAACAATTGACAACAGAAACAGAGTTAACATGAGGAAACTTATTTTTCACAGCAAAATGTTTGGTTCTGGAATGCAATAGCTAAGAGTGTGGTGGAGGCTGAATTAGCCATGTGCTTCAAAATGGAACTATATAGTTATGTGTAAACGAAAAAATTGTAGGTCCATGGTGAAAAGTATGGGAAGGTGGATTAGCTGTGTAGCTGATACAGAGAAATGGCGCAGACATGATGAGATTTACAGTTTCCTTCTGTGCTGTAACCGTTCTATGATGCTGTATAGCATACATGGACTACTCTTAGGCAATTGATACATTTATGGGAGTGTTAACTAATTTTTGTGAAACTAAAGACAAATTATTGACCCTGATTAGGAGAGGTTAAGTGAGCCAAATGACAACATTTTCTGCACAAGCCCACTTGTGCTATGAATTACACTAGCAATCAATTTAAGATTATGAATCATGCATGTAACAGTTTTATGGTAGTACAGAACTTAGAATTTGCAAAGAGTGGACAGGCCATCAAAGGTTCCATATTGCACTCCTCCGAATAGGACACAAGAACTTGAAAAAGTGACACCAATTGATACAGCGTGATGAGAGGGTGCTGATGAATTGGGCCATCATTGACATGGAGTTGCAGTTAACTATCAATCTTAGTACTCAGGCCAGGCAGTTAGGCTCTAAATAGGCAGGGTATTATCATGGGGATGTAGCACGGATTGGTTTTCATAACCCCTTTTCTTTTCCCACGAGAAAGGTACAATGTGTATGCACATTTCTTTTGCCAATATAAAGCAGGGTCCTTTTTATAAATATATTTAACTTCTAACTGACCAAAAGTTACACTTTGAGCCTGTCTAATTATTATAAATTGGTTTTTGGTTTCTTAGCACAGCCCAGATTATTAACAAATGATTTTTAATACTAGGATAGCTGAAAATTTTAACCATTTGGCTAAGCCAAATGAGGGAGCTTTAAGGGAGAGATAAATGGCTGTTGAAGATTAGAGGTAATTTAGTAAAAGGTTTGTTCATTTGAAATCAGTTACTCAGATGAAAATACATGTCTTTGGTCTCCTAATATTCCACACTCCCAAGTCAATTAGATCTCATGGGTGGAACAGTTAGTTTCATTATATCTGGTTGCATAAAACACCCAACTGGACTTACCTTGTTGCCTTGCAGTTTCAGAAATGGGATTCTCAATTCTTTCCAAAATTGGTCACTGTATGTTTTCACATGTCATTGTATTCCCCAAGATGGGATTTACTAGATATATTAGAGGTGATACATGAGGTTCCACTGTCTAATGGGTAGGGACTAATGGTCTTTTCTAACCCGTGTGTACAGGGAAATGGTAAAGAAGATAGAAAAGAGAAGAACAGTGAATAGAATAACCTCTCCAGTTCTGAGGAAGGATCCAGTGATCCTTCCTCAGAACTGCTC